>NW_024080697.1:1479545-1670566 GCF_003009895.1 Hyaena hyaena
TGAAAGCTCAGAGCCTGGAACCTGCTTCAGACTCTGTGTCTCCCTCTCTCTCTCTGCCCCACCTCTGCTCATATTCTGTCTCTCAACAATAAACAAATGTTAAAAAATTTTCTTTAAATAAATAACAATGTGAAAATAAAATAGAATAACAAAAGCATGAAGATCACATACTAAGCACTTTTGGATTTCTTGCTTCTCTCCGGAGCTCAGCAGCTTTGGCACTTCTGCACCCACATTCCCAAATGGCAGCCGTTCGGCAGCTTCTGACTCCATTACATGGAAAACCTCCTTTTCTGCATTTCCTCCCTGGTCCATTTAACTCCTTTATGTTATCCACCTAACCCCTAGAGGCGTTTGATTGGTGAGCCTTGAGTTAAAAGAATGGGAGAGATGTGTAAGGAAGTCCATTTAATATTGTTCATTAAAAACAAGCCGGGGGAAAGTCAAGCTGCAGAGCAGTATGCATAATATGACCTTTACTTCATTAAAACAAAACAATATGTTCGTGCAATAGGATAAAAGTCTGGAAGAGTAATACCAAACAGTGGCAAGCTGGAGGTTATCTTCTAATTGTATTTACTATGTCCATATATTATTTCCATTTTTTATGTGTCCTACTTTAGTAATTACCTTTTCAGAAAGTCTCCCAAGGTAATCCAGGTGATCTGCCGTGCTTGGGCACCACTGGTCCAGGGCAGAGGTCCAGGGCAGACTTGAGCATACCCAGGAATCCCCTGAGATGCTGGTCACAGCCCAGCTTACTGTCTCCTGTGGCACTCTCTCTGGGGTGGAGGGAGGGAGCACCAGGAGTCTGCATGTTTAACAAGCACCCCAAGGGATTCGAACAGGTGATTTGATAACCATGCTTTGGTAAACACTGGACAGAGGTGGGCTATGAGGGAAAGGCTTCTACATCAACTTGAGACAGATCTTTGCCTTAGGGCTCTTGTCTTCCCTGAAAGAGGGAAAAAACAAGATTGAAGAGGATCAGTCTAAAAGATGGGCGTAAAAGCTCTGACTCAGAAGAGGCTGACTCACTCGGGCCTCAGTCTGTCAATTTTTTTTCTTAAAGCATCTAAGACCCCGCGCTTTCTCAGTGAAGTGGCTTATAGCTACCAATTACGAGCAATTGTGTCCTCTGAAGGCACCAATTCTAACAGCAATTCACTTGGGTACAACTGTGTGGTCTGGAGTAAAAGCAGGAGTGAGTCAAGGAACTTCAGTCTGTTTCTGGCTCTAAAAATGCTTTATGATACTTGTCCTTTGTGCATCTTAGTCTCTGGGTCTAAAATTAGCACCCACATTCTTCCCAGGCATAAGTGAGATAGATAAAGGTGCCAAGGGTAGAGGCTGTCTCGTTTTGGTCAACTTTTAAAGTGCCTGGGACAGAAGAACGGCACCAATGCATGTTCTTCAGGCTCTTTAGGACCTCAGTTAAGCAAACCCTCATTACAAAGCTATATATACACCTCATTCTTCTATTTCCCTCTCTCTTTTTAATTGGAGAAGGAGTAAATATTGGAAAGGGGATAGCCTTATCTGAACAGGGAGACACAAGCTCCATGTCAACTTCCTACCTCTGGGCCTTTGTGCCTGCCTTTGCCAGTAGGACTCAGAAGCGCAGGACAAAAACTTGTAGCTTTAGGTTGAAAAGAATTAATAGAAAGAGGATTCCATGGATGTGAAAGGCCTCCCGAATAGACCAAATAAACCAAGTTAGATAACTTACTCAACAGTTTGTAAAGAGACTTTTCCCACGGTTTATATCTTCCAATTTAGGCGGAGGGCAGGAAAGGCACAATTCTTGGAACTCAAATAAGGAACAGAAATTCCTAATTTAGCCTCAGAAATCTCTGAAAACTACTCCACCAAGGAAAGCTCAAGCGTAAAGTGATACCTCAAAGAAATAAATGCCGGTATGGGTAGGATCATACGTTTCACAGATGTGCTTCAAAGCCATTTCTCAGGGCAATCTGTTGGCTCAGTCCCTGCGTTACTGAAGACTGCCAGTCCTGTGATTCCATCATCGAGCTACTTGATTCTATAACATATGTAGAACGCAGGACATCAGAACTGTTTTTGCTATAAAGATAGTACCAGATGGTGATGTAATTACTATAAAGGCCCCATACTATCCACCTGTCCTCGCAAAAACTCTCTCTGCAGACATGCACCTAGTTGACACAAAGGAGCTATTCTGAAATGTGGTTTGGAAGTGTTTTATTTCTGGCCTACTTTGCTTTGAATTATTCTTTCATTCACCAAACAGCTGTTCCAGGTTATTGTGCAATGGCTAAGCAATTATTATTAATAAAGAGCTTATAGTCTAAGCTTTCAGTCTTCTGTACAACACTCACACAATGGCGGGCAGCCTTTGAGCCTAACCATACTTGCAACAGTGATTGCTTGATGTTTATATTAAATACCAAGCTGAAGAGGAGACTTGCAGTAGTGTTTTTTCAGGCATGTTACATTTAGAATTAAGATCTGCCTAGAAAAGAAGGAAGCTACTTAAAAACTTGACGTTTCCTAAAATTCATAAATTCTATGCAAAATTCTGCAGTTTACTCTAAAAGAGAGGTAATAAAATACCTTGAATAATAATGATACACTAATACACTAATAGCAGCAGCTAACTCCAACTCCAAACCTTTTTTTTTTTTTTTTTTGCCAGGGTAGGGGGTGGGCGGGCAACCACCACTGCATATGCCATGCTTTTGCTGTAAATAAGAGCAAGTTGTTTAGTCAGGCAAGTTGTAAGGGTAAAGTAGGGCCAGTTAGCTTCTTCAGACTGCTACCTGAGTCACGCTAGCTTATGGGCTCCAGTAAGCTCCATAGATTCCGACATGTTAGACACTTGGGCCCTCCAGACTTTGATCAGGCTGCCTGACCTTTACCAGATGTTTCAGAGCACAGGGTGCTCTATGACAAATGAGCACAGGGTGAAAATGATCCAAGGGTCTGAAAGATCCTAAGCCATAGGACAGCCTCTTCTTTTCTTTATAGGCCTGCAACTTCTGATACATTTAGAGGGGATGCATACATTAAGTTACCAAGTGATGAATAAATGAAGAAAGAGAAGGAAGGGTTTATTTGGCGAGGTTATCCAGATTTTTGGTTTCCCAGACATCCTTCTCTTCTGAGCCCACCTTCTTGCCATCTCACTACTGATAAGCAACTTCAGCTGAGAAAGTGTGAAAAGGCATGACAGGTAACAGCAAATAAACCAGTCAGTTCTTCTTGTTAGCCAGCTTTTGTAAAGGTTCTGATGGAACGGAGTGGCACTTCAGATGGAAAACGGGTAGAAAGAGTCCGACTTTGTCCCAGAAACTGCTCTTCCCTTCATTCAGACATGCCGCCACTGGCTCCTGCTTGAAGCTCCCGATGAGCACAGGTGTCCATGCTCTCTGGGAACAGACCTCTGCATCTGTTCTTCTCCTTGGCATGGCTTCCTCAGGCCCCTGCACGTCTCTAGAACTTGGTCTTGGGCCCCTTCCTGCTCTGCCCCTGTTTCGGCTGCCTTATTTTTTTTCCACTGTTAGGTTCAGATCCCATCTGTTCATTTCTGTCTGGTCTTTGCCTCACTCTGATGTGTGATTGCTAGAACCTCTCCATTCTCAACTGCTCACAGACTTCCAGATCACCAGCTAGGTTCTGGACCTTTCCCTAGCTCTCTCCCCTGTCTCTTCCCTCCCTTCTAGCCTACACTCTAAGCTTTGCCTTAAGCTTTTCTGAGTCTAGCCCCTATTATCATCTATGGCTTTTCTTACTGACAGAACTGTTACCTCTTCTTATCCCAGTAAAAATGACATAGCTATAACTCCGTGACCTCTAAACTAGAGGAAGTTACCACATTCTATCATCAGTTTTCTTGTCCTGACTAAAGCTAAGCTTCTTTTTTTTTTTTTTTATGTTTTTATTTATTTTTGAGAGACAGCATGAGCAGGGGAGGGTCAGAGAGAGAGGGAGACACAGAATCCAAAGACAGGCTCCAGACTCTGAGCTGGCTGTCAGCACAGAGCCCAACGCGGGGCTCGAACCCACGAACCGTGAGATCATGACCTGAGCTGAAGTTGGTCACTTAACTAACTGAGCCACCCAGGTGCCTCTAAAGCTAAGCTTCTTGAAGACATGCACCCTATTTCAAATATAATTGTGATGAATGTTCCCAAAAAATGGAACTCTTGAGAACGGCTTCATCGCACATCACATCTTTCAAGTTTCACTCTGAAGTTAATGAAGTCTCCACCAACCAGAATCTAACAAAGTTGAACTACGAAGTTTACAAACTGGTAAATCCCTAATAAATTAAAAATATATGGGCAGCACGGGATAACAATGGGAAGGAGCATGCAACGTGAAGCCACCCAGATCTGGGTCTGAATTCTAGCTCTTTTAGCAAATGGAGTAACAGCTCTGAGGCTTAGCAGTCTCACTGTTAAAAGACACATCAGCAGGACGCCTGGCTGGCTCAGTCAGTTGAGCATCTGACTCTTGGTCTTGGCTCCGGTCATGATCTCACAGTTTGTGAGTTCATGTCCCACTCCGCTGACCTGACCAGGCAGAACCTGCTTGAGATTCTCTTTCTCCCTCTCTCTCTGCCCCTCCCCAATTCATGCGCGTGTGAGTAAACACTCTCTCTCTCAAATGAATAAATAAAACTTAAAAAAAAAAAAGAGATTAGCTTGCTAACAGAACTGTTTTAAGGATTAGTAATAATGTACACAAAGCACTGGGTATATACAGTAGGCCCTTAATAAATGGTAACATTCATTCTTGTTATTGGAGCCAGAAAACTTGTTTACCATTAGTTTACCACTAAGTAACTGTGTGATCTTAGACAATCACTTAATATATTTCAGCCTTTGTAAAATGGGGAGCGTAACACCACCTTATCTCATGGGTTGCCAAGAAATTCAAATAACACATGCAAAAATTATTTTGTAACCTTGAAGCACCACAAAGGTGTTAATGATTACTATCATGTGTTAGTATGCCTTTGTGCTGGGGCAAGTAAAAGTAAAAACAAAACAGAACAAAACCAAATCCTAACAGGCAATAAAAGTAATGTTAGATATTTTTGGCTAATAGGTTGGTTTTATGCTGATGCATGCAACTGAATTTATAAATTATGAAAACAGGATAATTATCTCTTCCATTGCTTGAGTCAGGCTAGCCAGGATGATTATTACATTATTTATGGAGAACTTTTTCTAATCCTCTGCTATTCTCAAAAAAAAAACAGTAGTCTGAGATTATAGCAAAACATTTTGAAACTGCACCCGTTATCTTAATATAAGAAATATCATAACACTTTTTTTAATCCCACAAATTGGTCTAACCTGAAAAATACTTTAAACCCCTAGGACAGCTGGCCTCGTATCACTCTGGAGAGTGAAAGCAGAGATCCAGAGGCCACAACACCCCACTGGGCCTGGAGGCAGAGACCCTGACAGCCCTGTAAATTCCCTGAAGACACCCTCCTTTTGAAGGTCATGTCTCCCAGTCTATGAAACCGTTTATATGTATTAAGAAGAATAAAGGCCATTTTTAGACAGTGGTGCCTATTCTTCAGGGTTCCAATTACGTAATTCTACAAGGATCCCCTTGAAAACCAGTGAAGGCTTTTCCTGAACCTTCTCTGAGACACACACTAATGAATGCAATACTTCATTGCTCCTGTAAGATTCACTGCAGGGCTGCTGGCAAACAGAGTTTTCTTCCATGAGTACAAATGTGTTTCCTGTATTAAAAAATGAGAAAAATCACTCCATTGATACAAAGGCCAATTTCAGCAGGCTGCAAAATACAAAAGTGGAAATTCTCACTGCAATGTCTTTCTCATTGTACGGGATCCCAGTTGCAATAAACATTACCAGCTGGTTTTTTGCTTTCCTTTTTGTCTTTCTATAAAACTTTAGTCTACTGAGTCTTATTAACCAGAAATCAAACTTTTTAAAAAGGTAGAGGAAATACAGATTAAGGATGGCATAATAAGCATTTGCACAAAGATCAGTCCTGGTCCCAAATGAAATTATGAGGCCATTAGATAGGCATTCTGTAATAAAACTAAGATATAATTTGAAAGAGACCAAAAGAACTGTTGTCTCCTGAAAAATTGTAGAGAACATATCTGGTTAGGTTGAAAGAATAAATGCTGCTTTTTGATATGAACATTGTTTTCACATGAAGAGATACTTTTAAAGTACCAAGAAAATCATAGTTTAAAAAACAAGTCCTAGTACTTTGACCATTTTACCAGTTGGGCTGTGACAGTATCAGACTCTGAATGAGGTCTTGCAGAGGCAATAAGACACACAACAGGACAAGAGTTTAAATTGTCTCTCTTCTATCCTGGTCCTTGTTTCTCTCCCTCTCTTCTTAACATTTTATTTTTGAGAGGCACAGAGTGCAAGTAGGGGTGGGACACAGAGAGAAGGAGGCTCCAGGCTCTGAGCTGTCAGCACAGAGCCCGATGTGGGGCTTGAACTCACAAACTGTGAGATCATGACCTGAGCTGAAGTCGGATGCTCAACCAACTGAGCCACCCAGGCGCCCCTGTATTTCTTTACCAACAGTTTTTAATCCCTAAAATAATCTAACTATAGGTCTGATGAAAGACTGCAGGGGACATTTTTATTGAGTGTAGAGAAACTCTTTAAGTCTGAGATTTAGAATGTAAATTACAGCAGCAGCAGTGAGGGATCAAGAAGGCTTGGGGGAAGGAGGGGATCAACGGAGCGTGGCTATGGGCTGTCTAGGAAGGCAGAATGGATCCCCGGGAGTTCAGCATCAATGCAAACTATGAGGCTGGAAAAAACTGCAAAACCAAAACCAAGCCACCCTCTCCCTCCACCAAAAAAAACCAAAAAAAAAAAAACAAAAAAAAACCCCACAAATGAACCAATTAGTCATTAAATTTTTTATCTCTAAATAAGTTATAAAAAGTAGATGTTAAAAGGCAACCTCCTGTGTCCGTGGCTGCAGATGCATGAACTCTCTTTAGCTTGGAGGGACCATCTGCTCACGACCTACTGATCATGTTGCTTGGGGCCCCAGGGGACTCGGACTCTGCTGGTACCTGCTGCCCATGCTCTCTGCTCAGAGGCAGTTAGCGTCCCTCTGGTTCCTGACGGATCAATCATTCTGTTCTCATGGTGGCTCACAAGGAGGCATGGATGCCCGCAGGCCACGCATTGTTTCACATCTTTCCGCTTTTCCAAAGAGATGCCAGGCCTGGGCCATTTTGCGAAGTTTAGCAAGATTGGGTTTAATCTGTGGGAAGAAAGAGAACAACTCCCATATGCAGTATGAAAAGCCAAGTACCATATAAAAATGTCCTAATTACAGCTATTCCAATCTGTTCAGATTTCTGATTTCTGGGTTCAGGAAAGACTAGAGATTTCCTTAAGATAAGTAGTACTGCAAACTTTAAGTCTAGATTCCCATCTCTTCAGGAATGAGGACAAAAGTTTTTTTCATTGTCCTGTGAAACAGTAAGATTTTAATGGAGTAAAGCCTATTGGATGCATCAGAAAACTCCATGCAAGTAATGAATTCACAGCCCTTACAAGGAAAGGCCAGCAAAAGAACAGATTTGGAAAGCAGCAACATGGACATTCCTATTATGCTCCTGTGTTCTGTTTCATTTAAGATTATAACAAGAACAGAAAATGTCTTTAATTTAAACCACTCTGTGTCTTTATTGCATTACCCAAGTCATTGTTCCTGGGCTGCTGAGTAATCAAGGCCAAACCATAATGTGAAAATCTCCTAAGCTTGGTTTCCTGCCGGATGATCCCCAAATCATAACTCTAAAGACCCTTAGAAATGGCTACCATTTCCAGGAAGGGCACCACCAAGACACTGGCTGTTGAGGTTGTATTTGCTAGCAGTAAATTTGCTGTGTTTTTACCAACTTTCTGTAGCTCCAGAGACACTTTCTACATCTTATCAAACCTAGAGCCAGTAGGCCATAGATGTTCAGGGTACATCAGTCTGTACATGTGTTAAGCTTAACAAATACAAAGGCATCACATACAAAGGCATCACGTGTGTAATCTGACAGTGCAGCCTGAGCTCCATTGTGAGTCTGAGCTAGAAGATGAAATGGTAAGGTTTTATATAAATAAACTTTCAATGCATGCTTTTCAAAACTCTGGTATTTTGGAAAGACTTAAGACAAATTACAGTTGGCTGATAGGAGCTGGAGAAGAAAGAGAAGATAAACTTTGCTCCTCTTCTCCGATTAGTCATTACTGTACCTGTTTTTCCTGCTCCAAGTGGTCTATGTCAGCCAGCGGCAGCATAGACGGTCTCCCGTGAGCACACTGGAATGGCAGCTGGCACCGAGACAGGGCTTCGATAAGGCGATAGCTCTCCTCCCGGCTCAGGCCATCATTAAACTTAATGGCCCCTACATGGAAGACAGAAACAAGAAGGTTGTGGTGTGTATAGTGGGAAACCAATGCTGACTCTGGGCCGGCGCCTGATATCTGGGAAGAGTAAAATGCGTCTTGGGCTTATTTCATGTGACCGAGACTGCTTGAAATTGGCACTTTTCAACACGTGGATGACTCACCTGTGCCTCAGTTTTTCCTTATGGAATCACTGTCTTTCTAATCCCTAGAGGAGGCATTCCTTCACTTGTCAGGATTTTGCTTTCATAGTTTTTCTCAGAGAGACAAGGGCAATATTTTGCTTACTTCCTACAGGTTGTAAAATCAAGATTATCTTTTAGCCAGTCTATCGCAGAGATCTCTAATGGTTGTTTTTCCTACAATGTCCATTTTATGTGCTTTTTTTTCTATTTACATAATAATCTTCCAGATCTAAACTCTCATGTTGTCAGAACCTGCCTTTATGCAGACATTAATTCACTCGGTCAACAAATATTTATAAGTATATACTTTGTGCAGCAGGAGATATGTCAGGCAGTAATGAGACAGATGGTCTCTGCCTTTATGGAGCTTATGATATAATGGGTCTAACAGGTGAGACAAACTTTAAACAAATAATTATACAACAATTAGAAAATTTTGTCATAGGCTTCTAATCTCTCTTACTAGCCTAATTTCTTGATATCGTTTGCTGCTCCGCATATAACTAACTTCTTTCTGCCGCTGGCTTTGTGCACAGGCTATTTCTACCCCTTGTGGCAAACCTTTTCTTCCATCCTATGAATCCATGTCCCTCAGTTCATTCAAAGCTTGACTTAAAATGCATCCTCTATGAGTTACCCCTCGACTTATACACGTCAGTCTGAATTATGGTCAAATGTATGTGTCGGTATTTTGCTTTGTAAAAGCAATTTTTTAGTGTGCACTTTCAGTATATTCAGTTTCTTAATTTAAATTGTACCCTCCAAGGGGCGCCTGGGTGGCTCAGTCAGTCAAGTGTCTGACTCTTGATTTCGGCTCAGGTCATGACCTCACGGTTTGTGAGACTGAGCCCCAAGTTGGGCTCCACACTGACAGCTCATGCTCTCTCTCGCTCAAAACAAATAAACTTTAAAAAATAAATGATAAACTGTACCCTCCAAGAGGTGAGTAGTAAATGTGCCTCCCACTCCTGTCCTAGCTGCCGTGCTCCTGCCGGTGCTTGGCGTACAGAAACACTCACTCTCTGGTGTGCCGTGTCTTACCGTGGCAAGCTTGGGATGCCAGCACCTTCTGGACAGTCAGCGGCAAAGTCCCTTGGATGCCTCCGGTGGTCTGGAGTAGCTGATGCATAAACATATTCTTCATTAACAGGAAAAGGAAATGGGACAATAGGGCTTTTGTATGTGGTGCCTCTGTGTGAAACCCCAAAATAAGAAGCTTACCTCCACCTGTTCTCGAATAAATTCCTACAAAGCAGAAAAGAAAACAGGCATTAATCTGTTGTTATAACTGTTCTTTTAAAGTTTAAAAATACACCTCCTGGGGCATCTGGGTGGCTCAGTCGGTTGAGTGTCTGACTCTTGATTTCAGCTCGGATCATGATCTCATGGGGGTGGGACTGAGCCCTGTGTCGGGCTCAGCACTGACAGCATGGAGCCTGCTTGGGATTCTCTCTCTCTCTGTCTCTCTCTCTCTGTCCCTCTCTCTCTGCCCCTCCCCCCTCCCTCTTTCTCTCAAAATAAAGGAAAATTTTTAAAAATATGCCTCATAAAGGAGAGAGTTCCAGCAATACAGCACTTAGGTGCAAATAATTTATTTGTTGTGAGGCACTCTGAATATGAAATACCAAAACAATTTAATAAAACTCCTATTGAAGACAGAATATACTTAGCAGAAACTAAAACTTCCTCCAAAGATAGCTCATAACTCATGAGCTTATGTAACTGCTGAGAGCAGCCTTGATGATTCAACAGACTCTAAATATCAGGGAGTCTTCTCACTAAGAGGCTGCTTGTATTTATGATGTTAGCCAGAGCAAGTGTAATATTACACACAAATGGAATAAATACACGACAATCATCAACACAATGGAGCACTGAGTGGGATGCTCGCTTAGATAGATCATAAATGTAAGTAGTCACATTAGTTCCCACAGACTTTTTTTTTTTTTTTTTGACAATTCCCTTTGGGGTCAAAAAGCTTATTTTCTGAGGCATTTTGTTGAGAGTTTCTCCTCACTAGCATATCTCTGTCCCTTTTCAAAAGTTACCCCTGCAGATATTAATATTTACAAAAGGACTTCAAAGAAATTTAAAGCAGACGCCATTTTTCATGCTACCAATTTGTTTAACCTCCAGAACTAAAAAAACTGTTTTGAGATGTGGCACCTTTAATAATTTCTTTATAAGAAAACACAAGATTATTTTTACTCCTAGAATTGGCTATGAATCAATCACCTTCCTAGGATTACAACATGGTAGATCTTGTGAAACCAGACTCAGAAAATTCTCCCTTTCCTCAAAGACACCCTAGTCCACCATGCTTATAAATGGGCATAGTTACCAGGAGCTGGGTGGTAGATACTATATAGTTTTCATAAGCCACATACATTCCCAAATAAACCTACACAGAAAGATGTTTCATAACACCTGACACATTATTAGCAAAGCTTAGTATGGACCTTGATCAAACCTAACCTCTTTGCCATTCTCTCTTGTGCTTGGTCATCTGGGACTTGTGACACATCATTTTTTAAGCCTGTGAAGGGGAGATAGATGGTATCTCTGTTCATTTCACAATTCAGTGGTTCAATTAATATCAGATAACTTAATATTAAAAAGGTGCATTCATCAAGCTAAAGAACAGAACTTTATAGAAAATATTTGTGATCTTTAGGGGCGCCTGAGTGGCTCAGTCAGTTGGGCCTCCGACTTCGGCTCAGGTCATGATCTCCCGGTTCATGGGTTCGAGGCCCACGTCGGGCTCTGTGCTGATGGCTGGGAGCCTGGAGCCTGCTTTGGATTCTGTGTCTCCTTCTCTCTCTGCCCCTCCCCCACTCACACTCTGTCTCTCAAAAATAAATAATAAAAAAAAAATTTTTTTAAATATTCGTGATCTTTCATCCATTAGGATCCAAGTAGTCACCTCCTTTTCAAGATACCAGAACTGTTCTAGCTTCTTCCAGAATTAACAAAATCTCTCCTGAGCAGTGTGACTCAACATAGTCAAGATTTTCTGAAGCCATAAGCTTTATTTCAATTTGAAGTAAACTCCTTACCAGTAGTCTTTGAAGTCTCTTTGGGAAAAGTTTTTATTATAATTTTCTGGTTAAATACTTAGAGATTCAATTACAACAAAAGATTCTAACAGATCTTATCTTTTGGATTTAAGAAAATTTGGAGGAGGAGCCCTGGAGAAAAAAGGCTGTGTTGGGAAAAAGAGCACTGCTGAGAGCAAAGCAAAGGTTGTCTGATTAGAGGGCAGTTCTGGAAGGGCTACACTCATGATGGTCCAAGCACTGGCACTATAACTGCCTTTTCCTCTCGAATGCCTTCTCCCCTTAGCCTACAGACACGCTTAAGTCTCTCCCATCTGAAAACAAACCAAATTCTTTCCTTCACCCCATGTCCTGTCCCACACTGCAGACCACCTTTAGCTCTCACCCTCTCTCTCTTCTTCTGAAAGATCTCGAGAGAACAGTCTACTTAGCTCCACCTCTTCTCCCTCCACTCCCTCCCTGACCCAGAGCAACCTGTGTTTGGCGCCCCCACACCCACCCCTACAAGCAGATGCCACCATGGAACAAATACTGTGCTTGTGATTGCCAAATCCAACTTTTCAGGTTCAATGGCTACTGTTGACCATTTCCTTCTTGCTTAAAACTTTCATTGGTTTTAGTAATATTACCTTTTCCTGTTTCTTCCTCTCTCTCTGACCAAATATTTTCAATCAGCCTTTACAGTTTCTCCTTTTGAGCAGTAGTTTTTCAGACCTCTGCCAAAATATATGCATCCTGAATGCTGGTGTTCCACCAACTCCACCCTTTGCTCTCCTCTCTTCTTATTCTTCATATTCTCCCTAGACACTCACACTTCTTCTACACCCTTCTCCAGCTTCGGATGTTATAAAAATATGTATATCAACTACCCAATATGTACACACAGCCCAGGCTTCTTTCCCAAGCACAGATCAGTATGCCTGCCTATCCACTAGACAGCCCCACGTGAAGGCACATTCAATGCATCTAAACCCAGAACTCCCCAGGTAGGTTTACCCCTCTTCCTCTACTTCCTTTTTCTGTAGATGGCAGTACCATCCTTCCAGTCATCCAATCTAGAACCTTCAGAATTCTATCTTATATTTTCTCCTTTATCCCTTTTATACTTTCTATTGCTCACCAGGTCCTCTTAATTCTACTTTCTAACTTATGTTTCAAATATGTCTCTCCTCTCAATTCCCAATGCTATTTATTGACTTAGGTCCTCATCCTCTCCCATCTGAACCAGTGCAATAGCTTCTCAATTGCGCCCCCTGCCTCAAACATTTCCCATATCAATCCATCATACAATTTGTCCACTAAATCTATCTTCTAATTTTTACTTTTAGATATGACTAAAGTAATTCAGACTTCTGGGAAAATCGTAGATTGAGTTCATGTGGATTTACTTGTGCTCCAAACAGCTAGAGATAAATAAGGAGTAGAAACCACAATGAATTAAATAGGACACCATGAAAAAAGAACAGATAGATACGAGAAAAAAACTAACCATAATTCTGGAAGTAAAAAATACAGTCACTGAAATAAAAAGCTCAGTGGATCAGTTAACCATATGATTTAACAGGAGGTGAAGAAAGAATTCAATTCACTGGAAGATAATGTATCACAAAGAGATAAGACGATGGGAAGTATGACAGAGAAGTTAAAAAAGTAAGGTCCTGACACCTGACAGGATTTCTAGGAAAGGAGAGAGAATGGCAGAAGCAGCAGCGCTTGAAGTGATAATAACTATACACTTTCCAAGTGGAAGAAGCATGATGAATCTGAAGAAGGAAATGAAAACAAAGATACATCACATAGGGAACTACAGACACCAAAGACAGAGAAAACCTCTGTCTTTGAGAGCCATGAGAGAGAAAATCAGATTACCTACAAAGTAAGGATAACTAGATTGACAATGGACTTCAACGTCACAGAGAACACTGAAGTGCTCAAAACGCTAAGGGATGACTGACAATATGGAATTCCATGTTTAGCTAGACAATCATGCAAGTGTGAAGGCAAAATAAAGATATTTTCAAAGATAGTTTCTCATTTATGGACTCTTAATAAAAGAACTTTTAAAAGATTTCAGTAAAAAGAAAGCTGAACACAGAATGAATCATAGGATGCAAGGAGCAACAATGAACAAAGACTCTGGTAAACACTGACTCTATAAAATTAATGACTAGCAGGGAGATTCAAAACAAGGTCAAGCTAGAGTGCCCGGGTGGCTCAGTCCTACTTTGGCTCAGGTCATGATCTTGTGGTCTATGGGTTTGAGCCCCGTGTCGGGCTCTGTGCTGACAGCTCAGAGCCTGGAGCCTGCTTCGGATTCTATGTCTCCCTCTCTTTCTATGCCCCTCTCCTCCTGCTCACACTGTCTCTTTCTGTCTCTGCCTTTATCTCAAAAATAAATAAACATTAAAAATTTAAAAAAAAACAACAACAAGGCCAAATTAAAATACTGAGCAACAACATGGAAGATGGGAGTTGAGTGATGGAAGAAAAAAGGTTATAAGGTTTTTGTACAGTTTAGGAAGAGAACAGAGAAGCAAATTACCTTAAACTTTGTTAAGGCTAAAATTCAAGGCTAATCTGAAATAATACATATGGAATATGTAACAACATTAAAAAACAATTTTTTTTAGCATTTATTCATTTTTGAGAGACAGAGAGAGACAGAGCATGAGTGGGGGAGGGACACAGAGAGAGGGAGAAACAGAATCCAAAGCAGGCTCCAGGCTCTGTGCTGTTAACAAAGAGCCCGATACGGGGCTCAAACTCAAGAGACACCTTAACTGAGCCACCCAGGCACCTCTGAAATATGTAACTTCTAAACTAGCAGAGGACAAAAAAGGAGAAATAAAGAAAACTCTAATAGAAAACCAGAAAGGAGCCAAGAAAAGGCAATGAAGACAAAATAAACTGTTATTTAAAAAAGTGGAACACATAAATAAAGAAGTAATGGTTCTCTTCAACACCTCCAATGTCATATCCCAAAAGCAGTTTTCCAGATCTTTATCAAAATACAAATGTAGAGGGTGAAATGAAAACTACTTAGCAGAATAGGCTAAATCCCTTTATGACTTGGTCTTGATGGCTTGTCTAACCTCATCTAGTTCACCACTACGTATATATCTTAAGTCGAGCCATATATCCTGGTAGTTCCTAAACACAGGATCGGCTCCAAGTCTCCGATAACTGCTGTTATGTCTACAATGCCCTTCTCCTCTCTTCTGTACTTGGCAGGCTCCTACTGCTATAGGAAATCTGTAAGATTCTTCCTAAGGAAAAAATTAGCTTTTCTGTGACAGCTTCCTTGACCTCCACCCCCCTGGCAGTAATACAGTAATCATTCTGTATTTCCACAGCACTTTTGAACATACCTCTAACTGGCCAAATGTCATTGTATTTATAATTATTTAAATGTCCTTTTCTTCACCTTGAGCTAATTCATCTTTTAATCTCTAGCACCTGGCACAGAGCAGGCACTGATGCTTGTTGGATGAAAGATGAACACAGAATTTCTAAAGAAAACAGGAGGTTACACTCAGCAATTTTCTCAACATCTAAGGCTCTGTCTTACCTCCACGATACTCTTGGTCACAGGAGATCTTCCTCTTCGAAGCTCATTGGCTTCTCTTTGTACAAAACAGAGTGGTACTTTTCCTACAAGGACCAGAGAATCGTTCGTGTCTGGAAATATAATTTCAAGGCCCAGATCTTCCAGATTTTTATGGTAGCACCTAAAGAGAGAGCTTCAATTACAAAACTATTACTTCATTCGCATTTCAGCTTGAGCCCCAAGCACTGGAGGGTTTCTCAAAAGATGCCACAAATTTTAAAAGTTGTACTGTTTTTCTCATACATTTGTTTAGGAATTTTATTATCAAATTTCCTTTTCGAATTACAGTAACTTTCATTTTTTCCCTTCATTTCTGTTAAGAGGATCAATTTGTTTTAAGTCTTGTTCCTAAGTTTTTATTCTTCACTGAGGAATTGCTAACTTCTCACTGCTGGCACTTCAAGGATTTTGGCACAAATCGAAGGGCTGAGAATGTTCTGAATCAGCATTAAAGCAGGGAGATAATTTACAGCCCTAGGAACTGAGAAGCCCTGATTAACAGGATGTAAATAAATGGATCTGCCTCTACTATAAATTATGCCCCAGGGAAAAAGATTTATTGGCAGTAGCATATTCCCAAACCTGATATAAATTCATACACAATTCTTTATTTCCAATAATCTGTGCTGCCCAAAAGTGGGAAAACGTCCTATCTTGTGACTCACCATATGATCTGCCCCTTCCTTGTGGCCCAGTGTTGTACTTTTTCCCCAGTATGATTATGATAATGAAAACTAAGAATCTAGGATGCATCAAGGCAAAGCAGAATGGAAGCAATTACTGAAGTAACTTTGCTTTCAGAAACGGCGCAGCATAAACATGGACTTTTCCAAGAAATGGTAAGAGTATTCTAAGCCAACTGCTGGAAAAAATTATCAAGGAAACTCTATCCTATACTCAACAGCTGTGATATAGTGGAAAGAACAGCATCTGAAGTCAGAAGACCTGCATCTGAGAGCATGCTACACCACTCAAGAGTTGTTATGACCTTGAACAAGTCACATAACCTCTTGGTCTCAGGTGCCTCATTGGAACAAAGGAACAACAGTTATGCTTGTACCGCACAGAATTACTGTGAGAGTTTACACTGTATGTATCACATACCCATGGTAGGACTAACCGTAAGAGTCTGCTTTGCTCCTCTGTCACTGTTACCTCTAGTGGAGGGCTTACGATGGAGGATAGTAATTTTTTCCGACCAGAGCCTTGTGGCTGTTGCTTCTCATAGGAATCTATTGGAAAAGAGATGAATGGGTTCAGAGTAGGAAATGAAGTCTTCTAGACTTCAGAAAGAGCATGAGAAGGCATAGCCATGTTAACTATTATCATGCTTAGCAGTGTGTTCAGGTTTAGGCTTTGAATTTCCATTACTAAAGTCAAACGAGTAAATATCCAGTCCATTTATTTATTTCAGCAGTATTTCCAAAATAAGATGTATAAGACTTAGGTCTTACATTCAAATGAACAATGCAAAGTTCCTGTAGATAGTCAATAAATGTGGTTTTAATAATGGGGTGAAAAATGTTGATTACTGAAGAAATAAAATTGGTTTACTATATAATTCTATGGTTCAAGAAGGCTTCCTATTACTTCAGAAAGGTTTCCCAGTCTCTGAAGAGAATTGTCAGTACTGTTCTCAAATGGTCCTGAGCATACAGCAAGTTTTTCTAAAACTGTTTTTACCATATCTTTCCCAACAATTAGGTAATTTCATAAGGAAAAGTGAACTTGGAAGTAATACCATTGCCATTCTAGTCCGTGAACTCTCCCTAGATCCTCACTGAACTCTTTGACACAGTTTTCCATTATTTGACCACAAGAGTAAAGATTTTCCTGGGATTTTACCACTTGGAGAATACACTGCCTCATGGTAAGAAAAGAGGGTAGCAAAGATTAAAAAGCACATATTGGCTTTGGAAAAGCATATAGCAAAGTAGTGATATTGGTTGTCTCTGGGGAGAGAAACTAGGTGGGATGAAGAACAAGGGTAAAAAGAAGACTTTATCATATTCTATTCTGTACCTTTCAGACTTGAACTTATTTCATTATACTACCTATTCCAAAACAAATTTTAAAGTAAAAACAATATATTGGGCCTTCTGAGCTGGTGGTGGTCTCTGCCTGATGAACTGTGAAGAAGGTATACCAAGATCATATGGGCACACAGAGAGGCGTAACTTTCTGATGGATGTCACGATAAAGTAGTCTAAACCTTAGACATCCAACCCTTAGGGCTGATGATAAATGTATGGGAAATATGTCTTTGACCATGTAAGACCACCAAATTTGAATCCCTAAAGTGAATCACTATATTCTTTCAGTTAAGCAAGAACCCAAACCAGAAGACTTCAGCTTAATTTCTTAAACATACAATTCATCTTTCCTCACAACAGTCACAGATAGAAAAACTCTTTCAGTATACTAATTGTGGAGGGCAGTTTCAAATATTTTCTAGTTCCAAACAGATCCTTACCACTAATCAGCTGCTCTAAACGGACACGCTCATGGGCGGCATGTTGATCCACTAACACTAGCAGGTTTCCACCTAGAACATGAGCAAGGATTACTGGAGTATCAAATTCTCAGATCGAGATTTAAATAATCATGTTGTGTAGAGGGAAAAAAAGGTTAATTCAAACTAGTTAATGACATAAGCATAAGAGAAACATCCATACTTAGTATGTATCTTTCATTTCTTAAAATATTGAAATTATGGGGAAAACTATAAATTTATCCCTAATGAGAAACTTTTTACTACATTGTTATTTCATTTATAAAGCAAGGTTAAAGCCCTATATCCCTAATGTTTAAATACTGATTTTGCTTTACTAATTAAAGTTGATACAATGAAGGACCTTAAACACATTCTCAAAATCAGCTGACTTTGATTTGCAAGCTACTCTGGCGCCCATGAAAAATGTAATTCTAGTACACTTTTTGTTTCCAGAGAGTGTACTTTTAATAAATGACAGATGTGATTCACTTTAAGAAACATTATAACCAAACATATAAATTCAATTTGTTGATTTACATTATATAATAATTATGTATTTTAAATTGAAGTGTAATTAGAGTTTTTTAAAAAGACAGGCTGCTTCTGGCCAGTTTAAACTTTTCTCACAAACCATTTACATATTAAAAAGGTGCAGGCCAGAACTAGTCCACTTTAAAAACATTTCTTTTTTTAATATTTATTTATTTTTGAGAGAGAGAGAGAGAGACAAAGCACAAGAGAGGAAAGGGCAGAGACAGACAGAGGGAGACCCAGAATCTGAACAGGATCTAGGCTCTGAGATGTCAGCACAGAGTCTAACGCGGGGTTCCAACCGACGGACAGTGAGATCATGACCTCAGCTGAAGCCGACTTCAACTGAGCCACCCATGCGCCCCAGATCTAGTCCACTTTAGATCAGAGGTCAGCAAATGTTTTCTATGAAGGGCCAGATAGTAAATATTTTAGGCTTTTTAGAACATGTTCTTTGTCACAACTACTCACTATTCCTTTTGAACCAAAGCAGCCATAGACAATATGTGAGCATTGTAGCTGTGTTCCAATTTATGGATACTGAAATATTAATTTCATATAATTTTAATGTGTCAAGAAATATTATTATTCTTTTGATTTTTCAACCATTTAAAAATGTAGAAACCATTCTTATCTCCCTGAGTGTACAAAAGCAGGCGATGGTTGGATGTGACCCACAGCCACGCTGGCTTGTTTTAGACTCAGGCTTCGCAAACTTTGCTAAGCATACCAATCACGTGAATCCTATTAAAATGCAGACTCAGATTCAGTAGGTTAGAGATGACACACAAGATTCTGCAATTCTAACAAACTCCCAACTGATGCTATTTACAGACCACTGAAAATCATTTGAGATGCAAGGCTTTGGACTCTCAAGTGTAAAAGAGAAGGCAGAATATCCTGACCCAAAGAGCCAAACCTACAGGGAAATCCTTTTCTCATTGACAGGAGGACTGATTCTCAATTACATTATCATATCTTTTTATCTTGTAATTTTATTAATTTGGTCCAAATGTTGAGATCTATCACTATCAGTTACTTTGAAATAAAGGTTTTCCTCCTGAATTTGATCAAAATAGATAATACCTGTTTTTCACATTTCTACTAAAGAATATAATGTTTTTATGACACCATCAAATTCATGGCATGAGATCTTAAGACTTAAGGGAAAAAAGGAACTAATTTTTCTGACAGCATGTTCAACCACAGGCAGAGGCCCCAAAATGTTGAATTTTAAATTCCTTTGAGGATAGGAGGAGTTGCAGCTGGTTGTGATGAATACTGAACATCCTGTATTGGGCAAAACAATGGAATAAATAATAAATTGTGAGGGAGTGACCTCAAACTTGAAATTGGAGTCAGTGTGAAGTACCAAGAGTCAGGAACCCTAAGAAATCAATGGTGGCAGAATGATTTATAGTCTACATGGGGTTCACAACATTTTCTATTCCTTGAATGTAGAATATATGAAAGTAATTTAATAATATCAGAAGCTGTATTTTTTAAAAATGTTTTATTTATTCCTGAGAGAGAGAGAGACAGTGTGAGCAGGGGAGGATCAGAGAGAGAGGGAGACACAGAATCTGAAGACGGGTTCCAGGCTCTCAGCTAGCTGTCAGCACAGAGCCCGACACGGGGTTTGAATCCACAAACCATGAGATCATGACCTGAGCTGAAGTTGGCGCTCAACCAACTGAACCACCCAGGTGCCCCAAAAGCTGTATTTTTGATATCCTAACACAACAGAAGTTTCATAAGGGCAAGGGATTCTTTTTTATCTTTACTTATTTTTATTTATCTTTATTTTTTATTTTAGAGAGAGAGCATGAGCAGGAGAGAGGGTCAGAGGAGAGAGAGAGGGAGAGAGAGAATAAGAGAGAGAGAGAATCTGAAGCAGGCTCCCTCAAGCCCACAACCATGGGATCATGACCTAAGCTGAAATCAAGAGTCAGACACTCAACTGACTGAGCCACCCAGATGCCAAGGGCAAGGAATTTTATCTGTTGTACTCCTAGCATGTACAACGGTACCAGGCACATAATAGGCACTCAAATATTTACAGAATAAATAAATGAATCATTCTTTGGTGTATCAAAACTGAACAACTGTATTTTATCATAGGTGGAAATATGCAATACAAAATGCCTATATATGGCATTAATTTCACTATAATTTAAAACAGTAATAGGGGCTCCTGTGTGGCTCAGTTCGCTAAGGGTCCAACTGATCTCAACTCAGGTTTTGATATCAGGGTCATGAATTCAAGCCCTGTGTTGGGCTCCATGCTGGGCATGAAGCCTACTTAAAAAAAAAAAAAAAAAATTTAAAACAATAATATATTTATCAGTTACAAAAATATGTGCACCTATTAAAATAAGTCAATTATAGGAACAGGTTGCTTTTAGTAATCATGAGTGACAGTAAAAACACTTACATTTTTATTTTAATAATGTATTTATCTAAGAGTACTCTTTGGTGGCATCTAACTAAAGGTGACTATTGAACAACATGGGTATGAATGGCACAGGTTCACTTACGTGCAGATCTTTTTTGATAAATACAGTACAGTACTGTAAATGTATTTTCTCTTCTTTAGCTTTTCTTAGTAACAATTTTTTTAGCTTACTTTATTGTAAGAATACAGCATGTAATATATGTAACATACAAAATATCTGTTTCTGTTATTGGTGAGGCTTTGGTGAACAGCAGGCTTTCAGCAGTTAAGTTTTGGGGGAGTCAGAAGTTATACATAGATTCTGACTGTGCAGGGGTTTGGGACACCTCTGCATTGTTCAAGGGTCAATTGTAATCCAATGAAAATAGAGAAATTTAAATAGGCCCCTTTTGCTTCTCTGAACATCTCAGATTTTGTGGCTACACCCATCTCAGGTGCCATTAGTAGAGATTTCAGTATTAAACAACAAAGAATTCCAGGTAATCAAAACCTTAGAAAAAAATCTATTCATTTTCCCAAAACAAACTACTAAAATTTGACTTTCACTGACAATTTTTATGACAATTCTGATCTATTATGACATTTACTAAATAAATCTACAATGCAAGCAAGGTAAAAGGGAGTATTTTGAAATACAAAGAGAATGAACTGCTTTCCAACTTTAGAAGCAGTCACCTGCAGGTCTGCTTGTCTGGTCCCAAACCCTCCAATGGTGCTCAGGGCCCTCAGCCACCCATGCTATCAGGCATTCCTCGTAAATGTGCTCAAGAGTCTTCCAGTTGGAAAAACACACACACACACACAAACAAAAAACAAGCCTTCTTTCATCCTCACCCTCCTTCAGTCCTTCTCTTCCATGTCACAGATTTCTGAGTCTCTCCTTGCAATCTCTGTCACCTGGTCCTGGTACATCATCCACTCAGCTATGGAGGTCAGAAAGCTAGGAGTCATCTTTGATCTCCCTTCCCACGGCCAATGCATCACGGAACCCTGCTGGCTTTCTCTCTCTCCTAGATATCCTTCCAAGACATGACTTCTCTCTAGTCCACCTGCGTCTTCACCAACTACCATCTTTAGATATCGCAATATCCTCCCTACCAGTCTCTTTGCAGGTACTGGGACTCCACCCCACCCCCAATCCATTCTCCACACCGCCACAGAGCAATATTTTCAAAGTACAAATGGAATGTGACATGTGCCACTGCAAAAACAAACAATAAAAAAGAAAACAAAAAGCTTTCCACTGTTTCCAATTGGTGTCTGGACAAGTACAAAGCCTATAACTGGCACTTAAGATCTGGCTGTGACCTACTTCTCCGACCTCATCTCTGCACTCTCACTCCAGCTGCACTTGCCCTGCTTCCTCTCACTAAAGAAGAGGAAACACAAATTGCGTACCATTCCCTCAGCCCAGAATACTCCCTCCCTTCTTTACTACCTAGTTAACTGCTCGTACTCCTACTCACTTTACCAAGAAAACCTTCCCAGGCCTCTCTAATTAATTCAAATCTCTCTGTAAAGTTTCTAACAGCATCTTGTTTCTCTCTTTTGTAACATTAGCTTGAGTTAAAACTTTAACGTTTATGTCCTTATGTTTCTCTTACATGTGTATTTTTGCCACCACTGTAGCTCTAGGGCCTAGTACAGTCTCTGGCATGCAACAGGCACTCAATATTTGCTGAATGGGTTAATGTTATTATTTACAAACTATTATTGCTTTCTTAAAGTAGGTCATCAAGATATTGTATGTAATTCTTAGATAAACTTAGCAGGGCTCATTATATAAATGTTCTATTATTATAAAGGGAACACATGAAAACATTATCAAAAAGTCAAACACTATAACACATTTTAGAGTAAAAGATGAAATTTCCCCTTTGCTCACTCTCATTGTTACTCCAAAGGTAACTATTATTAATAGTTTAAAATGTATCTTATACATGAATATCTCTGTATATGTATACAAAACTAATATATCTTAAAACTGTTGTTTCAGAGCCTGGGTAGTTCAGTTGTTAAGCATTTGACTTCAGCTCAGGTCATGATCTCATGGTTTCTGAGTTCGAGTCCCACATCAGGTGAGCTCATGCCCTGCTTCGGGTGAACTCTGCTTTGGGGAAGCATGACCTCTGCTTCGGAGGGGCACAAGCCCCTCTTCAGGGAAGCCCAGCTTCTCTCTCTCTCTCTCTCTCTCTTTTTCTCTGCTCCTTATGGGATTCTCTCTCTCTCTCCCTCTCCTTCCCCTTTCTCTCTTGCCCCTCACTCATTTGTGCCCTCTCTCTCTCAAAACAAAACAAAACAAAACAAACCTATTCTTTCATAATATTAATTTAGATTGGTTTTCCCAATTAGTTTTAATCTGTCCAAATCATTACCACTAACATATATAAAAAGTACCTTAAGGAGTGCCTGCATGTTTCAGTCGGTTAAGCGTCCCACTCTTGATTTTGGCTTAGGTCATGATCTCACGGTTGTGAGATCAAGCCCCACAGATGTGTCAGCACATCTGTGCTGTCAGCACAGAGCCTACTTGGGATTCTCTCTCTTCCTCTCTCTGTCCCTCCCCTGCTCATGCTTGCTCGCACACATGCTCTCTCTCAAAATAAACATTAAAACAAATTTTAAAAAACTTAAAAGGAGACTATCAGAAGACCAGCTGGTTATTAATCAAAGCTAAACTCCATTCTTACCTGCCTCACCATTCTCTTCAGTCTTGGTGCTCATTAAACAGGCAATAAACTTGTTATCCACTTGCTGTAGAACCTGCCATACATTCAAATAAGTGGTACAACACTAAATAAAGATTAACAAAGTCTCATCTCCATAAAAAGAGATAAAACTGTATTTAATTAAGAGTCATTTGCATTATAATATTCATATCTAAGACTACTGTATAAGGTATTGATGAACTTGAAGGAGTCATTTAGGAAGGATTAAAAAAATGGACAAGTAGAGTGATCAGAGGACAGAAAAGGAAGGAGACTACAGGTTAAGGATTCTAAAAAGGGCATGCAACAAAACTTTAGAGTACACCTGAAATTTTCCCAAAAGAATGACTCTTATTGATAGGTAATTATGACCAGAGAACTGTTAACATGACCAGAGACTGCTAACAAATGGGGCTAAAATACATTTTGAACATTTATGCAAAAGTAAGGAAACCCTTTCAGAAGAGCTAGTCCCTTAACATAGCAAGTTAATAGCCAGCAGGGGCTTTAACCCTCGGGGGCTCCTCTCTGTCCAGGTACAGAAAAGGTTCTCCTTGCACTTCCCTGCCCCATTCCCAAAATAAATGTACATTAAAACTGTCGTTTCAGCTCCTGAGTAGCTCAGTCATTAAGCATCTGACTTCGGCTCAGGTCATGATCTCACAGTTCATGAGTTCAAGCCCCGCGTCAGGTAGGCTCATACCCCATTTTAGGTGATCAAAGCTTGCTTTGCTCTGGTACCAGGTCAGTGCCAGGTTAGGGGTTTACCTATATCTGTCTAACCTCCTAATTTGTTTCCATACTGAAAGCAAGAAGGTGAAGACGGCCTGAGTCGTGTACGGAGAGGGCAAACTAGCAAAGCAGGTGAGACAAGGGGCCCCTTTTGTTAAGAGAGATCCTCAATCTGGAGTCTCCTAAGCCATGAGACACACAATAGAGGGTCCTTTAGCAAGGGGCATTGTTGCACATTTAAGGACAATGTCTCTACAGTATTTAGTTGATTTAGAAATTATTGTCAAAATATAAAGTCAATATATAATCCTTGAAACTGTAAGCCTCAATCCATAATTCATCCCTCCAACCTGCTCACACTATTAAAGCCATTTTTTTCTTTGTAACCCAAATTGGTCCTCTGCTTTTTCTTCTGATAATAAAAGTTCTGGTAAGACTTAAAAAAACACATGTGCCTTGACCAAGGTGGTCTAGATCATCAAATAAATCCAATTTCACAAGAGTTAACCCAGTTTAGGTCTTATATATATATTTTTATGAGATTTCAAAGTCAATCTCTTACCTGCATTGAATGAATCATTTCTTTGGTGAAACGATAAGGATATAAGACATTGTGAATTTTAACTGCCAGGCTTTTGGCCTGGCCACTGCTTACATCAACAGCAACCTAGAAAGACCCAATACAAACATCATTTAAGTGTTTAATTCTTTATATCTGCAGAACTGTTTTACCAAAGATCCCAAACTGCTTTAGAACCTTCATTTTCATAGAACCTATTAGAGGTGGGTTGAATTCAGGGAACTTAAAGAAATTCAAAAGGCTCTGTGAATTATTAGTCTTACGTAATAATTTTTGGGCATTAACAAAAACCAATGGTGTTTCAGAATAACAATTTGTTTATGCTCCATGATCAAGTCTTTAAATACATCGTAGCTAAAAAAATCAGCAATCGAGTGCTCATTTATTCTACACGTTTTTCACAACACACAAAGTACATTCTGTGATAACCCACTGGGGAGAACATGTACACTCCGGTCCAATGATGAGCTGTTCCTTCAGTAGAAGACTCACTTCACTACTTATCTAATGATATTAACAGTTCTTTTTTTTTTTTTTTTTTTTTTTAAATTATCACCACCCTCAATACCCTGCCAAAGCTGCAAGGTAGGGTTTCTAAGAGTGGTAAACACATTCAGTAATCACACACTGACTATACATGTTTAATCCAAAATGTCTGAGCTCCCAAATGCTATGGATTCTGATTTCTCCTCTCTCTATTAAACAGTATTTCCAAATAAATTATTTGGAAACAGGCCCACTTTCCACTTGTAATTAAAAATAATATAGCCAGTCATGCCCATATCCAACTTAAATGAAGTACAAATTTTAAAATAACAAGCAAAGAAAAGTTGCTACAGACCCACCTCTGGATAACGGGCAAATACTGGATTTTCCCACTCTGAGAACAAAGACTGAAGTGATTCTCTACCAACAGCATCATCCACAGCACCTAAGGCAAAAGGGAGCAGATAAAGTTGGCATCAAGAGCCACAGAAAAAAAGATGAGTGACACTCCTATTTGCTGTGGTACAGCTTCAAGATCAAAGATCAGACATCTTGTTCCAATATTCTACAAATGCTCAGTGCTTGCTGGATCTCTGAATTGTTCTGATCTGTTACTTTTTAAGTTACAGCTGATGACTGTATCTTCTGGCATTATAGCTTTTTTCTCCAAACTATTTTCAAAAGATATTACAGAATACAAATCCAGAAGAAACTGGTTCAAATTAGTAGTCTCACTTCCTTTAGGTAAAAATATACCTTACCTATTTTTAGAAACAAAGAACAGTGTCTGTAGCTTTTTTTTTTTTAATAAGGACGTTGCTTACATAAAACTACTACAATACGGAGTGCAACTCCAATCTTTAAAAATAAGAGATATTTTCTCAATCACAAGACACCACAGACTGTGCATAATCATCCAGTATTGACTTCGAGTCTGGAAAAGTAATTTCTCATCTAAATGCATGCACTGAATTACTCAGTTCTGTTGTTAAATAGGACCATGGGGAATTACCGGTTCCAGTAAGGCACAGCTGGCCCTGATCAAGCTTAATAATACAACCCTGCCTTTTAAAAAAAATTTTTTTTTAGTTAGGTGGTACAGTATGTACTAGATGTCCCAGCAATCTCTGTTATTGCCCCTACCTCTGTTAGTCTGTCTCATCACAGTCCTCTCTTCCCGAGCTCTAGGAAGGAAAGGAAGAACAAGGTCGCTTCTAAAAGGATGACACTTGTGCTGAGATCCTAAATGTAAAAAAGAAAACCTAGACATTTGAAATCAAAATATAAAGTATTAAAAAATCAAGTTACATAAAATCTTCCTGCACAAAAAGTCAAGACATAAGGCAGACTACTAAGCACCAGATTGAGAGCCAGAGTCTTTTAAGGAAGTTATGCTGCTAATTTAGGAAACTACATTAATGCTTAGTTCCATTATCCATATATACCAGACAGAATGAGCACCTAAAATAGATCACTGATTCTCAAAGGGCACAATTTTGTATGGGGGACATTTGGCAACATGTGGTTGCCACAACTTGGGTAAGGGGTGCTACTGGTATCTAGCAGAGCTAGAGACCAGGGATGCTGCCAAATATTCTACGTGAATAGGACATAGGTAGAACCCTACAACAAAGAATGATGAGTCCAAAATGTCAATAGCATCACGGTTAATATAGCTGGTAATAGACATACACCGGTACTTAATTGTTAGCCTTCACTACTTGGTGCAACCTTCACAAGTCCCCAGTTTATGTCTCTTATACTCAAAATATGCTTTTATTATAACATTTATCTGCTATTATGTTTAGATAGCTGTCTTCCCTAATTGATTGTGAACTCTGGAAAGCCAAGCCAGTGAATCTGCAATCTAGCACAGTATGAACAATAAATGGATGAAAAATGAACAGATAAATGAATGAAAAGTTCTCAATTTAAACTCCAAAGTCCAGGGATGCCTGGGTCGCTCAGTCAGTATGGCGTCCGACATTTGATTTCAGCTCAGGTTGTGATCTCACAGTTGGTGAGTTCAAGCCCTGCACTGGGCTCGGTGCTGATAGCATGGAGCCTGCTTAGGATTCTCTTTTCCTCTCTCTCTCTCTGTCCCTCCCTGCTTGCTTGCTCGCTCTCTCTCAAAAATAAACATACATTAAAAAAATAAACTCTGAAGTCCAGTATTATCTGGCTCAAATTCTGCTCTCCTATCTGAAGGATGATTGCGTTTTAGAAACAATGCCTAAATTTGAGTTTTGGAATAGGGGCAAAACATGATGAAACTATATTTCAAAACAAGAAATCTGTTGGACAAGAACTGGAAAGATTAATTCAGAATGATAAAATTAAAGGGTAAGGTGAAATAAGGTTGTGTTACTGGTAATAGGACAGAATTAGAGGCATTTCATTTTTTTAATTAATGGGTTTTTTTAAGTTTTTAAACTTTTTATTTATTATTTTTGAGAGACAGAGAAAGAGCATGAGCGGGGGAGGGGTAGAGAGAGGGAGACACAGAATCTGAAGCAGGCTCCAGGCTCTGAGCTGTCAGTACAGAGCCCGAAGCGGGCTCGAACTCACAGTGAGGTCACAACTGAGCCGAAGTGAGATACTTAACGGACTGAGCCACTCAGGTGCCCCAGAATTAAAGGCATTTTAAAGAAACAAACTGCCAAGGCTTGGAGACTTGACACTACTCCTTAAAATTCCCTTTATAGATCTTCTCTTCTGTACAATTTACTTCTTAACAATTCATCTTAAGTAACGTTTTTATGTATGATTCCACAGTGTCCCAGTGTCCCACCATACATGAGTCCCTTACAGACAGTAACATTTGACGTTAATGAAGGGTGTTTAGGAGCCATCTTTCCATGGAACTTGTTTCTATACCCAACATACTTATTTATTTTTTTCTTATGAAATTGAGTTAACATGACACTTCAAAGTTCACTAAAGACTTGCTAATCCAGAAAGTTAAGCAGGCTGAAGAGTTTTCAACATCTAGACTCGTTCAATAGGAGCAGGTGTTTAACGTTGCCTTCGGAAACCGAGATTCCTTCCCCTTCTGCTTTAGCAGCAACCATCTCAGGTTAATGTAATCACAGTCCTTTTTGTCTCCATTTAAAAGCGGTTACATTTCAGGAAGATGAGGTGCCAGTGCCTTAGGTTTACTTCTGATAAGCAGTCAGTATAAAACAGGACATAAAACTACATTGATTGAAAAACACATACGTCTCTAAGAACAACCGAGAGTCCAGGAGCAGAACTGAAAGACAGTTCTCCTACTTAAAACTTTGTAAGTTTTGACTTTTGAAAGCGCTTGGGTGGCTGAGTCGGTTGAGCATCCGATTTTGGCTTAGGTCATAATCTCACAGTTGGTGGGTTCGAGCCCCACATCAGGCTCTGTGCTGACAGCCAACTCAGAGCCTGGAGCCTGTTTCAGATTCTGTGTCTCCTTCTCTCTCTGACCCTTCCCTGTTCATGCTGTCTCTCTCTCTCAGAAATAAATAAAACATTAAGAATTCTTTTTTAAAAAAGCTACTACAGTGATTATTTTTTCACGAGAAAAAACTGAAAACCACTAAAAAATAAAGGCCTTATTTATTAACCTTAGTAAATCAGAGCCTCCTACTAGAGATATTCATGCTAAGGAGAGTTACAAGTTAATTTACAATTACATTCATACAATTTACATTCTTCTGCAATATTCAAGACTTTTAATATGGATGCACATTTAATGTTTATCCTCCCGATGCAAAACCAAGATTATAGCCAGATGGAAATCAGTCTTACCATCTCCCAACATCTGGCTCTCAACATACTGCCAAAACAATGTCGCTTTTAATGCTGAAGGAGATGTGAGAACTCAAGAGTCCCAATCTGTGCTCTGATGTAGCCTTGTGGTATGATTTAAAAGCCACATTACCGTCTTCCTGAATAATGGCTACTTACAGCATAAACAGATCAAACGAATTAGCATATGTATTATAATAAACTATGTCTGAAAAGTATAGTTAGGAAAATACACACTTAACCTACGTTTCAAAATACTTGTGGTCTTTTTTTAAAAAAACACAAAAAACTTTCAAAATATATAGAACTGTACTGAGCCACAGATCTGGGGGGAAACCTAGGATGATTACAGGATCATTCTGGCTCTTCACCTGGGAGCTGCAGAGAGCCACTTCCAGAAAAATATCACACTGGCATTGCAGGTATCTTACAAGACAAATTTCTAGGAGGGTTGTACATTTGGGGGAGAGAAGAAAGGAGGGTAGGGAAGCATTGTAGATTTTCTCAACTATTAATAGTACCATTTTCATTAAAAATGGTCTCACCCTCCTACACATCCACACATCCATAGACACATATACATACACTTCCATTCTATTATGTCTTCCGCTGTATTTCTAGATGTAAATGGTATTGGAACTAGAAAATCTTTATATACCGTAAGACATGTTTTATAATTAAACTTCAAAATGATCTATCAGCTGAGATAATCTCTTTGGACAATGACTCTCTTGCTCTTTGGCCATTATTACCACCTTCAAAAGCATTCCATGCCAGTGAACACTATAATACACTTACCATTCTCAAATATGACATCCACAGCTATGGTTGTCAGGTCTTTAGTACAAGCAGCCTGAACATCCTCAGTAGGGGCGATGAATGTACTAAGTCCAGTTATTTTGTTGATGTAAACCATTTTTCCAAGGGCTACATCAAAATGCTGCTGCCAATCCAAAGAACACGCGTTTGACTCTTCATTTTCAGAACAAGTTCTTGCTATAGATTCTTCACTCTGAAAACAAGTTCCTTTTTTGTCAGCTGTGGAATCTTCTATGTGACTCATTAACATTTTACTGGGAGAGTCAGGACTTCCTATCTGTGGTTCTGAAGCTAGAAGAACATCTGACTCTTTACTGACAGCTGTAGCATGATCACAGGATAATACCAAAGGAGTTTCGGGTATCACAGAGTTCCCTGTTGTATTGTTGTTAGAGTAGGCTTTACTATCTTTATTGAAGGAATTATCCTGTGTGACAGAGTCCAACTCTGGAATGATGCCACTCTCTGTTTTTTTATACTCATTTTTAAATAACTTGCAAGAATCTAGGTTTAACCCACTGCACAAATCATGGTCTTTCCTACTAGAATCTGATTGTGGAAGTTCATTAAAATGACTCATCATTTCCATTGCTTGAGTCTCTCTTTCGGAACCTTTCATTCTGGATAATTTAGAGGCTAAAGACTTAGGAGACTGCTTGGCATCCAAAGGTTTTTGGTTAAAATCAGTTAACTCTTTTAGAGTTCTGGGACTTTCTCTTACGCAAAGCATCTGTTGTTCAGAACAATCTTCTTCACTGGAGAATGGAAACTTCTTTGAGTAAAAGATGTGACTTCCTGGCTGACAACTATTATTTGAATCATTATGTTTCATAGTAGTGATTTTACAAATGCCTGAGTTGTCTAAGTGACTCTTGTCTTTCCATGGAATGTCAGGTTCAACTTGAGGACTGAGACTGGTGGAGATTTCAAAATTATTATTTTCTTCTGCCTCTGTATTCAGAGGATTTTTATCCTTCCCATATTGCCTCTTGAACTTCTCTAAAGATCCGAGGTGTGACCTTAAGCTTAGCTTCTTACGGGCTGTAGGTTTGGAGAAACCAATCAATTTATCTATTTTCTTACCATCATTTGAAACATGTCCACACCAAAGGGAAGAAGAGGATGTGACCGGTAATAAGCAATCTATGTGTGATTCTTTAGTACATTCCTGAGATATAGCAACATTTTTACAAGTTCCTTCCTTAGAAGTAGAAACATTTTTACAAGTTGCTATGGGTTTGTTCTCTAGCCCATAACTTGTATTTGTTTCACACAATTTTTTGTTAGACAGTTGAGCAAAGTCTTTACTTAAAGTGCTGGTTACATCTTCAATGTTTGGAGTCTCAACTGAATGGCATGCTCTATTTACAAATATTTCTCTGGCACTCACAGGACCAGGTTGAATACAGTTTTTAAGTAAATGCTCTCTTTCAGTTGATTTAGTTTGCTCATTTTGTACCACATGAGTTATAAAGCCAGTGGAACATAATTTAACTTGTCCATAACTAAAAATGTTTATTCTTCCACAATTACTAGGTTGCTTTTTTTTCTCTTCCTCTCTCTGGGCGCCATGTACTCTCGATAATGTTGTCTCAAAAGGCAGAGGTTGGGATGCTGTTTTGGTAGCATCTTTAAATCTCTCTAATTGATTCTGAACTCCACTATTTTTTAGGTTACTGAGTGCCATGCCATTAATAGTACTTGCTTTCTGTATTTCTAGATCTTCTCTATTCTTCTCAACACAGTATGATGTCTGAAAAGGGCTGACAAACATTTCTGAACTAGTTCCACATGGATTTTCTGAAGAGTTAAATTCTAAGCAAAGTTTCTTGTGTTTCTCATTTTCTCCTGATTCTGATGCTTCGGCCATCTGTTGTTCTAAGACCCTTGATTCTGAGCAACAGCTATCTTTGTTTTGTAAAGATGGCTCTGTCACTTTACCATGGCCTGGGCCATTTGGTTCATAAATGTACAAAAAGGAATCATTTGGTATTTTTCTGATAGCTTCTGAATCTCTAGAATTCTGTGTGTTTCTTCTGTTTTCTACGGTAGCTTTTCTTTTCACAGCTTTTGACTGAAAATTAAACATTTCATAGGAATCCAAAATACTATTACAGGCTTCTTGGAAACTGGCCTGGTCACCCTTCTCATCAGAGGACACATGCTTCTGAAGACTAGCACTAAATAACCTAAAATCATTATCTTCACTAAATTCCTTAATGTCGTCACCTGATAATTCCACAAATAATTTTTCTTTCTTTAAAAACATTTTCATTCCTTCCTGAATGCAAACCAGAACAGTATCCCAGTTCTGAAATTCAATTAGCGTTTTTGCTGGCTCCATGCACACATCATATTCACAGAACTGGCACTGCAAGTTGATCACATATATCCCATGGAGTTCTGGGTTAGACCGATGCCGAGGGCTTGAATTCATTTGTCTAGTGGCAGCACCGTTCTTTGGCTTGCAGATAACGCTTTCTTTCCTCAATAAAAAGCCAATGAATTTATGCAACTTTGTCTTTAAAACAAGTCTTTTGTTCACAAACAAAAACTGCATATTCTTATTGTAATGTGCTTCAGAGCTGACATAGCCACTAAGCTCAAACTCCTTGTATTTAAATTTTATTTCTCTTAATTTTTGGGACTTGCCCAGTCCATAAATTTGACAAAATCGGGAACATATGTCTTTGGTTTTAGGAAGCTGAAGAACCATGGAACCAGAAACATCATTCCTCAAAGAGAAAGAAATGGAAGGGTGCATGAGTGAAAGAGCTTCTATCCTCTGCCTAACCTTCTCAAACTCCAGTCTAGGATCCATGCATTTCCTCCTTACAGGTAACTGATAAAATAGGTTATATACTGTTACTGTTGTCCCGGCACTGGGTCTAGTCAAGTCAGCTTCACAGGCTTTCAGGGCTTTTCCATTCTGAAACAGTTTCACAAAAGTTTTCATTGTCTTGTTTTTCTTGGATGAAATTTCCACAGCACTGGCCATGTCAGCTATACTTGCCAAGGCCTCCCCTCGGAAACCATAAAACCTGGGATTCTCCAAGTCCTGTACAGAGTTGCATTTACTAGTGAAATAACGATTTCCCACCTTGTCTATATCATCACTCCCCATCCCAAATCCATTGTCAATCACTTGAACTTGGAAAGTTTCCATATTCACCCTGACAGCCACACATTTTGCTTCAGCATCAATACTGTTGAGGGCAAGCTCCTCAACACACTGGCCTAAGGAGCATACAGCCAAACCAGAACGCAATCTGGCTTGTACTTCAACTGACAGGCACTTGATCATGGCAGGTAGAAAGCTGTTAAGAATGCCAGGCAATGGCTTCCTTGTCTGACTGGAAATAATTGCCTACAGGAAGAAAAGACACAATCAAACCCTCAGAGTTACACAGCATTATCCATTTCTCTCAAGCATGATGGAGAAATACCATTTGAGGTAAATTAAATTGCTTATTAAACCACACTGTAAAAAACAAAACAAATTAGAGCTTTGATCTCTGCACAGATCACACAGCTCATGTTTAGTGCAGTGGATTTAATATCCAAAGCAGCATTCACAATTTCATAATTTTCACTGCTCCTTTCTAAATCCCACATGCCCTAAAGTGAAATCATAATCACGCTTGAAGCTGACCCATAAGACAGTGTGCACAATTCTAATCACTTCACCAAAAACAGATGTCTAAATTAAATTCAGCTAGAAATTCATGAAAAAAATGTCCAAGCTAGTTTCATAATATTTATACATTACACAATAACCACGGCTTTTAGTAAAAACTTATAATGAACTGTTAAGACAGAATAAATCAAATTGTTGTATCAAGAAGAGATAGGGATTAAGAGATTATTATTATTATTATTGGTTAAATGTTGTCTCAGGGGAAAGAGACCGGGAATGCAAAAGGAGAAGGCGGGAATTTTCATTATGAACTTTTCTGTATCATTCGATTTTTAACTCTTGTCCACATTTTACATTGATAAAAAGTTTTCAGAAGGTCCCTGTATTAATACTCTTTTGGTATTTACAAATGGCCGGCTACAAACTACTTTCACAGTAATAGTGATGGTCAGGGGCTGTCCAAACTTGATTTTAAGCTTTCCCTTCAGGTTAAAAAATATGAAGATCATAGTGTCATTAAAGGTCTCGTCCCTTCAGGGGGGAGAGAGAGCAGCACGGGCTGGCCTAAGGTGGTAGGGCTAGTTCTTCAAGCCCGGACATCACAGTTGCGATCACAGTTGTAATCGCAGATCTGATGTTTTTGAAGATACGGAACTTTGCAGCCGGCAGCTAATGAGAGGTAATCATTTAACAGGTATTCCGACTGTTACCCAACACGATTTCCTCATTATGTCCCAGTCTTCTCCGGGCCACAGTCAGAAAGGACGATTCGGCCCCGGTCTCGAGCTGGGAAAAACCAGGAGAGGGCGCGGGGGGCGGGGAGGGCAGGACCGCCGCCGCAGGCCCCCCAGGCTCAGGCTCCACCCCGTCCCCTCCCCCAATTCGCAGGCCGAACCCGGCCGCCGGACGCAAGAGGCCTCCCGGAGCCCCTGCACAGCTGGGTCCGAAAACGCTCGCGGCGGCCGCCATGGCCTTTCCGCTGTTAGAAGGGCTCCCGGAAACATCTATTCGATGCGTGCTTTCCCCCAAGTCACCTCGAACCGCGCTTCACCAACTCCCAGTTACCAACCGCCTCGACGCCGGGCGCGCGCAAGTTCGTTCGCGGGGCTCATGCACGAGCCACGAGCATGCGCTTCAGAGGAGACTCGCTGGGAACGCGCTTTCGTCGGGGACACCCAAATGCGCATGCGCAGCAGCTGCCGTCTGATTGGGAAACAAGGCGGGGTCTCTTCACGCTGGTACCCCTAGTTCTCAATCCTTATCCCCCTTTAGCATGGTGTGAAAAGCTGTTTCCAGCGATTTTCTCTGTTTTTGTCGTTTTCCCTTACCCCCTTTCTCCTCTGCACGTACTACCATTGAATTCAATATATATTTTGTGTTTATGTCGTCTCTCGCTATAATGCAACCTATTTGAAGGCAGGGATTTTATCTATTCTGTGTATTGCTGTATCCCTCAGCGCAAAAACAGTGCCTAGATTGTGAGGCACTGAATGGGTGAATAAATCCACAGTCTTGCGTCTTACAAAATTACAGCATTTCAGAGCTGGAAAAGTCTGAAAAAATAGCTCAACCCTCTTAATTTACAAATGAGGACACCAAGACGTCTCTCACTGACTTTGTTATGTTCCAATACCACTGCAGCTTCTTTTCAAACTGAATAAGAATTTTAAGAACACTGTGAGAATAGATGTTTGAGGAATTTTTTTTTTTAATGTTTAATTTTGAGAGAGAGAAAGCACGCGCGCACAGGCGGGGCAGGGGCAGAGAGATGGAGAGAGAAAATCGAAAGCAGGCTATGGGCGGACAGCAGCAAGCTCCATACAGGTTCAAACCTGTGAATTGCAAGATCATGACCTGAGCCTAAGTCTGACACTCAACATAATGAGCCACCCAGGTGCCCCAATATTTGGGGAATTACTAACCAATCCTTAGTTTTCGCTGTCTCATTTTCACAGAAATCTAGTATTTCCAAACATCATAATTTATGACAAACTTGTTAAACTCAGTAGGCATTTGCCATTTACCTGTGCAATGGCTGACCAAAACACACAGAAATGTGAAGGGCAGATGAGGCAAAGTCCCGATTATTGCTTGTAGCGCTGCCATAACAAAATACCACAGACGAGTGGCTTAAACAATAGAAGTCTATTTTGTCACAGTTCTGGAGGCTGGAAGTCTGAGATCAAGGTGCTGACAGGTTGATTTCTTCTGGGACCTCTCTTCTTGGCTTGTAGATGGCAGTCTTCTCCCTCTGTCATCATATGTTCTTTCCTCAGTGCACATACATGTCTGTATCCAATTTCCCTTTTTTTAAGGACACGGGGGCATATTGGATTGGGGCTTACTCTAATGTCCTCAGTTAGCCTCCAGATAGTCACATTTTGAGGTTAGGACTTTGACATATAAATTTGGGATAGGGGTGACATAATTTAGCCCATAGCATTGCTTTATATGAAATCCTTGCCCAGAGGAAAGGAATGATAGCAAGAATTCCAGACAAGTAAAAGTAATTAGTCCAAAATGTCATTTAAACAGCTAACCTTATTAGGTGTACAATTTCCTGAAGAAAATTTCACGAAAGCCATTTTTAAAAATGATTCAAAGTAATTGCTTTTTCTTTCAGCTCTCTTTAAATTACCTCAAAATTCTCTTCCCACAGATGGTTACTGAGTAAATACCTCTTATTTTGCCCCAAATGAAGTTCACCAAAGATAAAGTATCGTACACAGAATGTTCTATGTGTTTTTATTTATTAGGATTGTGTAGAGCTGTCATCCTTCTATCATACATATACAGCAATATTCAAACATCTGATACTGACATAACTTACTGACAAATTCTGATACTAAACACAGAATAGTTCTATTTTAACAATAAAAACAAAACCAGTGAGTTTATCTTAGAAGATTTAAATTCAGGCCATTATTTCACAATCTGGAAATCTGAGTACTCCAGCTTTAAGATGACTTTCTCATTCCTGAAGTTTGCTCTATCAATGTGTGATTTGGGACTTCCTCTTGTCTCAAGCCATTCCTGCATTTGACGCACTTTAGAGATGGGACCTTGCAACTGTCCTTGCACTGTGCCCTGGTCAGTGTTCTGGACCCAGCCAACCAATCCCAGCTTTTTACCCTCAGCCTAAGGGAAAGAAAAATATGAGAGAGAGAAAAATACAGTGAGACTGAACAAAACAGTGCGACTACAATCTGTTGCCAGAATCTTGGCCTAGAATCAAGCCACTGAAACTAATTTGATATTGTCCAGAACACTCAAAACAGAACTACAGCAAAGAGAATCTCATTGACCTTGACATGAAGTGTTGGCCACTTGATGCCATTTCCTTCTTCTACCCTATAAAACCCAGGCACTAGAAATTTCATTATGTAATCAGTTTGGTTAAGTACTAAAGACTTAAGTACTAAAGCAAATCAGATGCTTTCAAAATGATTCCCTAAGGCCGATTGTTGTTAGGATACTGGGCTGTATCTTGCTCATTTTCCCTTCTCCTAATCAAGAATCTAGTGGGTATATTAAACAGAAAAAGCATGAAGTTATCTGATCCTTCTCTTTGTCGTTAGCCAAGACCACACCTAAACAAATCCAGATGAATGAGTGTCCATTATATCTTTAAAAATCATTATCTCCTGGTCAACTCGTTCCTTTGTTCTCACTGTAGAAAAATTGTCTAACCCAAAGTCTTTATGCTACATCCAAAGCCCACTTTCTATCCCTCCTTCTAGAACAGGAAGAAGCATATAGTGATAAGCCTCTGAACATCAGTTTCATAAGACTATATAACTATTAGGTTTTCATTTGATTTTCTTTCTTCTGTCTAAATAATCACAGCACCTTTAAAGTTGAATAAGTTAGTGCTCGCTTCAGTAGCACATATGCTAAAGTTGAATAAGTTTATGAAGACCATCTGATCGTTGTAGTTGCTTTTATCTTAGCCTTTCCAATGTTCTTTCCTTTAAGTCATTAAACTGTGGAATGACTGGTAAACTGGGAAAGGTAGCAATGTTTACAGGTAATTTTTTTGGGTAAAACTTGCAAGCAGGGATATTATAAAAGTTATTGTTAAAGTAACCTATGTAAATGGAAGGAATTGGGTTACAAAAGAAAATGGGAGTTAACATGATTGCATGCCCAAATGCCAGAGTAGTGACCTAGTAAATATGGGAAATTGCTGCAGTTGGCCAAGGAAAATGTTATGCACAGCAAAACCATGTTTGATGAGAAACTAAAGTATCTATCAAATCAGTTATGTTCAAAGCAAAGATATATTTGTATAACAAACAAAGAGACTGCAGTCAAATAAATAACAAATTTAAGGGATACAGAGAAAATTAAGGAATGAAGAAAAATAGAAGATACCTACAGCACACATTAAGTGCCAAAATGGTGGCATAAAAAAAGAACACAAGAGAACGGATTTTAAGAAGACTACATCCAACTGACTTTGTATAACAATTGTACTCTTCTGCTTCAAGTTAATCGAGGAGACTTCAATATCCCTAGATCTTAGAAGCTACCTTATATGGTAACTAGATATAATAATGTTTGTATTGAGTTGTAAGCAGTTTATAGTCACATTAATCTTTAAATTGCAATGTGATTTATCTGAACTCCTGAGAGTGAAAAAAAACACTCCCAAGTTTGATTGGTGTTGAGAATGGGAATTTCCTGTAGGTTTTACTTGTGCATTTGATTCTGTTCTTATTTTTATTTTTATTATTTTTTTAAAGCTTATTTATTTATTTTGAGAGAGATAGAGACAGCGCAAGTGGGGGGGAGGGGCACAGAGAGAGGGAGAGAGAGAGAATCCCAAGCAGGCTGTCAGCACAGAGCTCAACACAAGGCTTGAACCTGCAAAAGCCTGATATCATGACCTGAGCCAAACCCAAGAGTTGGATGCTTAACGAACTGAGCCATCCAGGTGCCCCTGTTCTTATTTTTCTTTTTAAAGTTTATTTATTTATTTTGAGAGAGAGCAGGGGAGGGTCAGAGAGAGGGAGGGGCACTTGGGAGGCTCAACTGGTTGAGCAGCTGACTCTTGATTTCCACTCAAGTTATGATCTCCCAGTTTGTGGGATCAAGCCCTGCACTGGGCACTGCACTGACAGCTCAGAGCCTGCTTAGGATTTTCCCTCTCTCTCTCGCTACCTCCCTGGCTTGCTTGTGTGCTTTCTCTCTCTCTCTAAATAAATAAATAAACACACTATAGGGGCGCCTGGGTGGCTCAGTCGGTTAAGCATCCAACTTCGGCTCAGGTCATGATCTCATGGTTTGGGAGTTTGAGTCCCGCGTCGGGCTCTGTGCTGACAGCCAGCTCAGAGCCCGGAGCCTACTTCAGATTCTGTGTCTCCCTCTCTCTCTGGCCCTCCCCTGCTCATACTCTCTCTCTCTCTCTGAGAAATAAATAAAACATTTAAAAAATAAATACACTATAAATAAACAAACAAACAAATAAATACTTAAAAACCTTTTCTAAAGAGAGAGAGGGAGGGGGAGAGAGAGAGCATCCTAAGCAAGTTCTGCTCACCACAGAGCCCAACTTAGGGCCTGATCTCACGAAAGTAAGATCGCAACCTGGGCTGCTATCAAGAGTTGGATGCTTAACAGGCTGAGCCACCTCGGTTCCTCTATTCTGTTCTTATTTTTAAATAATAGCATATTTTTAAATGATAGCATAATGTTGCTGAATCATGTTCAGTTTTGAATATCTACAAACAAGTGAACAGTGTTTGTTCCTAAGAAAATTACAGGAAGCTAATTCTTCCTCATAACTATATTCTGGAAACATTATTTTAAGGAATATAATCACCAACTCCAGTCTCAATCTAAAAAGAAAGTCCTTTCAGATCAATAACCTAGACTTCCAGCTTAGGAAACTAGAAAAGTGAGATCAAGCTAAAATTCAAAACAAGCAGAAAGATAAAAATAATAAAGATTAGAGTAAGAGCTAATAAAATAGAGAATAGAAAAAAAGGAGAAAAATCAATGAAACCACAAGTTGGTTCTTTAGAAAGATCAACAGAATTGCCAAACCTTTAGCTAGACTGATAAAGAAAAAGAGAGAGAAGTCTCAAATTACTAAAATCAGTCATTAAAGAAGGGACATCACCATCAACTTTACAAAAATAAAAAGGATTATAAGAGAATACCATAAACAATTGTGTACCAACAAATTAGATAACTTCAATGAAAAGTGAAGATTCTTAAAAAGACTCAAACTACTTAAGAAGAAATAGACAATCTGAATAGACCTGTACTAACTAAAGAGACTGAATTAGTAACTTAAAACTTCCCACAAAGAAAGGCCCAGGACTAGATGGCTCCACAAGTGAATATTATACCAAATGTTTAAAGAAGAGTCTTTCACCAATCCTTCACAAGTTCTTCCACAAAACACAAGAAAACTCTTCCCAAATGTTTATTAAGCCAGTATTACCCTCATATCAAAACTGGGCAAAGACATCACAAGAAAAAAAAAAAAAACCAAAAAACTATAAGCTAATAATACTTGTGAATACGGATGTAAAACTCCTCAACAAAATAGGAACAAACCAAATCCAGCAACATATAAAAAGGATGGCAATTTTTCACCAAGAAAAATTGGGATTTATCCTAGGAATGCAAGGTTGGTTCAACATAGAAAAATCAATACACCATAGCTTTAAAAATCATATTAATTAAAGCATATTAATAATAAAATGTAATATACCATATTAACAAATAAAACAGAAACCAGATAAAACCAGAGGATCATCTCATAGATGAAGAAAAAGCATCTGACAAAAATCAAACACTCATACTGAGAATAGAAGGAAACATCCTCAACCTGATAAAAAGGCATCTGAAAAACCCACAGCAACATCATACCTAAAGGTGAAAGATTGAACACTTTCTCCCTATGATCAGGAACAAGACAAGTGGCTCTTGCCACATCTACTCAGTATTATCCTGGAGGTTCTAGTCAGGGCAGGGAAAAAGAAATAACAAGCATTCAAAGTGGAAAGGAAGAAGTAAAACTACCTTTATTCACAGACAACATATCTTATATACAGAAAAATCTTAAGGGATAAACTCATACACACAAATTAGAACTAATAAACAAGTTCACAAGATTGCAGGATATAAGATCAATATACAAAAATCAACTGTATTTCTATACACTGGCAATGAACAATGAAAAATGAAATTAAGGGAACAGTTCCATTTATAATAGCACTGAATATATTTCTTAGGACTAAATTTAACAAAAGAAGTACCAGATTTACATATGGACAACTATAAAATATTGTTGAAAGCAACTGAAGATGTAAATAAACAGAAAGACATCCCATGCTCAAAAATTGGAAGACAATCTTGTTAAGATGACAATACTTCCTAAATTTACCTATAGATTAAAAAAAAATTTTTAATGTTTATTTATTTTTGAGAGAACAAGAGATAGAGCACAAGTAGAGTAGGAGCAGAGAGAGAGGGAGACACAGAATCCGAAGCAGGCTACAGGCTCTGAGCTGTCAGCACAGAGCCCGATGCAGGGCTGGAACCCACGAACTGCAAGATCATGACCTGAAATGAAGGCAGATGCTTAACCGACTGAGTCACCCAGGTGCCCCAGGATCTACAGATTTTAAGCAGTCTTTATTAAAATCCCAGCCGCCTTCTTGCAGAAACTGACAAATTGATTGTAAAATTCACATGGAAACATAAAGAACCCAGTATGGATCAAAATAATCTTGAAAAGGAAGAACAAATTTGAAGGACTCACACATCCCAATTTCAAAACTTACTTCAAAGCTACAATAATCAAGACAGTATGCTACTGACATAAGGGGTGAAGGGACAGTAGAGAAAGCTGGGCTACACTACTGCCTGGTCCTTTCCCCTCAACAACTTTAACTAATCTTTAATACTATCACCTCGGTTTACTAAGACACAGGAATTTACCCTGCATAGTTGGTACCAAAGCTAACTGGAACATAGCTCTTGCTTTAAGCAATTCTCTTTTTCAACAAGCACTTCATGTATGAGTATGAAACAGGAGGAAATGTTTTGCAAGTGATTGGAAAAAGAGGTATGACATATAACATTCATATTTCAAAGATTCAGGATTGAATTTTATGTCCCACAGTACCAGGACTGTGACACTTGGATAGTTCTTCAGTCTTAATTCATTATCTTTGGGGTTGGCGATACAATGGAGAGGCCTGATACCCTCTTACAGACACAGAAAGCAAACTGAGTGGTGTTTGTATGCTGAGGAGGTAGAGTCTGGCTGTCAACGGTTTGTTCATCTCCACAATTACTCTCTATTACTCTAGTAGGAATACTAGATTCCATGTTCAGTGTTACCATTACTTACCCTGGAATAAAGTATTTTTACTAGAAAAGCTTTAGCTTGAAAAGGTAAACTCTTCTTTCAAAGCCATAATGAGTAGAAAGGAATCAAGCGGGAAAACAGGGGAGACTAAAGAAATAAAAGAGGTCTGAAGAAAATGCAGCAGCTACAACGGAAACAATTACATAAATTGCATAAATATCAATCGTTCATCTAAATGCCATCTGACCAATGTTAGCTTTCCTACAAGAACTGTGATCTGGTTTGATGAGGCCACAACAGGGAGAACTGGGGAAGCCCTCAGTTCCTCTGGGGGAGAGAGAAGCTCATTAATATGTGCTTAGGTACTCTGTTATCATTGTCAGGAAAGACCAGTAATAACAGCAGATGGTTTTGCCATTTGTATTGCATTTCACCCACTGCAAAGCATTTTCAGACCCATTGCTCCACAAACCACCATGCAGCTACCACACAGCCAGCTTCTCCCAACACACACATTTGTTAGGAACACTGTCTCCTGTTCCCATACACATAGCCTAGCTATGTTCCCAAAGCCTCTAGGCCACATACCTGAGTGTACTTGCGGAAAAACACCCCTTGGACCTTCCCAAAAATCTCATAATCCACTGATAACAGGGTGTCCCCTTCTGCCATGTTCAAGCTCAAACCTGTCAGGGACCACAAAAGCAGAAAAGTAAAGGGCTCGATATTCTATCCCAGGACCCCAAATCCTGAAGAAGAAAGGGCCATACCCACACTTCTCCATCTGTAACAACTGCGACCTCTCCCTGACATTATGGTCCTCTAACTTCAGAGCACAGAAACAGATACGTGCAAGCGCGGGTATGCTAAGTAACAGGAAGACATCCGGGCCGAGGAGCTTCGGGTCACAACTCCCCACAGAACCCCCTGTTGGGTTAATTACCTGCTTATCCAACTACCTCCCTAAACCCATCCCTTGTCCGGCTCCCTCTCCATCCCTTCCTCTTCCCACGGACCTGGTCCCCTCGGCCACCAGAGTCCCCTTCTACCAACATTTTAGGGGCAGTCAAACTATGAGCAAGCTAAGGGGCCCTGCCCCAGGCTCACCCTCCACGTCCTCCTCTCAGGCGCCTGGACTACACCGGCGACCAGCACCCCAACGGTTCCCACAGCCCAGTAACCTCGGCGCCCGGAAGCCTAGAGAACAGCTCCTCCTTCGCTGCCTCTCATGCTCATCACCTCGCCCGACCAATCAGAAATGGAGCGCTCGGCCCAGAGCCCGCCCAGAAGGCGGGATTTCCATAGGGCTAGTCTGGGAGCGCCGGCCAGCCTCGGGTCGGGGATCTGTCCAGGGTCTTAGCTCTGATTCTTCAAATCCAGGCCTCACCTCACTTCCGTCTCTTAAGCGCAACTCTTTTCTCATTTTTCCCGTGGGGAGAAAGACATACGTGAAGAAGCACTTGAGATAAATTCACTCACTCAATAAATATTTACTGAAAGAAAGACTTCTGTGTGCCAGGCACATTTCTAGGTGGTTGACCTACATTAGTGGACAAAAAAAGGTCACTGGTCTGGAGGTACTTAAATTTTGGAGGTGGGAGATAGACGGTAGACATTAAATACCATAAACAAATAAATTGGATAGGACACCTATAGGTCTACCCCGTCTTACTGTATTTCACTTTATTGCAGTTCACAGATATTACATTTTTTACAAATTGAAGGTTTGTGGCAATCCCTCATTAAGTCTAACAGCACCATTTTCCCCCCAAACAGCATTTGCTCACTTTGTGTCTGAGTTGCCCTTTGGTAATTCTCACAACATTTCAAACTTTTTCATCATTATTATATTTGTTATGGTGACCTATGATCAGTGATTATGACTCACTGAAAGCTCAGATGATAGTTAGCATTTTTTAGTAAAGTATTTTTCAAATTAAGGTATATACATTTTTTAAAGCCCTAATGCAATTGCATACATAATAGACTACAATATAGTGCACTGGGAAAGCAGTGCCTATAAAAGTTATATTTCTATTTGATTCACATTATTACAACCTTCACTTTATTACAGTGATTTGGAACAGAGCCCATGATGCCTGGTACCTTTCTGCCCTGACTTTTTCTCTCAGGTCTCAAATTTTGGGCCATGCCCAAGTATGGAATTGGTAGCAAGGGAGATAAGTAAATAGAAGTCCCAGTGGAGGTTATTTTTCCTCCCGTGCTTCTGGAAGCTGCCCATGAGATTCTATCTTACTATGAAAACTACAAATAATGCTTATCTAAATCAACCAATCACAAGCACAAGCTAAATAATCCATGACCCTGGAATCACAATTGAATCAATCAATCTAAGCCAAATGACCAAAACACATGAATTTTTTTTTTTTTCAGAAAAGGAAGTTGTCAAGGGGGTTGTGGCTGATGAATGTTAAGAGTACAGTCCCCTTGCAGGCATTTGAGTACAGCTACCCTTGTGATTAAGAATGCATGCAAAGGAAAATGTGGCATTTGTTGTTCCTCTTTGGATTGCTTGTATACATTACATCCCTTCATAACAGAAGACTTTATATGTGAATATTTCAGGTGGGCAGACTTGGTGAGGTGAGATGGATTTGTAATGGAAGTCATAAAGATTAATCATTTTGCTTGTTCCGCCACTGAAAAGTGAGGATCTAGATCCTGAGGAATCATATAACCTTAGTGCTAGAGTGGGGGTAAAGGTGGGGTGGGAACCTGGATTGAATGTTATACTTGGAAATATTTGAAAACAATGCGAAACAGAGTGCCTGGCTGATGTTATTTCTTTCTCTAAAATTCATTTGAAATGTTAATTTATTTTTGAGACAGAGAGAGTGCAAGCAGGAGAGGGACAGAGAGAGGAGACACAGAATCCGAAGCAGGCTCCAGGCTCTGAGCTGTCAGCACAGAGCCTAACGTGGGGCTCAAACCCACAAACTGCGAGATCATGACCTGAGCTGAAGTTGGACGCTTAGCTGACTGAGTCACCCAGGCGCCCCTCAAATTCATTAAAAAAAACCCACATAACTAGTTTCTCTATAGAATTAAAAGAAAAAAAAACTATTGTCTGCTACATATGGGACAGTGTAGAATATACAAAGATGAATTATATATGTATAATCTTTGTCTTCAAAGAATTTATTTAGGGGGTGCTTCAGTGGCTCAGTTGGTTGAACATCTGACATCAGTTCAGGTCATGATCTCAGTTTGTGAGTTTGAGCCTCACATTGGACTTGCTGCTATCAGCGCAGAGCCCACTTCAGATCTTTTGTTCCCCTCCTCTGTCTTTCCCCCACTTGCATTCTCACTCTCAAAAACAAATGAAACATTAAAAAATATTTTAAAGGCTTTATTTAGTATAAGGGATGAATATGCATGCAAATAATTACAATAAAGTATACAACATACTCATCAAATCCATGAACATCCATTGAGAGCTCATCATGAGTCAGCCCTGTCCTACCACGAAGACAGAAAATATCTGAAAGCACAAAGGACCAAAAAGACTCATTTTGACTGGGAAGATTGGGAAAGTGTTCTTGAAGGAAGTTGCACATTATCCAAGGTTACACAACCACAACCAGTAAGTGATAGAGCTGGGATTTACTTCCAGGCAGTCTGAGTACAGAGCTCACTCCCAGAAATGTTATGATCTGCCACCTTCCAGTGCATGGAACTTGGGGAAGGTAGTACGGCTGAGATAAGAAAGTGGGGGGGAAAAAAAAAGTGCAAGTAGTCAGGTGTGGCTAGACCATGGGTTCTCAACCCTGGCTAACCATTAGGACATCAGGGGAAGCTTTTAAAAATACCAATACCCATGTCTCACCCCAGAAATTGCTTTCCAGGGAGTCCTAAAGGTCAGCCAAAGTTGCTATCCACTGGGCTAGACTCCAGAGAGACAGGGCTGGAAAGGTAGGCTAGACCCAATCTAGCAGATTCAAATACCATGTTAAATTATGTGTTTCAACTTGAAAGGGAAAGATAAAGGTATAGGTAATGATATAGGTAAAGAAGAAGCCACTAGGTAGGTGAATGATGGGGATCAGAGGTAATAGGATAATTACTCTGGCAGCAGCATAAAAAATGAGCTTTGGGAACAGATGTTGAAAGCAAGAATAGCAGTCAGGAGAGTGAGGTTGTCTGAATGAAAAGTGAGGAAGAACTCACCAAGGACAGTAGAAATATAAAGTCAGTCATAGGGGCGCCCAGATGGCTCATTCCATTTAGCAACTGACTCTAGGTTTCTAGGTCATGATCTCATGGTTCGTAAGTTTGAGCCTTGCCTTGGGTTCTGCACTGTTTGAGCCTGTTTGGCATTCTCTCTCTCTCCCTCTCTTTCTCTGCTGCACACACACACTCTCTCTCAAAATAAATAAATAAATGTAAAAAAAAAAAAAAAGGAACAGTCATGTATGAGACATTGCAGACTAAATTCAACAGAACCTGCTGACTAGAAGGGGGGACAAAGAGGGAGGAGTGGAAGATGACATGCTATCAGCATGAAAGAGAACACTGGACAATAGGTAGATGCAGAAATGGGGAGATGATCATGAGTTTGTTTTCTGTCATGCTGAGTTTGAGGTTCCTGAGGAACATTCATGTGGAGGTGCTAAATGGGCAGTTGGAAGTTTGAGTCTGTAACTAAGGAGAGAGTGCTAAGCTGAGTATCATTTAAACACAGGTGAGATCAGAAATGTCAGCATTTGGCTGAAATCATTAAGGGAGAGAATGTCTGGAACTGTGTACATATGAGAAATAAGAGGGCTTTGGAGAACACCAAATTTGGGGGGCAGGTGAGGAGAAGAGAGGGCCAAGGGAGGGAAAAATCAATGGTGGCAAATGAATAGGCTGAAGAAATAGCAGCTTTTGTCTTTGGCCATCGTGAAGTCACTGGCAGCCTGGAAGTTAAATAAAATGGAAATGATGGAAGCCAGACCACAATGGACTGGACAATGAGGGGCAGATGAGAGAGTGGGGACTGCAAATGTACAGCTATCTATTAAGAAGTCTTGTGGAGAAGAAGAAAAATGAATGGGACCCTAAGATGAGAAGCAGCAGGTCATGGGGAATGAGGTTTGCTCTGCAGGGGAAGGTTAAACGTATTTTAAAACCAAAGAGAAGGAGTGTGTGGGTAGATACAACTTGAAGTGAACAAGATGGAGGGATAAAGTGATGGAGTCAATTCCCGGAGGGTACTGGACGGGACTAATTCAACAGAACTCATGGAAAGAGAAATATCCTTTCTCCTCAGAAACAAGAGGGAGGAAATTCAAGATGGAAGGAGGCACCCTGGGAAATTCTGGCAGACTGGAGAGGAGCTGTAGGAGTCGATGACAGGCAGGCCAGATGCTGAGATAATCGGGACCGTCAGAGTAGCGGGAAATGTCTGAAACTGCATAACAGGGAAGGCAGTGGAATCCGCTAGGAAAGAAAACAAGGAATCAAAAAGGACTGCTCTGGAGGGCCCACCAAGGAATTTCTCTGTAACATATAAAGCTGTAATATGACATGTTGAAGCATTAACACCGACTACTGCTGTCCCTTTTATTTCCCATGTGCATTAATCTTTTGAGTAGTTACAGGGAAAAAGTAAACCGCCTGTTTTCAAACAGCTTACACAAATGAACTGAAGCATGAGGACAAATAAACGCTCTTCTAATGTTAACAAGTTATGGAATATCATGTAGCGTCGAAACCAGGTTATACTGATTATTTTCGATCTGGTAGTTAACTTTATTATCATTACACTTGGCTGAGTCACTGTTGGGCCCCACAAAGAGACGGCCAGAGTTACCACGTGAGAGTAAAACATTATATCAAAATAATTAGATTGGCTACAAAAACTACCTCGGAAAGACACTGAGTAGCAAAACCTAGCCAAGTTGCTAAAATTTGACCGCAAGCTCCAAACTATTCGGTAAGAAAAGCACGGAGGGACAGCCATACCTGGGGCCCGTACAAAGCAGCCGAGCGTGCTAAGAAAGGCTATCAGCAGGCCCACTCCCGCTAAGCGGGCGGACACCAGAATCCTGCAGCAGAACGACTCCAAGGCACATCTAGGGGCTCTGCCTTTTGCCAGAGAAGGGCACACCCCAGGGTCTGGGAGCATCGTTCTCAGGAAAATACAAGTTCTTTGATGGAGCCCCAGAAGAGCCTCTCCCGCCCCCTCTCCCGTTCCCCAAGGGCAGGGCGGGACCGAGCTGCAGAGTTGGCGGGACACCGGGTCAAGGGACACTCAAACTGACCACACCCCCCGCGGGCGGCTCCCGACCGCATGCGGACTGCGCCTGCGCACGCTTGCCGGGCTGCGTTCGCGGCTAGCGCAGGGGCTGGGCACGCATGCCCTCCCGTCTCCAGGCAACGGGAATAACAGAGGCCACCTAAGAGCGCCTGCGCGGCGGTCGGTTGAGGTGGGGGTCTGGTCTGGAAAACTAAGTCCTGGGGTTTTCCCTGAGAAGGAACGGTCGTCATTATCTCAGGTACGAGGAAGGGGGGACAGACATGGGGTCAGCACCTCGACCCCCCAAGAGCTCCATGGACAGAAGAGCGAGGGCTTGTTCCCAGAGCGGAATCCCCAGTGGGGGCGCCCCGGCTGACCCTGTAGGACAGAGCGTGACTTCGGCCTTCCTGATCTAAAAGCTGTGGCAGCCAGGTGAGGTGGCTCCCACCTCGCAGCTTACAGACTTTCCGCAGTCTGCACCGCGGGGACTCCTTGGGTGAGAGTTTGGCAGCCAGGCACCTGCTGCAGGCCCTGAGCGGCCTGTGTTTGGAATGAAGAACGGTTCCCGCAGGAGGCAAGCCCTGAGAGCTCTCTGTGCCAGTCACTTACCTCTGGACCTCAGTTTGCTCACCTGTGAGATGATAGGGCTGAATTCTGAGTCCTAAGGTCCCTAACTGCCAGTCGTGTAACAGAGTGAAACGTTCAGTTTATGGGTGAAGAAAACGAGCCAGCAAGGGGGAAGTTGCTTTTCCTGTGTCACAGGCCTAACCCGTGACTTTCAATCCAATAGCTCTTGCCATTAAATCTTTCCACCCTCTAGGGAGCATACTGTGGATGGCAGAGGCTGGTACTGGAATAAAGCTAGGTGGCAGGAACCCCCGTGTCACATTCATTTTTCTATTCTCAGGACCTAATAAGTACCCACAGGAAATAATAAGCATTCACCAAAAGCTTGTTGGAGGAAAGCTCTGGCATACCCATCACCACTGTCCCTAAAAAGTTCAAGAGACTATGTAGGTAGGACAAATGTGGAAACAGTTTACTTTAGCAACTGGGGTGGACCTCAGACAAACTCGTCACATATATCTGGTTTAAATCTCCCCTAGGCTTCAGTCCAGTCCCTGAATGGCTGGGCTCCAGTTGACACCGCGTCTGTCTGTGGGCGTTATGCTCCCATATAATAAAGCAGAAGCTCCAGGGCTCCTCTCAGCTAAGCAAGAGCCCTGTGAAAAAGGGGACTCTTCTCAGCGGTCCTCGATGGGGCACCTGAGGAACAATTTCCCGCAGAAGGTTTTGAGCCACAAAGAGCTGATGCTGAAGGACCTCTACACTCCCTCCAAATGGAATACGTACAGCAAAGCTCGGAGCTACTCCTATCCCCAGTGTGTTGGAATCAGCCAGCAAGATTCAAGAAGCAATCCCCAGGGCCAAGCAAAGGGTTCCTTTTACTCATCAGATCCTCAGTCCTGGTGTCCCAAGGCAGATAACCAGGAATTCATCCCCATTATAAAGAAGCGAGTTGGGGTAGACCGGGCATACCCACTGAAACCTGTGTTCCACAGGAAGTCTCATAGTACAAGTGAAGCTGCCATTGATGGGGACCAGAATGTCTCTCCGAGACCCCCTGAACCAAGAGGGTTTCCATGCAGCAGCGTTGGCTCAAGGAACTGGGTGAATTCATCTGGGGCTCGTGCTGTTGCTGCCACACGGGAGGAGAGGGCTGTAGCAGATCCCACCAGGACTGAGTGGGTGCAGATCCAAAGACTAGAAGCTGCAGGGGAGAGCTTACAGGAGGAAATCCGAAGAAAAGAGAACCTCCTAAGGGAAAAGCTGAAGAAGACAGAGGAGGAACTCAGAAGGATTCAGAAAGAAAAGGAACAGGCTAAGGAGAATGAAAACAGAGAGCTACAGAGAATGACACTCGCCAGGAGAGTTAAAGGTCATAGCAACACCACATACAAATCTACCTTCTCCCCAGAATTGGGGGCTGAGGGGGTCTTCAGTAGACACAGGGGAGAGGATGAAACTAGGAGATGGCCTCAAGAAAATTCTAGTCCACTCCAGTTCTCTGATCATGGAATACAGAAGCTCAAAAGGGAGAGACTGGTGGCAAGCAATAACAAAATCCGAGACTTAGGGCCATCAAAAGAGTTTTCCCAGTCTTCAGAAGTGCCAGGCAGTGCTTTACAGGGATCCGCCAGCAATTCTAGTCTGTCTAGGGCACCAGACTCATCAGTTTCCAGCTGTTCTACTGAAGAGCCAGAACTTGGCGAATGTAGCCATTGTGGCCGCAAGTTTCTCTTGCTCAGGCTGGAGAGACACTCCAACGTCTGCAGCAGGATGCAGAGTTTGAAGAGGAAAGTGTTTGACTCCTCCAAGGCCCGGGCCAAGGGCACAGAACTAGAGCAGTACTTGAACTGGAAGGGACCAGCCCCAGCCTCAGTCAAGGTAATAAGGCAAGGGCCTTATGGATTTGACTTTGAGTGGGTGGCATTGTAAAGGGACTGTTATATCAGTTTTCTTTAGAAAAAGCTCATGTGTCATGTAGGGAGAAAGTGAGAATTAACATGTATTGATAACTACTGGGTGCCAGTCACTGTGGTGGGAGCTTTTCATAAGACCCTCACCACAACCCTTTGGGGGTTTCATTGTCTCTTATTTTATCAATTCAAAAATCAAGCCTCAGAGAATTTTACTTGCTTGAGATCACAGAAGGCCTTAAGTGGCTGAGTCAGCCTATAATTGTGGGTTGGAATGACTTCAAAATCTAGACTTAAAAAATATTATGTCCTATTGATTATAAAAGTAATACATGTTTACTGTGGAAAATGCAAAACATAGGAAAAATATAAAGGGAAAAAAACCCAATGCAGCAGTTCACTCCCCTGAGAGAACTCCTTGCTCTTTGCAATATGCCACCTCCCAAGATTGGGATTTGTTACTACTCCTATAACCATGTCTACATTTTGAAGGTTAGCTCAGTTTTGGTATACTTTCTTAGTAAGTACATAAAACACAATTAAGTTTGCAATCCTTTCTCTCCTGATTATAAACACCTTAAAGGTAGAGAACTTCACTTTTGGTTAACATTCCAACAGCAAAAAAACTAGGTTGTAAAAAACCTGTGAGATACTTCTGTGGTAAGTTTAGGGGTACCTCACAGGCACATCTGGACAGTCAGATCTGGAGAAGATCGTCTCATGGATAAATCCACCACGCTGTCAACGTTTTGCCCCTTGGTTTATAAATGAGTGCTTCTCAAAGTGTGGCATGCTGGCAAACATTTTTATTTTAGTAGTTTTAGTGTGTGTTAGAAAAATAGAACATCATATGAAGCCCATGGTGTCTAGGAATCATGAACTTAAAAGAAAATATGAAGTAATCTATAGTAGGAAGAATAAAGTGAAAGTGGTATGCAAATGATCAAAGTTTGGGAAAGCTGAGACACATGACCTCAAAGCCCCATTCAAATCTAATTTTCTAACAAAATATGAGAGCATATTCTGTTTTCATTTCTTTTCAACACTCCCTCTGCTGCACTAGCATCTCTTGTCTGTTTTAAGCACTTTACAGTTTATATGCTTATTTGCTGGTGCCTTTGAAAACTCAAATTTATGTGGTGGCTGTTAGAAGTCATTTGCAGTTATATCTTTCAGTACAATTTGGAAGATCACCACAAGAAAGTCCCTCTGTGTTCAGCGATAATCTGCCTGAGGTCCAGTTTCCAGCATTTTGCTCTTTCAAATAATGATATGATCACCGTTTCCTGCTCTTTCCTGTTTTCTTTCTGGTCAACCCAATAATCCACTGGGGTCTTCTCTATCCCACTATAGTGGTTATTTCTGGCCAACACCTAAAAGAGTCTTGTGTTTCTTAAATTCCTAAATACATTAGGAGTGAAGCAAAAGAATTGGGTTTCTAAGATCAGACCTTCTAGCTTTGTGGAAACTGGTTTGGGGAAATATGTTGCATTGAGGACACCAAAGCAGAAACGGTCTGGATTGAGATGCGCTCCCCTCCTTGGAATGTCCCAAGTCTTATTTGAAAGCTTTATGCCTTTGGAAGCTGAGTGGTTTGTGTCTCCCTCTTATTCCTCTAGTGTACTCACGAGAATAGGTGATTTTCCTTGTGTCCTTTAATTTTCCCATAACTTCCAGCAGACTTGTACCACCGGTCTCTCTACTGGACCCTAAGCATTTGAACACAGGGACCACATCTTTGTGCTCTGTGATTGACAAGTGTTAACTGAATAAAATTTCAATATGATGAATTCAAGTGTAACTATCATATAGTTGAGGAACTTCTCCCTAATTCTTTTTAAAGTTCCTGGATCCTGGGGGCGCCTGGGTGGCTCAGTCATTTAAGCGTTGGACTTTGGCTCATGTCAAATCTCACAGTTCGTGGGTTCGAGCCCCGCAGTGGGCTCTGTGCTGACAACTCAGAGCCTGGAGGCTGTTTCGGATTCCGTGTCTCCCTCTCTCTCTGCCCCTCCCCCATTCATCTTCTGTCTCTCTCTCTCTCAAAAATAAATAAACTATAAAAATTAAAAAAAATAAAGTTCATGAATTCTGTCTCTAACACTCAGATTCTCTTGCCTTCTTGTTTGTTTAATTCAGTAAGACTCCTGAAGGATCCTTTTCCTTTGATAATATCTCTTCCTGTTACTCATCATTACTGATGTCAGATCACCAAGCAGCTACTTGCCTTCTTTCTTTTTTCTTCTTTTAAGAATTAATTTATATTAATCTAAGTAATATTTGAATACATTTTAAAAATCATGTACCGAGTGAGTGACCTTATTATAAGGCAGATAAGCGGGATCCTGCCTCACCCGTCTCCATCCTAACCTGGCTCCCAGCAGCAGCCTTCAGTTCTGATAGATGACTTCTTTAGTATGTATTTCCATATTTCTAAATAATATGCTTATTTTCTTGATTAGTCCATTGTACACATTATCTATTGACTTCCTCTTATGAGTGCTGTGGATAAAGCTCACATCTCCTCTCATTTTTCTCTTTCCCTTCTCTTTCCATTGTAATGGAATCACAATTTGGGGTTAAGCCAGTAATCAGCCTTTCCATTATAATAACCATGTAAATGTTGTTCATTGATGAGTGAACAAATTCTGCCTCTGCCCACATGCACCTGGAATTAATAGTTGACTCATGTTTTCATTTGCTTGGTTTCTTACATACCGGTCTCTAATTTTTCCCCCCTAAATGATCCGTCTGATGTCAGACACCTGTTAATGTTTTTGTAAATGTTCAAACACTTCTTATAATCCATCAGTTTGATTTTTTTTTTTCCTGTTTACTTCTGGAAACCTCTCTCCCACACTCTTTTTCCTCCTGTGCCAGTCTGGACTAGTTATTCTCTAGGCCTGGTGCAGACTTGTTTTGGGACTTCATTTTGTTTCTCTTATGTGTTGGGTCCCATTTCAAGCTTCTTATGTCTTCTCTTTTCTTGCCTTACTCTTTGCTTTACTGAAGCTTTCAAGAAATGTGCATGGGAGGCATGGTTTTTGTCTCGGAATCAATGAAAATATCTATATAATAGCATTCTATTCGATTGATGATTTGGCCAGGTATAGAACTCTAGGTAGAAAGTGAATTGCTATTAGAACTTTTAAGGCATTTTCCCACCAGGTTTTAGCATCCAATGTTACTTTTGAGAACTCTGATGCTGTTTTGTTTCTGCTCCCCAACAGGAAATCTCTTCTGGTGTTTCTCTTTTTCTGAAAGCTTACAGGATTCTCTATTCTGAAATTCTGAAATTTTACAATGATTGTGTTGGATACTTGGTAGGCCATTTCAATTTCATGAGCAGTGACCTTAATTCTAGGAATGTTTATTGTATTATTTCTTTAATAATTTCCTCCTTGTGCTTTTTCTGTTCTTTTTGAAACTCCTATTGGTCAGGTGTTGGACTTCTTGGATTGACTTTCTAATTTTCTAATGTTCTCTACTTTCTATCTTGATATTTTTTTCCCAGAGTAATTTCCATGACAGTATTTTACAACATTTCTGTTTTTATTTTTAGCTATCACAGTTTATTTTTAGCTATCACAGTTTGGTTTATAGTAGTTCCTTCTGGTTCTCTGGTTGTTAAGTTTTTCCTTTACCTGCTTTGTTGCTGTTCCCTGAGGGAGCAGGAACAAGTTCATGTACTTATTTTTGTTTTTCTCTTATTAGAGCTTCACTCAAATATCTGGTGATCCTAGGCTGTCCACTCATATTTAAGCTTAAGTGGGGCTTGTTCATATTAGGGTTATCAAATAGTGATTCTTTTCATTGGGGTCACTCAGGGTCAGCATCTAGTGGCTTTTCTCTCAACTGCTTCATGCACCCAGAGAACTCCTGTCTCCTACAAGGGTGCCAATGTGTTGGATATCCTGGGAGCTGAGTGGGGGAAACAGGCCAACAGTTCCATAATTTGTCATGTACACTTGCACTTAATCCCTATTTTCGGCCTCAATATTAACCCTGTTTTCTGCTTTGCTTGGGCTTCCTGAATCTGAAACCTGTCTGGTTCAGTTTCTCCAAAGAATAAATCCTGCTATCCTGTGAGGGTGCTGGTAATGATGAACACTTGGATACGCAAGATGGCAGAGGGGCCCCGGGGATCCAGTTTATTCTCACCATGCACGTACTTGTGAGCACTGAGCCTCTCAGTACTATCCCCCTGGGCAGGCCCTTAGCTTAAGTGCCTCCACTCTGGCAAATCAGCTCTGCTGCTCCTTTCCTGTGCTCTTCAACTTTATGGGTAAGCACCCTTTACATTCCCTTCCTACATTTTATTCTCACAAAGACTCAGGAGATGAGGTAAACGCCAAGTTGAATGATCCATCTTCCTCTTACTTACAGGCTGAACCTCCTCGGAAGAGCACCTGGAGACAGAAGCATGAGTCTTTCATCCGTACCCTCCGTCAGGCTCGAGAGGTCCAGCAGGTAACTGCCAAAGGTGGAAACCCTTCAGACTTGCCTCCCATCCTGCCTGCAGAAAATCCAGATTATATTCAGTGTCCTCACTGTAGTCGCCACTTTGCCCCCAAGGTGTCTGAGCGGCACATTCCCAAGTGTAAGACCATCAAGAACCGGCCTCCACCTCCAAGGAGGCATTACAGTTGAATGGACAACAGTGGAAGCCTCCTTGATAATTCAGAAGGCTCTATGTCTCTTCAGCAGTACATGGGAGTAGAAGAATTTGATGGAAAACAGAACTAAAAGTTTTCTACCTCCCACATCTGCCTGCAGAGCTTAAATCAGTGAGGAGAGACCCCCATTGCTAAGCGGCAGGAGGCAAAAGGAAGCCTCAGTTTCCCACTAAGTTATCACCTCAGGCTGGTGTGCCTTGTCATTGCCCTAAGAACTGATGGGTGAAGACACTCAAGAGTAGCAAGCGGGCTGCATTAAAGCTCTCTTTTCACAAGACTGACTTGTGATTTGTGCTGGTTAAGTGCCTGCATTCGCTGTGCCTTCTTACCACTGCCTCTGCACATATATCTGTGGTTCCAATTACCTCTTCTTGTTCTTGCAAGAAGTTGGTTCATGGATTGTGTTGGGTCAGAGGATCAGGATCACCTAGGTGGTATCTCTTATGAAAAATAATATGATTTTTGCTTTAAGGCAAATGATAATTTATCCTTGACTTCCTTGATGCATGGTCCTGGCCAAAAGCCAATACAAACAGGTCAGGTTAAGGAGCCAGTTTATCCTCAATCCTCCCGTGGTTACTTAATTAAGGGACCCTCATCTTTATGTGCTTTACAGGGTAAGGAATGGGAAGCACCCTGTATGTCTCAGTAATTGTTCTTTTCTAATGGATTTCATATCAAAAAAAAAAAAAATGAAGGAAGAAACTTCAGTTTCAGCTACTGCTACCATTCTGCTTTGAAATCAGCTTGTTTGTATTGCTTTTTAAATGAGGAGCAAAATCTACCATCAAAGCAAGCTGAGACACTGCTGTGTCACACGTCCCTCCCCATTATACCACAGTAGACTCTATTTTAGAAAGTAAACTGATGAAAAAAGATACCAGGTCTTTTTAATTTTCCCAGTGCAGAACTGTGCATACTGCAAGTAACCTTCATAATTCGACCTCCAACAAATGGGGTTTAGAGATTTAAAATTAAATAATAAAATGAATGAGTCCTAGATTGTTCAAATGGGAGAAATGATAAGGTAATGCCTCTCAGGGTTATATCAGTTCAGATAGGATGAAGATTGAACAACAGATCTGAAATAACTGTAGGATTATTGTCCTGAGACCATCACACAATCAGTTGAGCATCCCACTTCGGCTCAGGGCATGATCTGATAGTTCGTGGGTTCAAGCCCCACATTGGGCTCTGTGCTGACAGCTCAGAGCCTGGAGCCTGCTTCAGATTCTGTGACTCTCTCTTTCTCTCTCTCTCTCAAAAATAAGTAAACATTAAAAAAAAATACTGGAGAAAAAACACTCAACCTGACCTGGGCCAACGTGACTAGGCAGCCAATAAAGCCATATTTTACTAAACGATAAATGGCCACTCACCCTTGTTCCATTTCCTCTGCAGCTTCTGCTGAGTGAGTGAGCTAACAGATCAGACCAATATGAAATGTGAATTTAAAGCTTTAGCTGTGAAGCTACAGGACACTGGGCTGAAAAAAATGTACATACTTAAACAGTACATATTATTGCTTTATGTTCTTAATTGTTGCAAAGAAGAGGGATCACATAATGGAGCTTTAGGTAGGCCACTTGAAGAGCCCTCATGCACACAATGGATAAGTAAATCAATATATACATTCATTCCCCAGGCAAGTCTAGTGAGGTACAAATTCTAAGTTTCACACTTGATGGTAAAAGCAATAGATGGCAAGAATGAGCTGTGGCAAAGGCCACAAAGTGGTAGTTTATGGACTGCTTTGTCCTACAGATATGTTTTATTTGGCTGGCGTGGAACTAAAATTAGATTGACATTTAAAAATTGGGATATGGAAGGGCACCTGTGTGGCTCAGTTGGTTAAGTGTCCGACTTCAGCTCAGGTCATGATCTCGCAGTCTGTGGGTTCGAGCCCCTCAATGGGCTCTGTGTTGACAGCTCAGAGCCTGGATCCTGCTTCAGATTCTGTGTCTCCTTCTCTCTCTCTGCTCCTCTCCTGCTCATGCCTGTCTCTCTCTCTCTCAAATGTAAATTAAAAAAAATAAAAAATAAAAATCGGGATATGGGTGGCTCAGTCAGTTAAGTGTTTGACTTCAGCTCAGGTCATGATCTCATGGTTTGTGGGTTCAAGCCCCGCATCAGGCTCTGTGCTGACAACTCAGAGGTTGGAGCCTGCTTCGGATTCTGTGTCTCCCTCTCTCTGTACCCCTCCCTGGCTTGTGCTCTCTCTCAAAATTAAACATTACGGAGAATCTCTTGACAAGCCAGAAGTTCTGGAACCCTCAGGCCAGCAACCCTGGACCACACCATGGAGTGTCCTTCAGACAGGCTGGCCTCTCAGATCACCACAGCCCCACCTGGCCTGCTTCACTTATTTGCCTTATCTGCCTGGCTCAACAGGCTCTTGGGTTTGGGATCCCTGAATGATGTTATTAAGTTCACAGATGAAGGTCCTCCAGGGGAACAAATGTATGTGTGGGGAGTGCTTTCTTCAGACACAGGAAGCAGTTATTCATTCTTACATTGCTAGAGAAGCAAAACAATAGTCAATGCCTTAGTGTTCCCTCCATTCTCAACATGTTTAGGCCTTGATTATATTAAATTTAGCTCGATCTGATCTTTGGGAAGAGGTCAGAATCCTTTTTTAGAAAAAGTCCCTTCCTGGATAGCAGAGAATAGTGGATAAATATTGCTTGTTAATATCCATGTCTTATACTACTTTATCCAAGAACCTTCAGTACATGCAAATGTTATAAATTTTAAAGTTCGAAAGGTTCAACAATCAGAAAAAAAAATCTCATGGTGAAACTTGCTTCATATAGAAGTATATGCAGATGTACTGAGAGAATATCTCTTAAGAGCAGTGTATTTAATGCAGCACAGTACCTTTCAGCCAACATTGGCTTTTGGTCATTAATTTATCATTCGTCACAACTACAAAGGAGGTAGCACAGATGTTATATAGTGTTTTTCTCTCTAATGTTCCTGATTCTGTGAGGTTTAGTGATCAGCACGTTCATTTCCGTAGTTAATCACTCAAGTAATGAATGATTGTTGGCTGTGTGGCAGGAAGGAACATGTTCTGTAGTCCTGACTGCAACCCAGCCTGCCCTGACACTAATGAATAATACCTCTTTGGAGGCCCAGGGATTCTCATTTGAAAGAAGTTATTTATAATGCATCCTCACTCCAGAGCTGTTCTTTCTATTATGAATGTTTCCAAATATATGGCAAATCAAATGAAATTTGAGTTTAAGGCTGCTTTTGCTTTAAACTTTAATGAAATGCTCAGCCAAGAGAAGTGATAACTTGGCTGTACTATGCCAGAGAGACCAAATACAGTTCACCCTCTTTGATGGAAAACAGTTTTAAAAACACAGACATACGTTATCACTTGAAAAAGTCCACTGTGATTGAGGGGGTAAGTACAAGAAATGATCCTCTTTCAGTGGCTCATTTTGTCCCTCCTTCTGCATTTTAAGCACAATAATATTTGAGAAGTTTGGTGGTGGGTGGGGGGGGAAGAGTTGTAGCAGCAGAAATGATTCTATTAGCAAGAAAAAGAGGGGGCCTCTGGGTGGCTCAGTCGGTTAAGCATCCGACTTCGGCTCAGGTCATGATCTCATGGTTCATGGATTCGAGCCCCGCATCGGGCTCTGTGCTGACAGCTAGCGCAGAGCCTGGAGCCTGCTTCAGATTCTGTATCTCCCTCTCTCTCTGACCCTCCCCTGCTCACGCTGTGTCTCTCTCTCAGAAATAAAAACATTAAAAAAATTTTTTAAAAACCTGGAGAAAAAAGCAAAACATTATTTGTGCAAATGTCCCCTGTGTTGTTTCTATTATAAGGTCATTTATTTATATAAAGACTCACTGAATCAAAGATTCATGAAGGCCTAGAATCTGGGTGTTTCATCCCCAGTGACTAAGGTCCATGAGCAGGCATAGCACTGATTGAGAGTTTAAATGTTTATTTAAAACAGAAATGCCAAACCACTCCACCCTCAACCTTTCAAACATCTGGCTAACAATAAGCTAGTTCTTCAGCAACAATGTCAGAGCAGAGGGGAAACTCGGGTTATACTATAACTCAAAAGCACTACTACTAGAAAACTGAAAACACCTAGCACTGCAGAAAGAACAGCAGGACAAACTTTAAGAGAACTGGTTATAAAAAAACCATTCAAAGGCATTTTTGCTGACTAACCTTTCACTTTTTATCTAATGCGTGGCTGCCACTTTGAACTGGTTTCTGTTTGCATAGCTATTTGGTGGGAAAAATCATACGGCTGTCCCAGGCACAATTTGGGAAAGTGCAAATTGTCTCTAAGGCACAGAACTCAGATTCTCAGCCAGATTACCAGCAAACTAGACTTCCCAAGGGAACATGCTAGAGAAAATGACCTGCGTTCCCCTGCTAGAGAATGGCTCCCTTCCGGAACAAGAGCAGGGTTCACCCCCTCCCTTCAATGCTCGCTCTCATCCCTGTCTCAGCAATGCGCCCCTGTTCCTCCATTCCACAGCAGAAGCAATACTCAGGATTAACACCCAAACTGAGCCTGCCTCTCAGGCCTGCTGAGATGGTGAGTATGAGGGATACAGGAACATGAAAGGCCGATCAGCCTATAAAAAAAATCAAAGGTGCATTTACATGATGAACCAAAACCCACTTTTAGGGTTTACAGCAAACCCCCAAGTCCCCAGAACTTGTAACTTTAATCTGGGGTTGGCCCCTTCCCTTATTTTAAGAAAAGGCTTTAGTGATTACGTTAGTACCATTGTACTAGGCTTCCCAGAATTGAGAAAACAATGGGAACATCAAACCAAGAAGATCCCATTGAACAGAGTCGCCCGTCCCCAGCCATGGGGTTTTCCCCAAGCATCAGCCTTTACACCACCAGTTTTAGGGAAATGGCAAAATTTCCATTGCACAGGACCTTCCAAAATATAGAGATATCAAACATTCATTTTTTGGGTTTGGGGAAAATGAAACAAAAATTAGTTTAGCCGTTTCTAGGGAGGTAGGATATAAGTCCCATCAAGGCAGCTCCTATGACCCAAAGCACTCACGGAACAGTTCCTAAGGCTGGATGGAAACACAAAGCTCATATCCTTAGGTAAAACCATCAAGAGCTTTGAGGACGCTTTCTCTCTTTGGGAAAGCTAGTTCATTCCTGTCCATAAGGACATAATGACTATGGGACAGAACGGAGCTCTCAGCCAAATTCCTTTCACTTGGCGGCTTCTACCTGTTTTGTTAGACTTCAGGGACTACCAGGTTTTGGTGCTGGCTTTGGGCCACTCAAGTAGGAAAGATGATACAGAGTCACTGATATGGCTTCATAAAACACCAAAAGGGGAAAATACTGACTAGATATACAGAAAGGGAGTGGTTGGGGCTGCTGAAGTCAAGGTTAGAACCCTAAGAGCCATAAAGGCAGAGGCACTCCTAGACCTTCCTAAAGATACCAAGGGGAGGCAGCTATAGGAGGACCTCTCCCCATCATGGTTTTCTCTTAAGGCTGTTCCTACTGCCCCACTGACTCCGCTCTCTCTGAAACACCTCGCCTTTTAGAGGCGTCTTCCAAAGTTAGGAAATCCTACCTGCATCGGCCACAGACTGAAACTGCAGCTGTGTGAAGAGGAGGCACCTAGCCTTCCTTCTCTACTCCTCACTGAAGACATTTCAATCGACTCTCAGAGGAAAAGCAATCTAAGCCCACTTTTCCTCCTAAAGCATTTAGCTGCGCAAAGTAACTGAACTTTCTGAAAACAAGCCCTGGATTGACTCCACCAGACTTATTTCCCCAGACTCAGGGCTCCTGAGAGGGTTCACCATTTCACCACTCTCCAGATGGCCCTGGACGGGCCCCACCTGCTTTCAGCCCACTCGAGTTTTACACTTTTCCCTCCTCCACCCAGAGATGCAATGCCTGGTGTTGAATTCCCAAGGCAGCTTCCAAGTAATGGTGAAATGATAAATGAGATATAAGCTGCTACCAGCAAAATTAAGGTGAGCATTGTGTCTCCTCTTCAAAGGTGGGATCACCAGATGAGGTACAGAGCTGCTGCTGCTATGGCAGTCACTGAGGACAAAGCCAGGGCCACGGGGCCTTTCCATTCTCCAAACAAAACCACTCCTAGATCCTATCTAAGAGGCAATGCCACTCTCCAAGTGTACACGGAAAGTGCTTCAGAGCCTCTGCCTTGCACTCCTTGTCTGCAAGTGAACAAAGCCAGGAAAGCGCTCTCTGCATTCATTAAGTGTGCTGTGAAGTTCTTTGGATCCCAGTTTCCTGGAGGCCGTACAGGCTCAGGAGACTAGAGGCTGGGTCGACAGGAGTCTGTTCCAAGGAGGCACCAGGAATCTGAATCTAAGTCAGGCTTTGGATCCATTTCCATCTCTTCCTTTGCTGTCTGAGTTCCTCTGGAATGCGTCCCCTCCTGTCCAAACAAAACACAATTCCACATTAACAATACTGCCATCAGTCACCACAGTCCAGGACTAGGTTTTCAATGTTGACCTCTAAGGATTTGTAGGCACAGTTTTGTGAGAAGCTCATAATACTACCTTAGATAATACCTGAACAATGCTGCTGCCTTAAAGCCACCACCTTGACACTCGCTGCAGGCAGAGTGACCAACTGTTTGCCCAGGACTGTAGAATTTTCTGGAATGTAGAACTCTCAGTTTTAAAACTGAGACAATCATGGGGTGCGTGGGTGGCTCAATCGGTTAAAAGTCCGACTTCAGCTCAGGGTCATGATCTCATGGTCGTGAGTTCAAGCCCCACGCCCGGCTCACTGCTGTCAGTCTGGGGTCTGCCTTGGATGCTGTCTCCTGCTCTCTGCCCCTCCACCATGCACGCATGTGTATGCACTCTCTCTCTCTCTCAAAAATAAACATTAAAAATAAATAAAACTGAGACAGCCCTCAGCCAGACAATCCTCCTGCCTGCTACAGCTGCCCACCACCCCATGCTTGCCTCAAGTGAGTACATTAGTTCCCAAAGTCCTTTCCTAGACATGATTTCATTTGATCTTCAAAACAACCATAACAAAACAGATGGTATTATTTTCCTCTTTTAGGTGAGAAACCAGGACTCATAGAAACAAATCTGTCCATACATGTAAACTGACAAATGGAAAGCCAAGGGTTGAATCATATTTCCCAGCCCTGGTTCATTCTAAATAGAACCAACGGCTAAAAGAGTTATGGCTCTTTAAAAACAATGCAAACGGCACTGAAATTATTTTTATCAAAAATGCTTAATTTGAATTTAATCAAGTCTTAAGTCTCACTTCTAGTTTACAGAAATGACAGGTGACACAAGATCAAGTTAAATCACGTTCCAAGAAGAAAAGACAAATCCAGAATGTAGCTTACTTTGTTAAACAACTGACCCTGTTTCTTCAAGAAATTGATGCCATGAAAATTAAAAAAAAAAAAAAAGGAAAAGAAAGAAAGAAATGTGATTTAGTAGAAGGAAGTGTTCTAGATAAAAAGAAACATAAAGGTATAACAATGTAATAATGTAATGTAGGGCCCTTGACTGGATTCTGGTCTGATTAAAAAAAAAAGTTATAAAAGACGTTTTTGTGGGAAAACTGGGAAAAATCAACTATCAGTTAGGTACTGGATGAAAACTGAGAATATGAGTGTATACTGGGTTGAGTGTGATAACAGCATGGTGGTTAGCTAGGAGAATGAATGTGTTTATTTTTGGATTTGTGTAAGAAAGTATTTACAAGGGCTATGTCATGACCTTTATAATCTATTTGAAAATGGTTTAGCAAAATGAAAACATATATACACACACGTATTCCCACACATATTTTAAAATCACATAGACACATCTCCCACATATTTTAAATACACACATACACTTTTTAAACAAGCAAGATGTTAACAATTGTTCAATCTAGACAGTGTATTACAAGTATTCACTGAACTATATAATGTTTAAAGTTTTTCATAATGAGAAGTAAAACGGGAGCCTGGGTGGCTCAGTCAGTTAAGCATCCAACTCTTTATTTCAGCTCCAGACATGATCTCATGGTTCGTGGGATTAAGCCCCAAGTCAGGCTTTGAGCTATCAGCACGGAGCCTGCTTGGGATTCTCTCCTCTCTGTCTCTGCCCCTCTTCCACTCACATGTACTCTTTCTCAAAATAAATAAACATTAAAAAGAAAAGTAGAAGAAAAAATATAGAATAACAAAAAACCAAAGTGATGAAAATGATCTAACCCAGGTGCCTGAACAAGGCCCAGGACTGCTGAAATTAATTATAAAAGTTACATCTTCAAAAGGTAAGTATCTGCAAAGGAAAAGGTCTATTTCAGTTCTTGGTGTTTTGTTTCTGTGATTCTTCAAAATAGAATTAGAAATTGAATTATTCTTTTAATGCTCTCACCTGCTGCCCTCCTTCTAATTTCTTGTTCAGCTTCTGTAGTTGGGTAAAAATCTGGAGGTTTTCTTGCTGTAGCTTCTGCTGTTCAGCCAGACACTTTAACACCAGCCCGTGCAATCTCTCAACCTCTCCCTGCAGAGTGCTGCAGGCACAGGTAGGCATTAACGGCGTTCTCTTCCCAGCACAGGTCTCTGCAGGACTCAACCGAGGTGGCTACGGGGAGGAGAAAGAGGTCACAGGTGCTTCTGCCTGCTTATCCTGGCTCCCCAATCCAACCTTCCTCAAAATGCCATTGGATTTCACTCTTAAAGTAACTAGATAAGCCATGCATACACACAAAGTAAACGCAAAAGAAACAGAAAGCTGCTGGCATCACAACAGCACCCGGCTCTCACATAACAGCAAGAGAACTCTCAGCATCTCAGTGTCTAGTATACTAAAGTGAAAGAACAATCACTGTTTTTAGAGAACTTGGCAAACAAATTTAAAGTACGTCGCTATCATCCCATTTAAAATGCTGAAGTGGGGTGTGGAACAAGTCTTTCTGATCACAGTGAGAACACTGTCACCCAAAGGGTCAATATTCATAAAATGTAGTGGATCACACTTTAGAAAAGATAGAAGACATGTTTGGTAAACAGGACTGCCAAAATAATTCAAGAAAGCTAACTGGTAGAGGAATTTAAATGTTCACCTTAAAGTTTCAAAGGTTTTATTACACCTTTTCTAGTCTGGATTTCTCTCCCTTCTTTTAGTGTACTTTGTTTATGAGAAGGGTCAGCAAATGATTGCTAAAACTGGCCTACTGCCTGTTTTTGTAAATGAAGTTTTATTGGAACACAATCATGCTCATTCATTATGTATTATCTATGGCTGCTTTTATGCTACAGCGTTGAGTAGCTGCAGAAGGGACTGCATGGTCCCTAAAGCCTAAAATAATTACTATGTGGCCCTTTATAGAAAAAGTTTGGTGACCCCTGGTTTACATTTGAGGTATTTACCCAATTTGATTTCTACCAAGGTTAGGCACACATGTGTGGCTCCCTGACAAGATGACAAGCATTATTTCTTACTCATATTTAGAGAACCCAACTAGCAGTGTCAAGAAAAACTGAATTTGAATTTTGGAACCTTAATTTCGGTACTTCTGGGGCAAAGAGAAAAGAAAGACAGTCCTCTGGTGTAGAGAACAGTGAACGCGTCAGGAATGTGAAAGGGTTAATACTTTTCCAAGGCAACTCAGGTTAGCGTAGGACAGAAGCTTTAAGCACTACGGAGGAGACAGTATGATGACTTGATACAGGGGAGATGGAGGAAGCAGGAGAAGGCAGTAAGGCCAGGAGATGCGGGGAGAGCTCTCCGGGGACCTAGCTGTGACTCAAAGGCACAACATTCAGTTACCCAGGCTCCGGCTGGGGGCTTGTGTTCCGAAGCAGCTTCAGAGGCCACTTTCAGTCCCTGCAGCTCTTCATAGGGCAGAGTGTCTTTCTCAGACTCTGAAAAAGCTGTACTTAAGGGAGAGGGGCTGTCAGGCATGGGGATGAATTCTGCATTTTCCAGCTCCTATGTATAAGACAAAGAATCTCATCAGTTCTGTTTGAGCCGTCTGTTTTTTCTCCCAAATTCCCACCTTGCCATAGCTTTTGCTCTGCTGGGACATCAGCACCCCCTAGCGGGCCATGACAGTTGTTGAGTACAACTCCGCTCACTGGACCTGTCAACAGCAGGATATTCCTCCCTCAGAGAAGTAACAGCGATTTGAACTCAAATTCAAGAACATGGTTTGGCGTGCGTGGCACATCTCCCCAACACATTTATCTACACGGGCTATTCAGGGAGCTGGGAAGCTCGACAGTGATGGCAGCAAGGCCAGTGGCCAGGCTGAAACCTCAGGCAGAACAGCGTACTGCTTCCTCCATTCATACTCCCAACTGGCTATGAAGTTCAGTCACCTTACAAGGGAAACTTTAAATCTCTAGATTTTTGGGGGGTAAAAATGTAAAATTTCACAAACTACAAATACTCACTGTAGAAAATAAAAAAACACAGATGGGCAAAAAGACCAGCAGTTCTATCACTCATAAATAAGCATGGTTAAAATGAGCAATAAATACTGTGTTCAGTCTTCACAGCAGATATTCTTCTACGCACTACATATTTTCTAAGAGAATGGGATCCTGCGGCACAGGTATCCCATCCTTTCCTGCCCAGCCATATGTTGTAACCAACTTTCCATCTAAATAGACTCCAACATTTTTACTGTCTGCACGTCAACTTTCATAACCTATCTCTCTACTGCACAACATTCCAACTGCCCCAATATTCCACTTCCACAAACGAAAGTACAAAATCTCTAAGCTTAATCTGCATGCATGCATTACAAAGACTGCCTGCAAGGAAGATTTTATTAACTTAAATTCATTTAATACCAGTATGAGAACATCTTGTGTCTCTTCCGTCAGGAAGAAAAAAGAATTAGAGGTTTGGTAGTTTCGTTCCAGGTGGAAGTCAGAAACCTCGATGCCTACTGCAAAACACTTGAATAGGACATGGGACACAGATTCCGACAACTCCTTTCTAGTTGCTGTAAAGGGCCTGCTATTTTATCAAAGATACCTCTGCCAAAGGAATTACCTTTCGAAGCCAGCCAGGGCAGGAGCTGCTGGCCCCACTAATGATCCCCATGGCCTCCGTGGGACTGACTAAACCTTCCATTCCTCGGTCTGCTTCCATTGTTCCTCGGAAGCCTCCGCTTGGATCAGGAGTTTCAGATTCCTGCTGACTGTCCTCCTCTTCTCCCCCACCGCCGCCGCCTCCTGGGCTAGCGCTCTGAACCACTGACAGATACACAGCACAGAAAGAGAGAGCCTTGCTAGGCAGCAAGAAAGATTTACCATCTCACAGTCCCCCCTGACCCCTGGAGAACTTCCTTGAGTTGCATGAAGTAACAGCAACAGTGTCAGATATTTGGGACTAAATTTGTAGTTTTTATACAAGGTATTGAATATCAGTATCTTCATAATGATAATTCACTTCTACATCCCAAACGTACTCATTTCTCTGTCTATAGCAGATTATCAATGTTCTAAAGCATTACTGAACAGCCGCCCCAACCGCAGCTCACTGAATCTACCACCCATGCTTTAACAGATACAGCCAGACTCCAGCATTCTCCACCAAGGCTCGTCAAGGTTTCAGGTAAATACAAAGCACTTTCACATTTGAGCCAAACAGCTCTTAAAGTTGCCAGATAAACTCACCACTAACTTCCTTTCTGGAGAAGTCTTCAACCATTAAATTCATTAAAATTTTTTAAAGAACTATTTGTAAGAATTTTTAAGATATGATGGCTGGTTCTTTCATATCGTGTAGCACTTTCCAAGTTATCTTAATGAAGACTAGCTGACATGTAGTCAAAAACTGGAATGAAACTTTAGCATGGACCCAAAAAGTTCATTTGCTAAAGCTGAAATAGCAAGTGCACGGTATAGTCTAAAGTTAAAGGACTGTTTATGGTCACCAGCTGCAGTGGCTTGCAGACGGACTGTGCCACACTGTGACCCCACTGACGCTGCAGAACTGGAGATGCCAACAAAAGCTCTGGAGCTTGTTTTAAATGGCTTTTAAAAATAACATTACATCTGAAATATGCAAAAGACTACTTTTAACACGTGTTAAGTTTCGACACCTAACAAAATAAAACATGAATCTACCACTTGAAGAACTAGAACTATACTTTCCAATATGGTAGTCACTAGCCATATGACTATTTAAATTTAAATAAAGTTCAGTTCCTCAGTCACAGTAGCCACTTTTCAAGTGCTGGACAGCAAACATATAGAACATTTCCACTGCTGCAGAAAGATTTATGGGACAGTGCTGAACTAAAACATTATTTCTATCACACCTGCCTTGGGAATTCCTTCTTTTTCTGGCCTCCTACCTAGATGTAACGACTGGTTAATTCTGTGTTTGTCATTTCTTCATATATTTTTTAAAGTCTATTTTGAGAGAGAGCAAGCATGCGCACGTGTGAGCAGGGGAGGGTCAGAGAGGGAGAGAGAATCCTAAATAGGCTCTGCACAGTCAGGGCAGAGCCCCATGTGGGGCTCGATCCTACGACCTTGCATGACCTAAGCCAAAATCAAGAGTCGGACACTCAACTGACTGAGCCAACCAGGCACTTCTATCATTTGGTCTTAAAAAAAAAAAAAAAAAAAATCAATCACATACTTATATATCCTTAAGCAATATATTAATTTTGGCTTGTTTTTGAACTTGATAAAAAGGCACATAGTCTGCTATTTCCTTTTTACATTTCACATTATAGAACTATTTGTAGATGTTCATTTCTACTCTTATATATTATTCCACAGGATGGTTAGAACACATCCAACCATCAAGTATTTATTGAGCATTCACCATTTGCCAGGCACTCTTCTAGGTAACATGGATAAAACTAATGAATAAAAAAGGACAAAAATCCCTGTCCTTATGGAGTTTACATTTTCCAGCTAATTGATATGTGCTTTTAATCTTATTTTTTCCATTAAATACTGCTCCAGCAAAACAATGCTGAAAGAGAACAGCTCTGTTTAGCAAAAAGATTTGTGACAGATATTAATATGCACAAATAAATGATGACCAACAGATTACTAAAGGAAACTAATAAAAGGCATGGTGTGTGTGTGTATCTATAACCTAGAGTTCAATAAGTCTAGATCAGACTTTTGACTTTCTTTTTCTTGGATTGATCTGCTTTTATTCTGGGTCTTTATTTGTTTTGATTCTGCAAACTATCAGAATCCAGGTTCTGAGACATCAAAGAGTATAGGTACTTTAGAGCAAATGGAACACCAAATAGGAACACAGATTTAATTTCCTGGCATAGTCCTAAATAACAGAGAACCATGCAAAAAGCAGCCAGAGGAAAACTATCAGAGAGCTTTGGGCTGATTCTCCTAACCACACTGAAAGTCTAGCCAACTTTTAATTCTGAGGGCCTGTTTGGAGGAACTATTTCTATAGACTGGAATAACCCTGGGAATACGGTGGAAGTAAAGAGTAGACAGAACCCATAGCCCCTAGTACGGTAAGGAAAGGAACAATACATAAGCCACATTACAATATTGGGCAAGCCACTTAATTACTTCCATATGCTTGGTTGGCAAAGATATATTCTCCCTCTGACCATAATGTAATAAAAGTCATAACTTATTGTGAAATCCACCCAAAATGCAATCCTCCCTCTTAATCACCATTATTCCTCATTTTCCAGAGATATTTCCTGTTTCCTTTTTTTGGAGACTACATGCAATCTAACCCAAAGACCCACAGCTCAGTAGAACCACTGGCACCTGGACACTGCTACTTACCAGTTCCAATGGATAAGCCACTGCTATTGGAACGGATGGTCTTAGAATTCAATACTTTCTCTGAGGAAAAATATTCAGTAGGTAAGCATCGTAAACAGCTATAGGCAGGAAAAGTGATAAGACTAGGACAGGGAATTAATATACGAGATAATAGCTATCCCTCACTCCAGATAACTTTATAAATACTTACTGTGCTAGATATTAAAGTACCACTAGCTACTCTAACTGTATCCATTATGTAGAGTAGCAATTCTTAACTGCTCTCTGGAATTGCCTGAGAAGATTTAAATAGTAACAACCTAGGCCCCACCCCAGAGATTCTGATTTAATTGGTCAGGACAATGGAATTTCCAAAAGCTCCTTAGGGGATTCTAATGTGCAGCCAAGGTTGTGAACCACTGATCTACAAGAATGGACCTGGAAACCCTCATATTGGCTTTTATAACTTAGTTCATAACAGAGTAATCTTTATGCAGAAAACAATTAATGACTTAGTTTCCTTTTAAAGGTATACTGAAATGTATCTCTCAAAAGCATGAATGTAGGCAACAAATTAATTAGTAGACAACTGGAGATAACAATTCTATGGCAGAGGCAGAGACCAAAGTTATCATGTTAAAAAATGGTCAGAAGGTTGCAAATGACCAAACTCAGGAAATAACAGTGTTCCGTCCCCACCACAAGGTATGGTATCACTGTTACAAGACTTCAAGGAACAGCCTCTTTTCTTCATGACACTTGTGTTTCTAAGAATGTGACATTCAGTATTTTCAGTGTGTGGGTCCACCTTCTGTCAAATCCATCCCAACCCACACACGTGAGACACTTACCAACAATGAGAATGGTGTGCCAGCCACGGCAAGATAGGTCTGGGACGTGATGCAGAGATCCAAAAATAGGCCGAGGCCATGAGGTGCAAATATCAGAGCCATGTGGTCTCTCTGTGGGGGTCATTGCCAGGCGACCATTACCACCATTGCCCCAGGCAAAAATGTGATTATCTAGGGAAAAAAATTAAACAGCAGATAGTTTAACAGAAAAGTGACTTCTCTATTCTATGGGTTCCCAAGATATGCCCAAGAGTTTGAAAGATTTCCCACTATGTACAAAACAAGGGAAAGCTGTTTATTCCCCTAAACAAAATCTAAATAATTACTGATGCCAACCTGGAAAAAATGTCCACATCTCTATGTACTGCCATCCATTTATCCATCCATCCACTTACTAATTCAACAACTTTTTTTGGTCATTCAACTATATACTGGGCCCTGCTTCCTGACATGCACTGCTGGAGGTGTGGGAACACAGCAGTGAACAAAACAAAGGCACTGCCCTTGTGGAACTAACATTCTAGTTGGAGGAGACTGATCAATCAGTAAGTATCAAATACTTCTGGTAGTCATAAGTGTTAGGAAAGAAGATACATGGTAAAGAAGAGTGGAAATAAAAATAATAATGGGGTAGCATTATTTCAGATAGGGTAGTCAGAGAAGTACTTGTCCACACTTGGGCACAGACCTGACTGAAGTGAGAGAGGGCTAGGTGGATATGTAGAAGAGCTTCTCAGGCAGACAGAACAGCAAGTGCAAAGGTACTATGGGAGTAACAGGAGTATCATGAACAAAGACTTTTGCCCTACAGCTAGAGCAAAGTAAGAGGGGGACAGTGGTCCGTAAAGAGGTCAGGAGGTAGCTGGGGTCCTGGTCATGTAGGGCCATACAGGCCACTGTAATGGCTTTGGTTTTTACTGACTGAGATAGGAATCCGTTAAAAGTTCTGAATGTAGTAGTAGGTATTTAAATGATTCACCAGGCTACCATGAGAAGAATCAACTGCAAGGGACCAAAGGTGAGCAGAGAGACCAGCTGTAGTAGTGAAGGTGGGAAGTGGTTGGATATATTGTGAAGATAATCAATCGGATTTGTTGCTGAATGAGATGTGGGGAATAAGATGAAGCTGCCATTTAGTGAGACAGGAAAGCTATAGGAGGAACAGATTTGGGCAAAAAATAAAAATTTTTATTTTGATGAAAGTTTGTCTGAGACACCTGTAACTTCTTAGTCAAATCAGAGCATTTTTTAATGAAAAGGGGATATTATTAATGATTAAGCCTGGACAACAGGCATGAATGACTGACCTGGGAAAACTGGGCTCTAAAGCCACCATATTTTTAGACATCTAAGTCCAGGGACTGATGAACAACCGAGCCTGGGGTTCAAGGGTGATGATATAAGCTACCAGTGGATACGGGGCACTTAAGATAATAAGCTCAGTTAGGGAGTGAAGGGAGACAGAGGAAAGACAGAAGAATAGAGCAGTTCTGGGCATTCCAGGACTTAGAGGGGTCAGATACTGCTATCAGACACTGTCCCTGGATCCCCTCATGCGTATACAAGAGGCACAGACCAAAAGAAAACAAAGACATCTTAGATCATGAGGAAAAAAAAAAAAAGCTAAAATGAGTCAAAAGAAAAGAAGATGATATGTGATTTGCTGTTTCCCCAGTCACAAGAAAGAAGTGACTACAATTAGTCCAGAAGGTGATACAGGAAAAGGAGAGAGAAAAGAAAAAAAAGAATGCAGAAGAGGGAAGGGAATAAGGACTAGCAAAAGTGGCAGTAAAGAAGAGAAATGGGTGGGGCACCTGGGTGGCTCAGTTGGTTTGGTTAAGTGTCCGACTTTTGATTTCGGCTCAGGTCACGATCTCACAGTTCATGAGTTTGAGCCCTCCACTGGGCTCTGCAATGAGCATGAAGCCTGCTTAAGATTCTCTCTCTCTCTCCTCTCTCTCTCTCTCTCTCTCTCTCTCTCTCTCTCTCTCTCTCCCCCTCTCCCTCCCTCCCTCCTTCCCTCCGCACCTCTCCCCAGCTCACATGTGCACATGTTTTCTCTAAAATTGGGGAAAAAAAAAAAAAGAATGGGGTGCTTGGGTGGCTCAGTTGGTTAAGCATCCAACTCTTGATTTCAGTTCAGGTCATGAACTCACAGTTTGTGAGTTTGAGCCCTAGAGCAGGCTCTGTGCTGACAGTGCAGAGACTGCTTGGGATTCTCTCTCTGCGCTCCCACATCTCTCTCTCTCAAAATCAACAAATAAACTTAAAAAAAAGAGAGAAGTAGTAAAAGAAGCAAGAGATGCTGTGGAATGAGCAATGTGAAAAAGGAGAAGAAAATTCAATTAGACCAATTCCAATTCCAGTGGAAGCTGAGAGACACACAGTACTCAGCCCTTCAAGCCTTAGCAGTCCCTGAGAACATCACTGCAGTGTGGTTGACACCAGCCAAGGAGCAAGATTAGATTCCAGCCACCCCAACCAACATTTACTGACACCAACAAGGTCCTGGGCCAGGTATACACAGAAGTATATAGGGGCTCCTGGGTGGCTCAGTCGGTTAAGAGTCTGACTGGCTCAGGTCATGATCTCACTATTTGTGGGTCTGAGCCCCAGGTCAGGCTCTGTGCTGTCAGTTCAGAGCCTGGGGCCTCCTTTGGATTCTATGTCTCCCTCTTTCTCTCCTCCTCCCCTGCTCATGCTCTGTCTCTCTCTGGCTCTCAAAAATAAATAAAAAATGTTAAAATAAAAAAATTTACATAGAGCTATTTAATAATTCTTGGGGTGCATAGGTGGCTAACTTAGTTGGTTAAGTGTTCAACTCTTGATTTTGGTCCAGGTCATGATCTCACAGTCCGTGGGTTCAAGCCCTGCATTGGGCTCCACACTGTACTGCAGAGGCTCCTTGGGATTTTCTCCTCTCTCTCTGCCTCTCCCCTGCTTGCATGCCCTCTCCCTCAAAATAAATAAATAAACTTAAAATAGTATTTAATAATTTTTTTTTTTTAAATTTTTTAAAAAATTTATTTCTGAGAGAGAGGGAGACAGTATGAGCAGGGGAGGGTCATAGAGAGAGGGAGACACAGAATCTGAAGTAGGCTCCAGGCTCTGAGCTAGCTGTCAGCATAGAGCCTGACGCGGGGTTCGAACCCACGAATCACGAGATCATGACCTGAGCTGAAGTTGGACACTTAACTGACTGAGACACCCAGGCACCCCTAGTATTTAATAATTCTTAAAACATTTAACCAAAAATTTGACAATAAACTATTTGTAAAAAAAAAAAAAAATAAATAAAAATAAAAATAAAAATGAATAAACATTAAAAATTTTTTAAAAGAAAAAAAAAAAAAAAAAAAAAAAAAAAAAAAAAAAAAAAAAAAAAAAAAAAAAAAAAAAAAAAAAAAAAACATTTAACCAAAAAAGTTAAAGTAAAAAAAGTAGGGACTTACAATATAAAGTTTGCCAGTATTTAGATTTTTTTTTTTTAAACAATCACCATGTTGAACACATGAAAAGTTAAGGAAGCTCTATATGGGTAACAATTAGATGCCGATTTAACATAAATAAAAAGTGAATATATGATCCAGTTATGTAAATAACCAGTCTAGCTCTTTCCCAGCCAAACATTAAAATAGAGCCATCCACCTAGAAAGCTTGAAATGATGTGTCCAGACTTACCATCAGTGGCAGCAATGGTGAACTCATCCCCACAGGAGACCCTGATCACTTGCTTCCCACCTAGGGGTCCTCCCAACAGGTTGATACCTAGACGCTTCTTGTAATTCCCAACGCCCAGCTGTCCACACTTATTGCAGCCAAAGGTTAGCAGCCGGCCTCGTTCTAAGAGAGAATAAAAACAACCAGGCACAAATGGAGCATGGAGTAGAGGGAAAATGCAGCCAATGCAGAGTTCCACAGACTAGCTTCTGGTTGTTAAGAGTATACAAATATAAAGCTAGCCACACAATCTTGCATCTAAGGCAGCTAGGGTATCTAAAACAGATTAGACTCTGAAAGTTACTCAATATCATACTTTCCAATATTGTATTTTAAATGTGGAAAATAGGTACTATCTAACTTAGTAAACTGATAGATGGCACTAATTTAAGGCAGCAGTTTTCTGGAGTTATTGGCATGGCATTCTAATTAAGGGTTGTATTGATTGTGCATTTATAATGATTAAAAGAACATTCACTTGAATTCCTAATTTGTTAATAATACTGGATACCAGGGGGAAACAGGAAAATGTAAATATCGTTAAGAAGAGCTACTACTGGGGCACCTGGGTGGCTCAGTCGGTTAAGCGTCCGACTTTGGCTCAGGTCATGATCTCACAGCTCGTGGGTTCGAGCCCCGCGTCAGGCTCTGTGCTGACAGCCAGCTCAGAGTCTGGAGCCTGTTTCGGATTCTGTGTCTCCCCCTCTCTCTGACCCTCCCCTGCTCACGCTGTCTCTCTCAGAAATAAATAAAAACAGGGGCGCCTGGGTGGCTTAGTCGGTTAAGCGTCTGACTTTCGCTTAGGTCATGATCTCGCGGTTCGTGGGTTTGAGCCCCACGTAGGGCTCTGTGCTGACTGCCGGCTCAGAGCCTGGATCCTGTTTCAATCTGTGACTCCCTCTCTCTCTGACCCTCCCCTGCTCACGCTGTCTCTCTCTCTCTCCTAGAAATAAATAAAACATTAAAAAAAATTAAAAAAAAAAGATAGAAAGAAAAACATAAGAAAAAATTAAAAAAAAAAAAAAGAAGAGTTACTACTAGGGGTGCCTGACTGGCTCCATCAGTAGTGCACTTGACTCTTGATCTCAGGGTTGTGGGTTTGAGCCCCATGTTGGGTGTGGAGATTACTTAAAAATGAAATCTTAAAGAAAAAAAAGAAGAGCTAACATTTGACAGAATAAAAGAGCATGAGTTACTGAGGCCTGTGGAAAATGTTGTAAATCAACTCACCATCAATAGCAGCTGTGTGAGTCTTGCCTGGGGCAATTGTACGGATCTTATAAAAGGACAGCTGTTTGGCCAAGGTAAAGGAGGTTGTATAGGGAACTTCGTGGTAGGCCTGAAACAAGATAAAACACAAAGCAAATACTTATTAGGCAAAAAACCAAGAGGTAGCAGAGAATGTTGTCACGGTGACCAAAAGCCCTTTTGAGCAAATTCGTTACTAAGTAGAAGATGCCAGGTAGCTTTTTGTCTCCGACAGAATACAAAACAGAATAAGCTCAATATGTAATCAGAGAATTTAATCAGTATATCAGGCAGGGCTTCCCAACACCAAAGTTTCAGATTCCTAACCTAAGAGTATGTAAAACATGAACTCTCCATCCCAGAAAGTATCCACATGAGAATACAACCATGGACACCAACCTTGGGTACAGACACTGTATATCTAACAAAGGCAGGGAAAAGAATTAAAATCTTGAAGACTCTCTCCACCCACAATGCAACATTTACTGTGATCTAATTTCATCTACAAGGCAGTGTTCTCAGTGTGTTAAAGTCCATGTTCCCTTTAAATTAGTACTAAAAACTTTCTCTCATGAAGTTTAAAATTTTTTTTTTTTTTTTTTAATTTTTTAACGTTTTTATTTATTTCTAGGAGAGAGAGAGAGAGACAGCATGAGCAGGGGAGGGTCAGAGAGAGAGGGAGTCACAGACTGAAACAGGCTCCAGGCTCTTGAGCTGGCAGTCAGCACAGAGCCCGACGCGGGGCTCGAACCCACCAACTGCGAGATCATGACCTAAGCGAAAGTCGGACGCTTAACCGACTAAGCCACCCAGGCGCCCCTCTCTCATGAAGTTTAAAATTTCACAACAAAACCAATGTTATAATAAAACCCAAATCAAGTAATGATTATTCTGAATATGCCTTTTCAAACTATGCAGACACTCTTCCCAGGCTTGTCCCAAATTTGTACTCTTCCATTTGAGAATCATTACTTCAGAGATTACTTAAAAATTCTTATCTTTTTCACTGAGTCAGGAAACTTTTTTCTCTTGATTCTTCAGAACATGACAAAAACTCATTATGTTAACACAAAGAGGAGACTAAGACTTAATATGAATTTCATGACATCCTTGAAGGAAGTGAATGGTAATTATATTTACTAAGCCTGTACAGGATCAGTGATTTGGGAGCAATAAATCTAAAAATATTCTCCAGGGAGGTCATACATGAAAAATATGTTTCTTTTCATATTAATTATCTTGTACCTATTTTAGTGACACGTAGACCCTAAATTCCTTCAGTTGATTCTTTGTAATCAATTTATTTATTGAGGCATAATACACTATAAAATATTGTACAACTTGAAAAATTTTTCTGTATGCATATAAATGTTAAACCCAGGTCAAAATATAGACAATCTCCATGATCCTAGGATCCCTTCTGTTAATATCCACATCCCCCTACCCAAAAGTAACCACTACTTTGATTTCTCCCCTCATAAGTTAATTTTGCCTGTTCTTAAACTCCATATAATTAGAATCATATAGTATGGACTCTTTCATGGCTGGCTTCTTTTTGTCGAACATATTAAATGATGTCTGTGAAATCTTTATTAGGTAAAATTTCATGGTCACTAACCAAAAGCATTCCCAAACAAATTCTAACCTAAGAAAAGTTCTGACAGTGTGGTGAGAACACCAAGAGGGTACTTACTTCATGGTTGATGATTCCAGACATGCACTGATTCAAACCCAGCTTATTGAATTCATTGAGTCCGCAGGCTAGCACTTTGCCTGACTGGGTCAGCAGAAAAGTCCCATCACAGCCACACTGAACTGCAATGATAATCAAGGCCTTGGGAACATCCACCTGCAAAAAAAAAAAAAAAAGTCCTCCAAATGTAACTCATATTAGGAAAAAAACCCTCAAATTTTCTCAAAAGCGATGTCCTGCATTCAGCAGAACTGACCACAGTAAAGACTGCTCTGTCATCGTCAGATTTTCCCAGCAGCTTACTGTTTTCAACAAGGAGCTCAAGTTTTATAATTAAGTAAAAGGCGGCAGTTCCAGGTTGGCTAGACAGACAGTCCTGTTGAAGTTTGTTTTAGCAACAGGTCTTACTTAGAAAGATTTCTCAGAAAATGTTGAGAAAGGAAAAGCTTCAACCCACTGCTGATATTTGTTCTCTGACACAGAAGACCCCAGTTATAGAAGAAACTCAGTAGCCTTGTAGGGTCCTAGTCTTGTCACATTATAAGTAAGGTGACAGAGTATTGAGGTAGCAGCCAGGACTTCCAATGGCTCACATCCCTCTATAGCTAACTAAACAGAGCTGGAGAATGGTAGTGGGATAGAAGGGATGCCTGTGAAACTTAAAAACTCAAACTTCAGTGTTTCTACTACGGCTTTTTGAAGAGGAACAACCATATAATCCATTGACAATGATGCCACAAATAATAGAAGTTAATTTTTAAAATGTTAATGAACATTGTTAACAGTGAATGGTACAGTTGATTCCAGTCAACCTTCCGGTGGGCAGGCGAGCCTGTGTCCCAGGGTGGGTGTGAGAGAGACGACCATGTTCTTCCTGCAGTTGCTTTTAGCTCCTGGGCCGACCCCCGACTCCCGCAGGGCTAGCTCCGGCAGTGCCAACAGAAGTTAGATATTCGGTTTCATACAACATGACCCCTTAATACCCACACATATTTCATCTGCTGTTCAACTGTGGAAATGGAGGGTGAGGGGGAGAAATGACTGTGTTGGGTTATGAGATAACATATTGCTTTCCAGTATCTTCCCAAGGAATTTTCTGGGGTATATTTAGCTCTGTGTGACTTTTTCACTGTATTTGCTGATTTTAGCTGTCATTCCTGAGTAAGACGTGACTCCAAAGTGGCTATATCCTCTTTCCTAACTTTTTATGATTTAGTCAGATGACAAGATCATATGGTGCTAAATCAGGAATTCTGGACTGTCAGTTTTCCAGATAGAAAATATTCAGAAATAAACACCTTGACATGAGGAGACAGGGAAAGAGGAGTCTGTGTTATCTGGGATCTGTGTGACCTAGATAGGCTCTAGAAAGAAGCAGCTTCTGAGTTTACCTTTTGTGGTGTATAATAATCTTCTTCTGAATCCAAACCCAGTCGTCCTGAGACATACATAAGAAAGAAAACAATGAAAATGAGGGCCTCCTTCCCAATGAAAATATTCTACAACATTCTCTTCTACTGAATCAACACTTCTCAAGTATAGGCTACAAGATGTATTCAGATGCATAGAAGCTTAAAGTCAAGCTGGCTACTGGGAATAAGTGGACAGAGACAAATCTATACCCACCATATTCGCCACAGCCCCAAGAATAGACTTCTTTGTTTCGTGTCAAAACCACCACGTGATTATCTCCACAGGAGACCTGCTCCACTGGATTGTTCAGGAAAAAGTTCAGCTGCATGGGTTCTAGTACTTCAGCCCCCGCAACCTTGTCCACCCCCATGCAGCCATAATAATCAGACCCAAAGGCATAGAGCTGACCCTCATCTGCAAAAGGAAGGAAGGCGTTAACACATCAAAGGAATGACTTTGTCCAATCAGAAAGCTTGGCAGGGCTGGAATGAGAACTAGCCCAGCCAGTGATCGCATATGAAATGACTGCATTAGAGAAATCCGAAGGATAGACTGTGCAAGTCTAGAGCTATTTTTATTTAAGGGGTCACGTGTACTGTTTATAATAATTTTTAAAAAGTGGTAGTATTATGTTGAAATTTTACTAGGGCCATCCCTATTTTCTAGAGAAAAGGAAAAGTAATGGCAAGACAAAAACTAAACTTTAGCTCGATTCCTGATTTGGTGTTATTTACACCTGACTAGGTGGTAAACGTTATTTCCCCCCTCCCCTCCACCTGGGACGTACAACATATTTCTCCTGATCCCACCTCTTCTCTGATATCTGTGTGCCCCTCCATGCTTATCACTCACCCTAATACTATAGCAAACCGGGCATGTTGTTATTAACGTGTGTTCCACTGACTGTCTTTGGTTCATGAATATGGTCTTTTGCTGCAAAATCCAGCTGAAACTGCACAGCATTAAGTACCTCACTGTAAATGCACTTTGGATGCTTTCTGTTGATGGCTTACCTGTCACACAGACAGTGAAATCATCACCACAGGACACCTGACGGATAGCTCTGCCTTGCAACTTTTCCACATGCTTTGGCTGTCGGTAGGAGGCTTTGTCTCCATGGCCCAGCTGACCATGGAGTTTAGTACCCCCTTGCATGTTCTGTGAAATAAAGAGGTCTTGTAAAGTTTCAACTTTCACACCAAAAGCTAAGCTTCAATAAAACTTCCTACCAAGAAAACCAAGGGTGGGGCACCTGGGTGGCTCAGTTGGTTAAGAGTCTGACTCTTGATTTCAGCTCAGGTCATGATCTCATGGTTTGTGGGTTTAGCCCCACATTAGGTTCTATGCTGACAGCATGGAGCCTGCTTGGGATTCTCTCTCTCTGCCCCTCCCCTGCACATGTACTGTCTCTCAAAATAAATAAATAAACATAAAATAAAAAATCATAGGAAAAAATCAGCTGGAAATTTAGAAATGAAAAGAAAAAGGGTGAGGGGATTAAACATTTTAATGCTAGGTTGTATAAAAGCCCTGCCAACAGGTAAAGATTTAAAAAGTATCCAGACTGCTATCCATCAAGACTTAACACATTCCCAATTCTTTCTCCTTCAAGTCTAAGGTGACCTTTATATTTAATTATAAGTGTTGGTTAAAAAAAAAAATCCTTATATAGTTTAATTTGATTGTTTTCTATAGGAGTGTACCCTCTTGGAAATCCTTACTAGGAGTTTTACAAATTCTGGTCACAGTTTTCCTGAAATATGGAACAATTATAAAGAATCTGGCTGCACCAAAGAGGCTGCTATATAGCACTAAGAATAGTCCCAACTGACTTTTCGACAGTTTATAGAGAAAAAATAATTTTTTTCATTCAAGAACTAAAGTGTAAGCCCTTATATAAATGTTTTTTAAGGGACAATAGTTTCTACCTGTGGCAGCCCCCCAGGGGCTAGTTCTTTAAGGGACAGGGCTTTAGGAAGTAAGAATTAACATTCATTCATTCATTCTTTCAATCAACCAATAACTGTCTAGTCTGCCACGCCCTGGGGCCAAAGCTCAGCCTTGTGGAGGAGTTATCTGAGACTGCCAGAAAAAATGAGCTCTCAGGAAGAAAAGGAAGAGTGAGAACTGAGGGCCAAAGACAAGGCTGGGTGAAGGAAAAGAACTCTGAAACAAGTGAGAAGCACACTATGGCCAGAAAGACAGGAGAAAAGCCAAAAGAAGATGTTCTCATGAAGTCAAGGGAAGATAAAGCTTCAAGGAGGGAGAGATCAACTATGTCAAATGCTGCTGGGAGGTCAAGCAGAGTAAGCACCACGAAGTGTCTGTTTTATTTTCACAATTTATAGGTCATTTTGTTTCAATCAAGTGGCAGGGATGGAAGCTGCCCGTAGGTGAATGGGGACTGAGTGGCAGATAAAGAAACAGATACCAAATACACACAATTTGTTCCAGAAGGTGAGAGATACAGTAGGGAACAAAGGAAAATTCTGAAGATACACCTAACCATCTTCAATCACTGATACAGGTCTTAGAATTCCCCTCATGTGGTACTCTGCTTCATTTGTTTATAAAACTATTTCACAGATACTAGTTGCTCTGAAACTCATAGTAATAGACCAGAGTAATTAAGTGACTTCCTGGAATCACCGAACTATAAATTAGAGTCCAGTCTCCTGAGTCCAAACCTAGGGCTCTTTTAATTCTTTCATTTCATTTCTTTTCTTTTCTTTCTTTCATTCATTCATTCAAAAAACACTTACAAATGACTTAATACGTATCGGGCATTGGGGACACATCAGTGAACTAAACAGACAAAATCCATACTCTCGTTAGAGCCTACATTCATCACTCTATAGGGCCATTCCTTCACACATGTTCAACTAACAATACTTAGACATCTTCAGCCCAGTAAATAATTAGGCTTCCATCACTGTTCTAAAGTACTTAGCTTTCACTTACCACCCAGGTGTACAGTTCCTTCTCCACTGTGACCACAGCAAAGTGGGTATTCCCTGCACACACCTGCCGGGCACTACAGCCACTCTTGATGACATCCAGTTTCTGGGGAGTGGACTTTCCACCACCCCAAACATAGACTTCACTGGTTCGTGATGTTACCACAGCAATGGGTGCTTCAGTCACAGTGCTTGACCTGTCAACAACCCCCAGAACAAAGGCACATTTAACATAAAAACTGTATCAAAGAAAAATGCTTCCAGTCCGTTCCCAGAAAAGAACTGCCAATTATGGTATGAGAAAGTATGTTCTTTCTTGACAACTGATTTCAACCCTCTATCATAGCAGGCTTTGCAATTCCTGCCCCAGGGCTACACACAGCTCAGCCAGATCAGATTCCAGTCTGGTCCATAACACCTACACTTTTTAACTTTGCACCATTCATCATGGTAATGATGACCACTAAAGCACAAGGGTGAAATTATAGCTTTCTTTTTCTCAGAAATGACTATCTGACATTTTATGCAGATGTCAGCTTCTGAAAGGATGCCAAAGGCTTCTTGCTGGGATCAAGTAATGCATAGACCAAAGAAAGAAAGACCCCCTGATGGTAATTTAAGATATATCACTTTCCACGAGTCTCTTAGGCATTACCTTGGTCTTTTTGTAGGAGCATTAAGCAGTGTGACTTTTTCCTCCATCTCTCTACCAAAAGAAAAGCAAAGACACATGAGTGAAATAACTGGTTCCTACACTGCACCAATGTCTCTTAAATACATTTAACAGGTTTAGTTCTCTATAAAGCATATGCCTCCAGAAACATGACAATACTTTTGGGAAAGTACCTTGATATGATTTGAACAGTTATACAGGCCTGGCTTTGGACAATTCATTAAATATGAGGGAGCCAGCAGTTTGGGGTCATTTGTTTTCCATCACCAAAAAATATTCCAAACTGAAGAGAGAACATCGAGAACCTCTGATGCACATTTTAAATACCTGCTGACATCTCCATCTAGTCTGTCCACTGACTTCCCAAACTCACCATCTCTAAACCTCAGTTCATTTTCTCCCACATAGCTTTTCTTTGTGACTCTATTTCTGTAACTGGCACTCCCCATTCTCTCCGTGGACTACACTTAAAACTTCGGTCATTATGGACTCAGCTGTCTCCCTTTCTTTAATATTTGAGTCCTACAGATTCTACCTATACAATGCCCTTTATAGTCACCTCTGCTCTCCAGGCCTGCCACATTAGCTTTGGCCAGCTTTGCTTCCCACCTGGAATGTAGTAGCACCTCCTAACAGGTAAGACTCAACACAGTTCCAATCTAATCAGTCCTATACTGATTTAATACTGAGATTAGTTTCTTAAGTCTTCCTCAGGCACACCCCTCATTACACGAACTACCTTCTCACAAACATCCACTACTTCTGTACCACAGCTTGAATTAAGCACAGATCCCTTTGTCTAGCATTCAAGATTCTTGACCTACCTTTTCAGCCTTCCTTCCTTTTCGTTACTCCCCATATTCTGGTCCAGGGTTCTCATTTTGCCTAAAACACTTACAGATGAATTCCTAGGGTGGTGCTTAGGCATCAGTATTTTTGGAAAGCTTTGGAGCGGCTGCTATTGAGAGCCCCAGGTCTAGAACCATTAATCTACTCAGGTAGGACTTAGGGTTTCCTGAATGTTTTCCACAGTTCACTATGTCTCTGCTTTATCTGGAAAGCTCTTATATTTTTCCACTGAAGTACAAAGTTCTAGTAAAGTACTGTATATACATCTATAATTATCTCTATAAAAACTGCAATTAAAAGGTATCAGTGGAAAATTCAGAGAAGAAATTAAAATAGTGGTTATATTGTTGGGAAATAAGCCAGATAAAAAATTTAAATATGCCTAACCAGCCCCAAAGGGTGATACTGCCAGATTATGTATGGAACATAAGTGGAAGGTTGTAGTGCTGTATCTGGAGTATTACATGTAATTCTAGGCACTGAAACACTGGCTTGAGCTCAACTGGAGAAGGACCAGAAAAGATTAATTAAACGATACCACAAAATAAAGGTGCTGACCAAATAGCAAAGATTATGGAATTAGGTATATACTTAAGTGTATCTAAGGGCAAGACTTGAAAAAGAGCACAGCAAAGGTTTGAATTTCGGGAAGATACAGAAACACAGAACTGGTAAGGGAGGAAGAAGGACATTAAGACAAAAATAGTTTAGCAGGATGAAATATACACTAGAACATTTAAGAATAATAATGGGGTGCCTGGCTGCCTCAGAGGAACATGTGACTCTTGATCTTGGGGTCTTGAGTTTGAGCCCCTTGTTGGGTGTAGATATTACTTAAAAAAAAAGAAGAAAGAACATGTCTTCCTTTAAGCTAGGGTTTGAAGCCTCTTACAGGATGTGAGGGATAAAAGACCTCCTTCCTACCTCTAGAGACCAATACCACAGATTAAATCTCAGAAAATAACCTGTCAATAATCCATCAAGTCTAATTTCAGGACATGGGCAAAGGTATCTGAAGAGTACTTCTCCAACTGCAATCTATCATCTAAACACATGTACTGAAAACAAAGGCCACTCTAAATCCACACTACTGTCTGATCATTGTTGAGCATCTTGTGCCAAGCCCCAGGCTGAGCATTTTAGATATATTACTTCCTTTAATCCATACCCTAACCTGACTTTATAGAGGAGAAAAATGAAAGGAGAGAGGTGCTAAATAACTTGACAAAGGTAACAGAGCTCAGATACAAATCTAAGGATGTCTGAATTCAGAGGTCCTTTCTTAATTACTACACTCTAATGTCCCAACTGTAGATTAAAACTCACAGATGAGGGGAATGCAGGGTTCTAGGATCTCATCATATCAATTCAGAACAAAATAGCACAGGCTAAAGAGGTGAAAGTCAGGAGCTCCTCTCAAGCAATGAAAGAAGAGAGGTTAGTAAAAACAGCACCAGAGTAGCCAAGTCAGGAAACACTGCCTGCTCTTGTGGTCCTTTGATCAGGCCTTCAACCATCAACCATCTATGTAGAAGAGAACAGTGTGACTTCTCTGCACTTTACCTCCTGCGTTTCCTGAGAAGGGGGCGATCCAGAAGTTCATCTGCTGTGGGTCTCCGCTCAGGATCCTAAAAAGTACAAACTGGGTTAGTTTTAATTTAAAGTAAAAGGGAAAAACGGGACCTAAAGAGGCATTTTACTTCCTCTTAGAAGGCTGTATGCTAAAATTACTCAAAGATCACAGAATATTATCCTTTTGTTTCAAAAACCATAATTTCTTACGTCACATTCCATGTTTCATGCATATCATCTCAATATTAACACTTGCACATGAATGAGAATGCACCTCCCTTACTTGTTCAGTTAGGGCAGTGACTTTCAAATTGCAACATATATAGCACTTAAGAATCTCCCAGAGTGGAGTGCCTGGGTGGCTCAGTTGGTTAAGCATCCAACTTTGGCTCGCATCATGATCTCACAGTTCGGGAGTTCGAGCTCCGCATCGGGCTCTGTGCTGACAGCTCAGAGCCTGGAGGCTGCTTCAGATTCTGTGTCTCCTTCTCCTCTGCCCCTCCCCCACTGGTGCACGCTCTCGCTCTCTCACTTTCTCTCTCTCAAAAATAGATAAACATTAAAAAACAATCTCCCAGAGTGCTTGCTATAAATAAAAAGTTCTGGGTTTTACCTACAGAGATTCTGATCCACTTGGTGTGTGCTGGGACCCAGGAATCTTCATTTCTTTACCTGTAAAACTCCCCCATCCCCTAGGGATTCTAACACCTATGGTTCATGAACCATAATTTGACTAATACCAACCTAGAGCAACACTGCAAGGCAACTGCGAAATGGCACAACTATATTTATTCTGCACATCAGGAACTCTAAATTATCTGACTGTAATTTTGTAAAATCAATTTACAAAAATTAATCTTGATATAAAAAAATGGAGCACAATTAAGATGGTAAAATCATTTCACAAATTAATAATAAAGTAAGGATAAAGCAGAATAACACTTAGGAATCTATTGCCTGAAGTACGTAACTAACATGAATTGCCAATGCCTATTCTTCTAGGTACAGCCAGAATATCTCCTACTGGGGAAGTGGATGTGGCTTTACACAGGTTCATCTGTGCCATACTCCAAACATGGAGGTGGGAAGGGAAAACACCAAACTGAAAGCAACATGTAAGTCACACTTACCTGGTCAAGGCATGCATGGACCATCTGAATCAGTTCCAAAGAGTACTGGCTAGAATCAACTTCCATGGCCCGGATTCCTTGTACAATCTTCACACACAAATTGAGCGGATTCTATGAGAAAATGATGATTCTTGGTTACCTAAAGATTATAATCTACCAGTAGGGGCTATGAGATGTCTGTGACTATGACTTAAAGAAATGGCAATAGAGGGGCGCCTGGGTGGCTTAGTCGGTTAAGCGTCCGACTTTCGCTTAGGTCATGATCTCGCGGTTCGTGGGTTCGGGCCCCGCGTCAGGCTCTNGAGGGGCGCCTGGGTGGCTTAGTCGGTTGGGCGTCCGACTTTCGCTTGGGTCATGATCTCGCGGTTCGTGGGTTCGGGCCCCGCGTCAGGCTCTGTGCTGACTGCCGGCTCAGAGCCTGGAGCCTGTTTCAGTCTGTGACTCCCTCTCTCTCTGACCCTCCCCTGCTCACGCTCTCTCTCTCTCTCTCTCCTAGAAATAAATAAAACATTAGAACAAAAAGAAAAAAAAAGAAATGGCAATAGAGTAGCATTAGGTATGATTTCCTTTATAACCATTAACATGCATCACCAAGAAACGGTTAGGGATACACTGTTGCCATCAAAAGGAATGAAGCCAAATGGAGACACGGCCAATGGTATAATATACTATAATAATATATTATACTATGATACTATATTATAGTAACATTATAACATATTATAATCTGACCCTTCAGCTGAATCCCAAGAAAAAAGAAAACAAGATTAGCCATGCTTCTTAGCTTTAAGCACCTCCTTTGCCAAGTAATCTGCTTCCTAATTTATATATCCTAATAATGGTTATGCAGGGGATACTCTGCTGCAACAGACAAGGCGGTAAACATCTTAATCAAGAGACCACCATGTACGAGGTAGGCATGTTACACATATGATCCTTTTTAATCCTTGCAAATCCCCCTTAAGGAGGTTATTATGATTACCAATTCAGAGATATAAAGTAACTTGTCCAAGACTCCACAGATAGTAAAAAATGGAGACATAACTCCAACCAATGTCTATCTGATTCCAAAACTCATTTTCCTTCCACTATATTATTTAGGAGAATTAAATGATAGACCAGAATAAACTTCAGGATTTAGGAAAATAAATAGGTCTCGTGAAAGGCCAATGAATTTGCACTATCTTATGTTTGCATTTTTCATATACGTGATCACAGCATCTCTATGAGAAGGATATATATTTTTCCCTGTTACAGATAATGAAACAGAGGATCAAAAAGATGAAATGATTTGCTTAAGTTCTCACACATGGTTTGCAGAGGATATGAATCCACTTTTGCTACTAAGATTGGTCCGTGGACTAGCAGCATCAGCATTGTGTGGGAGCTTGTTAGAAATGCAGAATATTGGGGGGCCCCTGGGAAGCATAGTCGGCTGAGCAATGGACTCTGGCTCAGGTCACGATCTCATGGTCTGTGGGTTCGAGCCCTGGGTTGGACTCTGTGCTGACAGCTCAGAGAGAGCCCGGAGCCTGCTTCGGGTTCTGTATCTCCCTCTTTCTCTCTGCCCCTCCCCCACTCGCATTCTGTCTGTCTCTGTCTCTCAAAAATAAATGCTAAAAAAAAAAAAAAAAGTGCAGAATATTGGGACCTACCCAAGCCTACTAAAAAGAGTCTGTATTTTAACAAGGTGCCCAGGGGATTTCCTATGTATATGAAAGCTGGGGAAGCACTGCTTTACCTTGGGCTTTACTTAGGAAGGAAAGAAAAAAAGACTTCAAGGAATTTGTTGTAAGGAAAAGGGGACACCAGACTTACTAGGGATGTAAAGTAGTGTGTAACTTTTTATAAAAAATACAAAAACACTTCAATGAGTGTTATAGAATCTGCCTTAGCTTTAAAAGAAAAACGTAGTTGAAGCATAAGAAATGAAATGGCGTATCCAAACTGCAGCATTACACAGTGGATCCTAGAGCCAATTTCAAAACTATAGTCAATAAATTCAAGTACAATGTATAGGATTATTCCAGTGCAGAGTGATAAATTTGGTATATAGCATTTTAATAACACAGCACTAAGCCCCCCCACATACTTTTTTTTTTTTTTTGCCAACCTCTGATTTCTGTTGGAGAAATCAGAAACTGAGGGAAAAATGAATTTGATTCTCTCAACCGAGTTATACCATTTGGAAGGACAAGGTGGGGATAATACAACTTACTGTGGCATCAAATGTTCTCTTTAGTGTAAGCAGTTCAAAAATGACACAGCCTACTGCCCAGATATCAGACTTGAAATTGTATTTCACTCCTTGGCAGAGCTCTGGAGACATGTAATATGGCGTTCCCACAAGCTGTGCAACAAAGAAAACAATCAAAGAATAACTTCATTTCTGAGGTAATTATATTAACATTTCAACAACTAAAGTCAATTTCCCACACATCAATGACAACACCTATGAAACATTCACCAGCATATCTCGAAATGTTTTTTATGAGATGATGCCACTATGGGGAGAAATTTTTTTCACATCAAATTTCTTGGACCAATGACAAAGGGTAAAGGCACTGTGGTATTTGAGAGGCACAATGGTGACTTAGACCCACTGAACACTTGATACAGATAAAGACACAATAAAAGTTTACCAATGGAAAAAAATCAAAAGAACTGGCAATGAGGAGAAAATAACTGAATAAAGGGGTCAAAAGTTCTAACTAAAATGCATAGGAGTAAAACTGTAAATGGCTCGATTTGACATTTGTAATCCTAACACAGCTAGTGAATTTCTTTCAAATTTAAAAAAGATCTTTTGGGGCACCTGAGTGGCTCAGTTGGCTAAGCACCGACTTCAGCTCAGGTCATGATCTCACAGCTCTAGGTTCAAGCCCTGCACCAGGCTCTGTGCTGACAGCTCAGGGCCTGGAGCCCACTTCGGATTCTGTGTGTCTCTCTCTCTGCCCCTCCCCTGTTCATGCTCTGTTTCTCTCTCTCAAAATGAATAAATGTTAAAAAAATAATTTAAAACAAAAAGATCTTTTGTCTTAAAGAATGGGTTTGGAGGCGTACCTGGGTGGCTCAGTCGGTTCAGTGTCTGACTCCTGATTTTTGGCTTGGGTCACAATCCTAGGATCCTGGGATTGAGCCCTGCTTCGGGCTCTGTGTTGAGTGTGGAGCCCACTTAAGATTCTCTCTCTCTCTCTCTCTCTCTCTCTCTCTCCCTCCTTCCCTCCCTTTTACCCTCTGCACTGCTCTCCCTCTCTCCCTCTCTCTGCCCCTCTCTCCTGCTCTCTCTCCCTCTGCCCCTCTCTCTTGCCCTCTCTCTCACTCTGCCCCTCTCCTGCTGTCTCTCCCTCTGCCCCCTCTCTTGCTCTCTTTCTCCCTCTGCAATCCCCCGCCCCTCTCTCCTGCTCTCTCCCTCCCTCTGCCCCTCTCTCCTGCTCACTCTCTCCCTCTGCCCTTCTCTCCTGCTTTCTCTCTCTCCTTCTGCACCCTCCTGCCCCTCTCTCCTGTTCTCTCTCTCCCTCTGCCCCTCTCTTGCTCTCTCTCCCTCTGCACCCTCCTCTGCCCCTCTCTCCTGCTCTCTCTCCCTCTGCCCCTCTCTTGCTCTCTTTCTTCCTCTGCCCCTCTCTCTTGCTCTCTCTCCCCCTCGCTCTCTTCCTCTGCCCCTCTCTCTTTCTCTCTCCCTCTGCACACCCCCCGCCCCTCTCTCCTGCTCTCTCTCTCTTCCTCTGCCCCTTTCTCTCTCTCTCCCTCTGCACCTCCCCCATGCCCCTCTCTCTTCCTCGCCCCCTCTCTCCTGCTCTAACAAAGAATGGGTTTGGAAATAAAACTATCCTGAATGGAGGCTGTGCCAGTGCACCCCAGAAGTTCTAACAAAACTGACAGCCATCTTTAATCAGCAAAGCCAGTAATTTTTAGATGGCTTACATGGCATTTATTAATTTTCAGATCATTCCTTCTTTACGTTTAACTGGCTAAAAAAGGTCAAGTTTTGGTTTTACCAGAATATTCATGGTAAGAAAAATTCATATAGGGACATAATTGCTTCCTCTGAAGCAGAGACTCCAAACCCTTGCTATCAGTATGGCTGATAAATTGCTCTAAATTGCTCACAGGCATATCTTGACATTATCAAGAAACATCAACAAGACAAAATTAATTTAATTAACTTACATTTTCAAGTTCAAAGACAGGGCACCATAAAACCAGAAGAGTAATAATTGGGTTTTGTAATTCCTAAAAGGCTGAACTCAATGTCCTTAAAAATCAACTTATGTCTATTCTTTACTAATGGTCTTTCTAAGGATCAGGTGAGAAGGGAGCCCTGCAGTTCAGACTGTGTATATTAAGATCAGACTGTTCCCTGGGCATCAGCCTTTATTTGTAGTATCAGGCTTCTGAACCAGAGGAATTTATAGGAAACACAAAGAGATGTCCAACATCCTAAGCTCAAATATTAAATAAGAGATAAGTTGAAACCACTAAAGATCCTAGGCTGAAAAAACTGACAGAGCATTTTCCTGTTTTTAGAAAAGTCTCTGGTCAGTGCTAGAAAGGGCTATGAAGTCAGAGCTGTGATGTGGACAGTGACTCCTGAAAGCACATCTCAGCATGTAAACGCCTGTTAGCAAACCTAGGACAAAGACTCCTACACACCTGCTTTGTAAGTATGGAGAACTTGCAAGAATACTGAGAAAAGTGTGTGAGATTTAGAGTGTACAGTATCTCATGGAACTGGAAAGAGAAGAAAAGAAAAATTAAGACAAGGGCAACACATACTTACCGTCTCAGCCATGGAATACTCAGAATTAAGTTTCTTTGCTAGGCCATAATCTCCAAGTTTTATCAGGTTTGCCTTGGTCAGAAAAATATTTAATGTCTTTATGTCTCTGGAAAAAAACCATACTGTACATTAAACTCCTACAGACAACTGTTTTGCCTCATCCCTGACTCTGCCCAGAATTAGTACAGAATAAAATGTGTGGTTTCCAATGCTCAGACTGTTACGGGATCTGAAACAGTGGTCACCACTTTCACACATACTTTAACACAGAAAAGGGAATTGGGGGACTGGAGGCAGAGAATTAACTTCATTCTCCGGAGCTTCATAGCACAGGCATGTCTCCCATACCATGGAGGACGTTAGGAAAAATTGAGAGGGCTGGATGGAAAATAAAGTGTCCCAGGTAATCCTGTAATTCCTGTACGGTGCACTGCCTCTTCAATTTCCATTTATGCTTTGAACTGGCTGGTGTTAAAGCTTCAAATCTGTTAAGGCAAGGCAAGAGGCTGCACATCTCAGCAGCAACATGATTCGGCTGCATAGACCACCTAAATAAAATAACTGGCTATTTATCTGAAGATGAACTGATCATATGCAACACAAATAAACTGCTTGGTCCACACTCTGGCTCCTCAAGATGTAAAAAAACAGAACAATGTTCTTTTTTTTTTTTTTTTTTTAAAGTTTATTTACCTATTTTGAGAGTGAGAGAGAGAGCACACACACATGCAAATAGGGGAGGGGCAGAGAGAGAGGGAGAGAATCCTAAGCAGGCCCCGTGCCTTTAGGGCAGAGCCCAACACAGGGCGCAATCTCACCAGCTGTGAAATCATGACCCAAGCCGAAATCAAGAGTCAGTGCATGGCGCCTCGGTGGCTCAGTTGGTTAGGTGTCTGACTCGTGGTTTTGACTTAGATTCACACCCCACATTGGGGGGCTCTGTGCTGACAGTGTAGAGACTGCTTGGGATTCTCTCTCTCCCTCTCTCTCTCTGCTCCTTCCCCACTTATGCATGTACTCTCTCTCTCTCAAAATAAATAAACTTAAAAAAAAAAAAATTGGTGCTTAACTGACTGAGCCACCCAGATATCCCAGAACAATATTCTTTATAACTTTTGAAAAGAAAATTCAACTGCAGCCATTCAATAACTATTGAGAAACACATATTAACTGAATGAACAAACCAACAATAAAAGATACAGTACTGGTGAATCAACATTCATCTATCTCTAATCTCTAGCAATGATCAATGACTCACTTCAGAAGGATATAGTGTGGAAATGTTCTTCTAATAGCTCTTTCCTATAGCTAGAAATGAATAGAAAGCTGTTTCCCCCCAAAATCTAGTAAACTGTGAAATTATATAAAACAAACAAGTATTTTGGGGGGAAGGGAAGAGCAGAGAGAGAGTGGGACAGTGGATCCAAAGTGGGCTCTGCGCTGACAGCAATGAGCCCAATGAGGGGCTCAAACTCACAAACTGTGAAATTATGACCTGAGGCACCCAGGCACCCCAATAGCTTTTTATTTAAATTAAGACTCAATTATAAAATTAAAAACACTTGCCAATTATTATTGCTCCCAGAGAACATTTACTGTGAATTCCAACCAACCTAATACCACTTCTCTTAGTGGCTTCTAGACTTTACTGATGAATTAATGAACTGAACTCTAAAATAACTCAAAGAAGGGACTGAGTAGTACTTAGCTATTGAAGAGATTCTTCCTAGATCATAAACACAGTTTAACTGCAGGAAGTGAAGGTAACACCCCTCATTACTCACTCTTTCCTTCCTAAATTATATTAACGGAAAAGCCTTGACTGCTTAATCAAGAAAATAATAGTGATGACAGAGGTACCCAAGGTGGGGGTGAGATTGGCAGGGAGGACTCCATCCCATATTCTTTTACTCATTACCTATGAAGGATTCCAGCTTTATGGATACAGCTCACTGCTGAAACAATCTGAAATAGGTACCACACCACCATCTGCAGAAAAAAAAAAAAGAATTATATTTGGACTGGAAACAAAAGAAAAAAAATCCATTTAAATAAAGACACACACTGAAACAAAACAAAGGAAGCTGGAACCAGAGGTTATGAATCAACATGACCTTACAGCTCTTGCTTGGAGGTTGAGTAGGCAAAGAAAAGTGGGTAGGGATAAAAATAAAAAGCAGGTCATCACAAAACAGTTCCAATGTCATTATAAAATATAATCTGGTGAAGCAGAGTTGTGGAAAGAAATCCAAGAATGCAAAGCTATAGAAAACTGGGCATACCAGTATGCGGTAATAGAACTGGGAAAGAAAGCCCATAGAGAATCATGATGTGGAGGTAAACCGTTTAGGAAGCAGCTATAGACAGCTTCCTTGTTAGGTTTCCTTTCTCATGAATATCAACCAGAGCCTGGAGGGAGACTGAACAAAAGGAAAAACAAATGCTCTTCATTGTTGGAAGAGTAAATACAGAACTAGAATGCAAGAATCACAACAATTCTAGCTGCCTTCCATAGAAATATGAATTACCTCTTCCTCAAACAACTTGTCCTTCTGACGAAGGATTTTGTCATACAGGTTCCCTCCTGCAATTAAATGAGAAACAGGTTTGAATTGCTTAATGAAAATCAAAGCTTGGCTCCTATATCTACCAGGGTTTTAACAGGTGACCCAAAGAAATGAAGGATTCTGCTTCCTTTCCGAAGGAAACCCCTTTTCTTCTTCTCTCTTGACTCTTTATAAAACTCCTCCCATCCCTCAAGTACTGTATCTAAAATATTTTTTAAAGATTCTCTCCCTAACAAATGAGGCTCAATACAAAAATGGGAAGTATGACATTTTTAGAAAAGAATAAAGGCCATTCCTATATTATCCAATTAGCAAAATACCTTCAATGTCTTCAAAATCAGATTTTCTTTTCTAGAACTCTTTTTAAAGGAATCTGCAATATTTTTGTAACAATTCTCTGAAGTGTGACTACTGGAACATTGGGTACCAGCAATACAATGTTTTGTACATACAGGTGTATATCACCTACAACTTCCTTTTCTTTCTACTGCATACTGAAAAGGTTTCCTATAATTTAGGGTACACCCTAAATTGTTTCCAGTCATTACTCCCTTTGCTAATTCCTTCCTGTGGAATAAGTTGAATTTGCTTCTCCCTTTCCTTTATCAAGTGACAGACTACAAATGATCAGGGTTCATTTTACTTCCTACCTCCAACTAGAACTCACGCCTTAGCCTTGGCTCAGTTTCACAACTTCTTTTCCCCTGCAATTTAGTAACATGGCACTTCAACAAATCTACCACTGTTCTAGTCCCTCCTAACCACAAAGGAAGTTACTACTTGTGGCTTCTGCTACTTTAGAAATCTCTAATATAATCTTGTACATTTAGGGTTGATCAGAACCAGAAACAGCCATGGTGCACAAGAATCAAGACAAAAAGTTAGAATTCTCAGAGCTTTCTCTTGAGATTTAAATGAAGAATATGCTGGGACTTCTTTAGCATGTAGCTCAAGAAAGGGCTTTGAGGGCTGTCCTATGTAATAAGGATAATGGCTAGGACAGTATGTATTAAAGATTTACTATACACCAAGCACTGTGCTAGGGACTTTACGTGTCCATTTAAACAACATCCCTATGAGGCAGGTGCTGTTTATTAATAAACTCGTATTAAGATGAGGAAGCTGAGGGGCGCCTGGGTGGCTTAGTCGGTTAAGCGTCCGACTTTCGCTTAGGTCATTATCTCGCGGTTTGTGGGTTCGAGCCTCGCGTCGGGCTCTGTGCTGACTGCAAGCTCGGAGCCTGGAGCCTGTTTCGGTCTGTGACTCCCTCTCTCTCTGATCCTCCCCTGCTCACACTGTCTCTCTCTCTCTCTCTCTCTCCTAGAAATAAATAAAAACATTTAAAAAAAAAAAAAAAAGATGAGGAAGCTGAGGCACAGAGAAGTTTCTTTTGCAAAGTTACAGAGTTAAGAAGCGGTGGAGCTTAGGATATGGGTTTAGAATTCTATTTTCTTAGCAAATTAGCTATATATACTGCTATCTTACAAACAAAATGGTCCAAAGAAATAAAAGGCCAGATATATTAAACCCATGCTTACTCTGTGTCATTTTCATTCAGCTATGATCTTTGAACCGCTCTTCAAAAGGATAGTTTTGGTTGAGTCAATATAAATAAATGTCCCTTATAAGATTTCATTAAATATTATATAAAGGAGTGGCAAGCCACACTGTATCTCTAGTGCCTAATTAGATGTCTAACATTAATGCCTAACTCATGTTAATTCATGAGAAAAAACCTTGAAAAGTGAATGTAAAATTCAACTGAAAAATTTGAGGCTGGAACTATAAGCATAATAGAGAATCTGAGTATGCAGTATGCAGTATCCCTTCCCTTATTTTGTAAATCACTTTAAAATTCTCCACGATCTGAACTCCTCTTAAACTCTAGAAATCCATTTAAAGTTGTTTCTTTGTCTTTTTTTTTTTCCAAGTAGGCTTCAGGCCCTGTGCAGAGCCCAACGTGAGGCTTATTCACAACCCTGAGATCAAGACCTGAGCTGCGAACAAGAGTCGGATGTTCAACTGACTGAATGACCCAGGCACCCCTCCATTTGAAGTTTTTAATCAATGCATGTGCCTCTTATTTTCTTCTCTCCTTGAGGGAAGTACAAGCACAATAATGTCTTGCCAGCGGAGGTCCGGCTGAATCCTACCTTACCGTTACAATATTCCAGCTCGATGAGCAGAGTGGTGTTGTCCATGAAATGATTGTAGTAGGCAATAATGTTGTCATGCTGCAGCAGCGCCAGAATAACAATCTCATTCAAGGCATCACGACGCTCCTTCTCTGACAGCCGGATCAGATCAACTTCCTTCCATACAACCAGTGAGTCATCCTACAACACAGTAATAGAGGTATCATGCGTTCCTGTTGACTGGCAGAGAACAAATCCACACCTGGATCTGTAAGCCTAGAAAGAAAACTTCCTAGATGGGCAGAGATTGACTTATTTTTTCCTTTAAACAAAACAGGAACAGAATTTAAAGATTCTTTATACAACTGAGCTTTATCATTTACTGGACTAGGGAAAGCAAAGCACTAAGGTGCTATTACATTGCTGCTACATTTAAATTTGCGTGATGTCAGCTCCAGATAAAAATATGAGATAGAGATAGATCTCAAAGATTCTTACTGAAGGATGAAGAACATCATGACAAACTGCTAGTCATGATAAGGACTGTAGGAGGGTTAGAATACTGGAGAAATGGAGAACTAGAGAGAGTGGTTATCTATAGCTGACCATAGTTTCTTATAAAATGGAAACATTAAACTTACCTCTAATTTTACAAATTTAGATTTCTCTAGTGATGTCTGTTTATGCTTTCTGGATAGGAATAAGTCATGCCTAAGGGCTCTGAGTTCACTTCTCTCACCTGCTCTATTTTGCAACTCTGTATCTTCTATAACTTTCATGTATCACTCCCTCTATCCATTGACAACCTACCTGCAGCTCCCAATATCCATTCCCGTTTTTAACACCCACTTTCCTGATACTGCTTAGCCCAGAAGCAGCCCCACCTACATCACTCTCCCTATCTTTTAGAATGATTCTGCTAAGCTTTTTAAACTATTGTGGGGCGGAGGGAGAGATCCTGATAAACTTTCTACTGTGCATGTATTCAGTGCGACCATTCTCTATAGAACTCATACACTAAAATGATATTTGTCTATCCCTTTTCATTTATATACACATACAACTTAAATGCTATTTGTTTACTAACAGGGCTAACTTGTCTTCCCATTGAAATATAAGCTTCTCGGGGGAAAGGGCTGCTTCTAATTAAACCTTCGTACATTCACAAATGTAATAAACATTTAGCCATATAGATAATGTGTCACTTTCTGAGGAGTGTAATCAAATCTAACTAAGCTAACCTCAGTAATCAAGTGCAACATGATGGAAAGGCATGCATAAGGAGAACTCCATTCTAGTGCAAGATTTACTTCTATTTTAAGTGTCAAGTCACTTAAATACACTTAGTTTCTTTAACTATAAAAGAGAAATAATGCTCATCTCCTCTTTCTCATATTTTGAGTACAAATGAGCAAAGCAGAATACTAACTAACCCTAACATCACACATGAATGCTGCATTAGGATAAAAAAGAACACTTCAACATTTTCTCTTGCAATCACCCCTCTCCTCCATCGTTTAGCCTTAAAAGTTCGCTAGCTTGGAACACACCCCAGAACTGCAGATAAATTACTGATGGATGAATCATCTCATCTATAGCCTCCAAGTTTAAGGCTTTAGTGATCAAATCCAATTGATGGTTAGTTTTCGGAAGCAGAGTCACCACTACATGGTTTTTTATATCACTAGACATTCTGAACCTGATGGTCAGTGATCCACGAATCTCTTCAGAGAATGTGTATGTAAGCAATAGGGTGGGGGTGGGGGATTATTTTTACATTAGGTTCTCAAAGGAATCTCTGCCTCTCGCCACCCAGGTTAAGAAACAGTGGACTAGAATATACCAAAAAGGCATTTCCCATGCATAAACACTGCTGGATAAACATTGATGAAGAAAGCAACGACCTTCCCAATGACGTTCTAGAAAAATCACCAATTAAGTGTTCATACCTGAACTTAAAGATAACGGCAAGGACAACAGAGTTGACACTGATGTGGGAATTCTGAAGCTATGCCCCTCCTCTCCACCCCGACCTTGGAGAGCTACACAGCACGAGGAAGTTTTGACAACACTTCACATTCGTATGCCATTTTAATTTACAGTTTGCAGAGTACTTTCGTTCGATTCTCAAAGTAAAAGTTATTTTCTATGGTAGTTATCATTAGCCCCAATTTACAGACGGGTAAACTAAGGCTCAGAGAAGGCTCCAGAACTTGCTTAGTCCCCCGGGTTCGACAGAAGCGACCAGTTAGTAAAACCAGTGATCTGACGCACTCCCAGGGCGGGTGAGCTGTGAGACAGGAGACCCCGAGACACACACCCTGCGGCTGCGCAAACCTAAGCGAGCACGAGGCGCAAGCCGTAGGCAAAGCCGGGAACCGGTCGGGGCTGGGAAGCTGGGAAGCTGGGAAGCGGGGCGGCGAAGGAAGGGCTGGGGCGGCCGCAGCCTGGGGCCGCTACCTCGGTGCGGCGGTACAGCGTGGCCTCCCCGAAGGCGCCGCGGCCCAGGACGCGGATGGGGATGTAGTGCAGCTCCTCCTGCTCCGCCGCGCCGCCGCCGGCTCGCGGCCCCGGACCAGCACTGGGCCCCGGGCCCGAGTCCCCGCCACCCCCGGATTCGCTCCCAAAGTCCGAGTTGATGGAATCGCAGTGTCGCTCGTACTCGCCCAGCACCGACATGGCGGCGGCCGCGGGACCGGCCTGCGTGTCCCCCGGGGGCGCTGACCGCGCTGCGCCTCTCTCGCTTCAGACGCCGGCCCGCGGCTCCGTCAGCCCCGCAACCCCGCGAAGCTCCATGGTGGCTCCTTCCCCCCTGACCCGGAAACAGTTCCGGGTGCTTCCGGCCCGGCGGGCTTTCCTCCGCTTGCGCTGGCCCACTTGCTTAGCGCGGCGGCCTCGGCTTCCCTCCCTCCTAGGCGGCCGGGCTTGGCCAGCGCTGCTGGGGACGCCGTGGGACCGAAGGGCTCCGGCCGCGGCAGGGGATCACCGACGGGTCTGTAGACCGGTCCTCCGATCCCTGGCCAGGTCCCCAGACAGCTTCGAGGTCCGGAGGTCGCCTCGTCACATCTTGGCGCCAGGCCTATCTCAAGGGCAAGTGATACCACGTTGGACAGTGCTCTTTGTTTAGGGTGATATTAAAGATACTATAGTAAGCTGAAATAGTTACTGCCTGTCATCTCAGTTGGTGGGCTCAGTTATTTCTCCCAGACCCACCCAAGGTCCTCCCTGTTGTACACAACTCCAAAATATCTCGTCAACTCTCCTGACACTCTTTTTTCCAGATTTAACATTCTCCTTCCGTGTGTCTTTCCAAATCTGTCACCGTCTGATCTCACGCAGCGTTCTTTGAGCACTAGGTGTCACTGTACTCGAGGGTGGGAAATCTACAATAAGATGCTCCTTACCCCTTAAGCCACTAGGAGAATTGTAATAACAGTGAAAAAATATGTTCCAACAGTTATCGACTATGGGCAACTTTACGTTTTCAGAGTTTTTAAAAATCTGTAAAGGTGTAGGAATATGACCTACCTCACAGAGACAAGTTAACTGTTATTGTTATGTTCCTGACACTATGTTAAAGGTTTTCTTTCCTTCTGTCATCCCACTGAATCCTTATATTATTCTTATTCTAAAGAAGGAACTGAGATACCAAGGTTAATTAACCTGCTCATTGTTACATAGCTAGTAAGGGGAGCCAAGAGTCAAACCCAGCAATCTGGAGCCACATCTTTCAGAGAGCACAATGTTTGGGGTGTCATGGCTGGAGGCCAGGGTGTATGTGGGGTAGAAGCAAGAGAAGACAGGCCTCAACTGTTGGGTTTGGCTTTCCTGTGGGCAATGAAAAGTTATACGACATTTTAAAGCAGGGGAGTGAGTATATGATTAGTGACCATATATCCTAGTTTGCTGCCTAAGTCCCAATGCTTTCTGCACCACCCCCCCCCCCCAACCCGCATAACTAATAGAGCTTTATTTTGCTTAAGGGCCCAGCTCGGACAGTAAACTGTAATATGGTCACCTTAAATAAGACCAAAGACCTATTTTACAAGTAACTCTGATGATAATGTGGAGAACAAAGACTGGAGGCAGGGAGATCAGTTAGGAGGCAATTTAATAGTCTAAGAAAAGAAAAGGCACTGAAGTATTTCTCAGTGTGAGTGGAGAGGAGTTCCAGATTTGAGAAATCCATCTGAGGAACATTTAGAACTTTGTGATTAGTTGGGATGTGACTGATGAGGTAAATTTGAGTGGAAGAGATTCACTTCCTGATATTTGATGAGGTGGATAGTGATAGCAAGGAGAGGATGAAGAGAATTGGCAAAATGGGGTAGGGGAGTTGTGAAGGAAGAGTTCACACTCCTCGGACCTCTCTAGAGGTCATCAATGTCCCTTTCATTTATGTACGTGTGTATGTATGTTAAGAGAGAGGGTGCTTAAGCGTGCGAGTGGGGAAGGGCAGAGAGAGAGAGAGAGAGAGAATCCCAAGACAGCTCTGCACTGTCAGCGCAGAACCCAATGCAGGGCTCGAATCCATGAAAGTGAAATCATGACCTGAGCCAAAGCCAAGAGTTGGACACTTAACAAACTGAGCCACCCAGATGCCTGCACTGTACGATATCCTACCCTCTGCCTAACATTCCATTTTGGGTCTGAATGAGAGTACATGGAGACTTCTGTCTCCCTTAATCTAGATCCAATACTTCCTTTAGTATACTGGTCTTCGTAATGATGGTCTGCTTATACCATACTTGTACTTTAAGCCTCTCTTTCATATCCAAAGCAATCCAAAGTTACACAGCTCCCTCAGTAGATTACATCGCTTCTTTGCAATGCTTATCTGTACAATACTGATGTCTTGTTATGTTTACTTTATGGTCTCTCTCCATTCATTAGAATGTTAGCTCTACAAGAGCCTGGACTTTGTACTCTTGTTTACAGCTATTTATCAGCACCTAGAAAAGTGGCTGATATTCTAGGCTTAAAATGTATTTGATGAATGAATATCAGGTCGTTATTATCTCCAAATGTATAGAACATTTTTTAAACCTGAATGCAAGCCTGACTGATAACTCCTGTCATATTTTGAAGGCTTCATTCCAGGATGCCAGATTATAAATATTTTTAAATTTTCCAATTAATTCATTCAACAAACACTGAGTACCCCTTTGTGCCAGGTGCTGAGTTACAACAGAAAACAAAACATGGTTCCTACTCTCATGGAGCTTATAGTCCATATAACAAATAACCATGCAATTATAAGTGCTATAGTAATCACAAGCTTCCGGAAAGGAATTGAGGAGGGACCTCTTTCCAAGCAAAACTTGCTGGGTTAAGTGAAGGCTTCCTGAAGGAATATCCAAAATGTTAAGTCAGTGATGGGTTAACAAAGTAGGGAGATCATTCTGGATAGATGTCACTCCATTTAGCTTCTACTATTATTAGGCACTTTGAGGATGGGTATTGTTTCTTATTTGAGTTTACTCCATAACTTAGCTCAGCACATTAAACAGAATATAGGTTCAATGTTTTTGGTGGGGTTTTTTTAGTTTTTATTTTTATTTTTTGGTTAAAGGAACAGAAAAAACAATTACTTAAAATAAAAAGTGAATAGGTTTCAGCCAAAGCTTAAAAACTTGTTTTCCTGGGGGCCCCTGGGTGGCTTGGTTGGTTAAGCATCCAACTCTTGGCTTTGGCTCAGGTCATGATCTCAGTTTGTAGGTTTGAGCCCTGTGTTAGACTTTGCACCAACAGTGTGGGGCCTGCTTGGGATTCTCTCTTCCTCTCTCTGCCCTTCCCTTGCTCGTGCTTTCTCTCTCAAAAATAAACTTAAAAAAAATACTTTTCTGCCATCTTTGCTGGGAGGAATGATCATTTTCTATAGCTTGGTTACCGGATATTGTGAGTTGTTCTAGTTATACTGCATAGATAGAAGTTTAACAAATGTCCTGTTCTCTTAGAGAATACAGAACAGAAATACTCAAGCTCAGTTCATTACACTGGATATAAATGAAACTAAACATCTGGCCTTCAAATATTTGTAAGTCCAGAAATACTGAACATTCTAAAGGTGTAACTGATTTTAAAGTGCTTTTGGTTAAAAAAAAAAAAAAAAAAGATTTCCAGGTTTTATTTTAACAAGTAAATAGAATGCTGCATAGCAGACTCCTAGTTGTTAATGGCAGCTCCCTGGGGCCATAGGATCACAGTAAAGATGAAAGAATCTACCAAAGTGCCAAGCAGACTCTATACCTTCACTTTCCAGGTTGGTACTCTAGCTGCATGCAGCCATTGACACCTGAATTGTGGCTAGTCTGAATGGAGATGTGCTGTAGCTGTAAAATGCACAGTGGGTTTCAAAGACTTTATATGGGGGGATAAAAGCAAAATATTCATTAATCTTTTTTCTATTGACTACATGTTGAAATCCTATTCTAGATACATTAAATACATTAAAACTAATCTCACCTATTTCTTATGTGGCACTGGAAAATTTAAAACTACACATGCAGTTTGTTATGTGGGATACCACTACAGCAGGCTGACAATCTGCACAATACATACTACCATTTGACAAGTATGTGATACTGCTGAGACTGTGAAGGTCATTTAAAAGTTTTAAATTCAGGGGCAACTGGATGGTTCAGTTGATTGAGTGCCTGGCTTTTGGTTTTGGCTCAGGTCATGATCTCATGGTTCATGGGTTTGAGCCCCACATTGGGCGCTGTGCTGGCAGTGCGGAGCCTGCAAGGAACTCTCTCTCTCTCTCTCTGCCACCGCTCCCCCCACCCCCAGTTCGCACTCTTTCTCTCTCAAAATCAGTAACTTTAAAAAAGTTTCGAATTGGGGCGCCTGAGTGGCTTAGTCGGTTAAGCGTCTGACTTTCGCCTAGGTCATGATCTCGCGGTTCGTGGGTTCGAGCCCCGCGTCGGGCTCTGTGCTGACTGCCAGCTCGGAGCCTGGAGCCTGTTTCAGTCTGTGACTCCCTCTCTCTCTGACCCTCCCCTGCTCACGCTGTCTCTCTCTCTCCTAGAAGTAAATAAAACATTAAAAAAAAAAAAAAAAAAAAGTTTCGAATTCATTCATGTTTACGTTCTCTAAATCATCAGTGAGAAATAAGATATTTTTGATATTAAAATAGTACACTCAGATTTGGGAATCACTACTTTATAGATTATAGATGCACTGACAAATTTATTACCTGTTTTCGGGGGTAGGGATGGAGGTAGAGGGGAAATATGATGCCAGCTAGTGAATGTGCAAAGCACTTCGGGTTGACCCCTTGGAAAGAAGCTTTATGAAAAATGTTCAACTATAAGTAAAAAGATGGAGAAAATGGCCTTTACCTGGTAGGCTGGGTTTTGCATATAGGTAATGGGTAAAAATGCAAGTCCTAAGAGGTTATAAATTGTAAGGGGTATTTTCAGAATAGAGGGCAAAGGAGAAGACACTGTAGGAATAATTCCAATAGCAGTTTCCAAAAAAGAGAAGCTACAGAAAATGCTTGACTTACAGAACACTAGTTTGCCTTTCTGAAGATGTGTATTATTATGTTTATATACACATTATATATAGCTTACGTATTTATATATAAAATATAATAAAATTTTATTAGCTCAAACTTTATCCATCTGCAGTAAATTACATGCAATTTTTTCTCTAATTCATCACAAATAATCTGCCATACTTTAAAACTGAAGAATATGGAAGAATTATTGTCAATTCAGACAAAGAGATACTCAAGAGTGACAGAAAAATACACTTAAAATGGTTTCTGCTAGCATTTATTTGAGAAAATTTACACAAAAAATCCCCAATCCAACACTTACAAGTAAATCTGCAGAAATCCCACACACCGCTTTCCATTAAACAAACAGAAAAATGGCTTCCAACAGGGGTGTATGACAATGGTATACTAATGCTTACTTAAACTGTATTGCTCCTATTTATATTATATAGACTGTGTTAAATAGGCTCAAAATGGAGGAAAATAGATAACATCCCTATTTTTAAAGCTGATTTGTTCTTGCACTAGTCTTTTATAAAAGTAATTTTTACTTTTTCAGTCAAATCGAAGTGTAATTATCAATGAACTTTAAACTGAAAGCACAAGGTCCAAGTGGGTATTTTTGGCATGAGTAAAAGGGAAGGACATGGGAAAAAAGTCCCAGTTTCACAGTCACTTTTGGGAACAGAAACATCAGCAAAATAAATATTCTCCTCTCCTATCTTTTTCTTTTCCATTTTATCAGAACAATAGGATGTAACCAACTGAAGAACTTTCACTGCTTCTGAAAAAGGGGAAAGACACCAGTCAAAAATATGAGAGTTTATTAGGCTAATGGTATAGAACAGAATTTGACCTTTAGATGTCTAAGAATGGATCTGACCCACAAATTAGGTTATTCTCTTCCCTACTTGGATGTATCCTCTGTTGTCTAGTATATGTAATACCACGTGTAGACTTTCTCAACATCTGCTGTCCTTATGGAAAGGATTTGGCTGCCAGGTTCTCAGAAGCCATACTTACCAATTCCTACCAGCAGATGGCAATGTCGCACAAATTAATGAACCACTCTGCCACACCAGAGGAATTCATACAGGGAGCTGAGGGGGAAAAGGGGGCTTTGGGGTTCACAGTAGCTGGAACATTAATAGAACAGCCTGAGATTTCAACAACATAACTCATTCCCTTTTGTACTTTATCCTGGTCATCACAGCAGTGTTCTCTGTTAATTCTAACAAACTGCTTCCTAACTGCGACTGCTTTGCCATAGTCCTGTAATTCTTAACCGCTGTGATCAGACAAGCCCTGTAACAGTCAGTAGGGGTTAAAAGAGAGATTACAGAAAGGACAAACTCCTACCCACTTTCCTGGGTGGAGTGGAGACATTTTCAAGTGATAGTATTTTTCATAACTGTTTATAATCATGGTCATTTGTATCCATATCTTTAATTACTTACATTAGTATTGGCCTTTAGGTACCTTATAGTCCCACAGCGATTTTTGACTTTACTTTCACGACATGCATGTTCAAGTATTTATTCATAATCCTCCCAGATGTGTGGCTTTTGTTTTTTATACCTCCTATGTCTTACTTTGCTAGATGGAATACATAAGGACAGGAATTAAGTCAGTGACTGGCCATGTAGAGGAGTTGGTAAATTTTAATTATATTTTCCTTGGTAGAAGTTAAAAATTCAAGCAACCACACTCTGTCAGTAGAGCATGCAACTCTTGATCTTGGGGTTGTAAGTTCGAGACCCACCCATGTTGGGTGCAGAGATTTCTTTAAAAAAAAAAAAAAAGAAATTCAAGCAACCACATGTCTAACAAAGGATTTGTATCTAGGTTATATAAGGAATTCTCAAAACTTAATATAGAAAGAACACTCTAATTAGAAATGGGCAAAAAGGATATGAATAGATATTTCATTGAGGAAGATATATAGATGGCAAATAAACACATGAAAAGATGTTCGACATCATTTGCCATTTGGAAAATACAAATCAAAACCATAATGAGGTATTACTACACACACCTATTAGAATGACTAAAATAAAAATAACGGCAAAGCAAATACTGGTGAACATTTGGAGAAACTGGATCGGTCACACATTGCTGGTGGGAAGTTAAAATGGCAGTCACTCTGGAAAAAGAGTAGGATGGTTTCTTACAAAAATAAACACGTGTTTACCATATTGCCCTCTTGGGCACTTATCCCAGAGAAGTAAGTATTTATGTTCACATGAAAACCTGTACATGGAAGTTTACAGCAGCTTTATTAGAAATGGCCAAAACCTGATAACAACCCCAGTGTCCTTCAATGGGGGGATGGTTAAACCAACTGGTACACCCATGCCATGGAATACTACTGAGCAATAAAAAGCTACTGATAACATGCAACAACTTAGATGGGTTTCAAGGGAATTATGATGAGTTCAAAAAGGCAATCTTGAAAGGTTACAAACTAGATGATTCCATTTATAAAACGTTCTTGAAGTGACCAAATTAGAGACAGAGAACAGATTAGTGGTTGCCAGAAGGTGGGGCTCCGGGGTAAGGAAGGGAGGTGGCTGTAGTTATAAAAGGTCGTAGTACAAGAGATAGAAGAATTGGACTGTTCTGCATTTTGCGGTGGTGATCAAACAAATCTCTACCTGATAAAACTGCATAGAACACACATAAATACATGAAAAAGGTTCAGGCAGTTAAGCACAAATATTTTAATTTTCTAAAATGAAGTCTTCTTTAAGAGTTATCTACAGTTCAAAGCTCATTTCTATGAGGTGTCCCATCGATCACCCTTTTAAGAGACATAAAATTATGAAAGGATATCACCAGAAGCTACCTAAACATTTCAGCTAAGGGTCAAGAGAAAGTTAAGTGTGTTTTCACACAAATCCAAAAAGGATAATCAGAATGAAACCAGTTCAACATGGTCATACATACCTCGGTGAAGGAACTAGAGTGGAAGCTCAAACTGGTGAGCAAGGAAGAAAAGGAAAGAAAATATGGTTCAAACACAGCACAGGAGGAAACCCAGTACAAATGCTGGCTTTGGCATTAGCTAGGTAACCCCAATTTTTTGTCACCGGTGACTCTAATAGTCCTATTGTTGCAAAACCAGTCCAAATCCTACCAAATTAAAAAGAAGTCCCTCATTGACTTGTTGGATGTAGGTGGTAACCCACGTCCTCCCACACCACAAGAGACCAGTTCTGGCAAGAAAGCTCCAATGTGCCTCGATGATGCTGTTAGTAGGATGCCTTAGGCCAGGCACGTCCCAGTGATGTTCAGCGGGCTGAGATACAGGTGGGAGGAGACTGGGCCTTATTACTCAATCAACTTCTTGGCCTTGAAGAAGCGACGCAGGTAGAAGACCTGCCAGGTGGCTAGTCCGATGAGGCAGAACATTGAAAAGATGCTGAAGTATAGGACCCGAGTATTTGTGGACTCTAAAAAAAAAAAATATTACAAGTGTAACGAGGTAAGCAGGCTAAACAGCGGCCAGGGGGGAAAGGCAATTAATTAACTCCACTCAGTCCCCTAGGCCAAGCAGCAGGATTTTGGATTATTTTTCTTAAAATTTCACTACTCCATCTAGAAATGTTAAAAATCACAGAGATTAGCACTGTCAGTCTGATACACAATAAGCTGAGAGTATGGTCAACTGCATATCACAGAAGAAATTCCTATGCCCTTGAAAAATCTAACAGAGCTTGTTTACCTGCAGAAGCAACAACACTGAAGTAAGTGATCATCCCATCACCCCCACCCCGACCCCCCATTTAGCAAAACTGAGAAAAGAGATTTGTCGCCTTTATGAAGAAACAAGAGCTGCCTTTCCCTCACCATTGGTATCTCGCATCTCCTCCTCTCGCTTCTTCATGTAGGCAAAATCATTAACGATGGATTCTGAAAGGTCTTCTAGGCGCCGGAGCTCCACCTCCAAAGGTTTGAGCTTCTCAACCTTGGCAATCTGGAAATGAAAGGAATTATGAATGCACTCCTTGAAAAAACTGCTCTAGTCTAGAACACAAGGCAACAGAGGAGTCTTTAAAAATGTTTCGCCAAGGAGCACCTGGGTGGCTCAGTCAACTGAGCGTCTGACTTCGGCTCAGTCAAGATCTCATGGTCTGTGAGTTCAAGCCCCAAACTGGGCTCTGTGCTATCAGCACAGAGCACAGTGCAGAGCCCGCTTCAGATCCTCTGTTCCCCCTCTCTGCTCCTCCCCTGCTCATTCTCTCTCTCTCTCAAAAATAAACAAACATTAATAAAATGGGTTCTGAATTTCCTTTAAACAAACAAAAAGTTTCACCAAACCAGGGACACCCAGCTGGCTCATTCAGTCAGTGGAGCATGTGACTCTTGATCTTGAGGTTGTGGGTTTGGGTCCCATGTTGGGTGTATAGAGTTTTAAAAATAAAATAAAATCTTAAAAAAACAAAGTTTAACCAACAAAATCTCTTGTTATCACTCTAACATTTTAAGTTTCTTTATTTTTGAGAGAGAGAGAGAGACAGAGAGAAAGAGAGAGAGGAGAGCACCTGCAGAAGAGGGGGAAGGGCACAAGAGGGAAGAGAGAATCCCAGGCAGGCTCTACCATCAGTGCTGAGCTTGACACTGGGCACAAACCTATGAACTGTGAGATCACGACCTGAGTTGAAACCAAAAGTCAGACACTTAACTAAGCCACCCACGTGCCCATAACATATTTTAAAATCTGGGCTTTTGCCCTTCCCTACAAACCATTTATGTGTTTCCATTTCAGACTTTTTTTAATACTTTAATTTTGATTAAAACCTCCTTAGAAATACTGTAATATAGTAGGCTATAAAGTAAAATATACCATTTTCCTGAGATTTCTGATTTTAATAAAGCATTCTACTTTACCCTTCTACTCATGTCCAAGAAACAATTTTATCAGCATAGGAAGTCATAATATTAAATGTGATTTTAAAAGAAAACCCTCCAAATTTCCAACAGGGAATACACAGGAATGAGAGAGTATGTGTACCTATAGCATTAAGATAATGACTTAAACTACAAAATTAGAAAATTGTGGTTTGCTTATTTAAGTCCCAAAATAGCTTTAAGGTTTAAATCAGAGAGCTCCAGAGCCCAGATGACTCCTAGGTCTGCTACAAAAGAAATTATACTGCATTTTTGGTTTTTAGAATCACACAGCCAGTTATCAAAAGAAATCTCCAAGGACTTCCTCGTATGCTAAGGAATGAAAGATGTGAGAAATGAATTGTTTTCCCTTCTCAACCTAGACCACTGTAAAGCCTCCAAGAGCATCTGGTAAAGGCAGATATGATAGAAGCAAGGATTTCATGGGGTGCCTGGGTGGCTTAGTCGGTTAAGCATCCGACTTTCGCTTAGGTCATGATCTCGCGGTTCGTGGGTTCGAGCCCCGCGTCGGGCTCTGTGCTGACTGCCAGCTCAGAGCCTGGAGCCTGTTTCAGTCTGTGACTCCCTCTCTCTCTGACCCTGCCCTGCTCACGCTGTCTCTCTCTCTCCTATAAATAAATAAAAATATTAAAAAAAAAAAGAAGCAAGGATTTCATTATTTTGTTTTTTCCTATCAACCATAGATTATGAATTGCTTTAAAATGGAGATATACCACCAGAACTTTCCAGATCTTAAAACTCATACCAGGCTGTTCTTAAATTTTTCTTACATAGAGAACTCTTCAAAAGTTCTTTTCCTTGGGGCTTCTGAGTGGCTCAGTTGGTTAACTGTCTGATTCTTCATTTAGGCTCAGGTCATGATCTCACAGTTAGTAAGCCCCATGTTGGGCTCTGTGCTGACAGTACAGAGCCTGTTTGGGATTACCTCCCTCCACACACACCCTCCCCCCCCCGCTTGTGTGTGCAAGCTCTCTCTCTCTAAATAAACTTTAAATATTATTTTCCTGTATCTGCTTCTTTACTATCTACCATATGTTCTCTCTACAACTCTTTACTTTTTCTTCTCTTTTGTCCAATTCACTCTCTTTGTTCTTTTCCTCTGTTAATGTTAACATAGGATGAACAGGAAGAGTTTAAGGGTGTTCTTATGTTCTCTTTGCTAATCTATATTCCTCACTGAACAGTTTTTAAAATAAAAGTTATTTAAAATAAAACTAGAAACTGCTGTTAAGGATATAAAAATTAGGTTTATATTTAAAGTACATAAAATGCAATGAATGTACTTTGAATGAATGATCCTAGACCTAAGTTTTCTGGCACTGGATGTATATTTTCTTACATTTGTAAAATGTTGGCTACAGTTAATAGTGTGACTGACAGCTACAAAACAGAATAACGCGGACTACAACATTTAACTGTCAGTTAATGCATTTAGCAAACTCTCCTAGCTGAATGCCCAAATGCCAAGTTTTGTCATTAACCTAGAATATGTATTAGTTGACTAATTTCATACAGAGCCATAGAGCAAAGGAATTCCCCAGGAAAAAGATACCAACACAAGAGATATATCATAAGCTGAACTTTAGTCTGTTTCCCTCCTGGTCTATACTTTCACCTCCAAAGCTTCCTGAATGAGACAGAATAAAAGCAATAGCATGAAACTTCTTTAGCGATAAATGATTTAAAGGCTCTCTAAATAGAATCTTATAAAAAGGAACTGGAAGTGAAACTATGGCCTTGCCTCTGACAGCTGAAAATATTATTTTAAAAAATTATGTGGAAGACAACTTCTAAGCCTTCCCACTTTTTGTTAAATGACAATAGGCCAAAAGCCTAAAACCTGAAAAATGATGATGGAATTAAAATACATTTGGTACTGAGGATCACTTTTTGTTAAATGACAATAGGCCAAAAGCCTAAAACCTGAAAAATAATGATGGAATTAAAATACATTTGGTACTGAGGATGGCCTTTGTAGGTTATAGACCAAAAATCCTGCTCCCAATTCTTTCCCCAAAAGTAGTGTTCCATCTACTTTTCAGTAGTATAAGCAATACATAAGCAGGTTCTCCTGCTAAAATTTTCAACCATTCAGAAGCAAAGGGAACAAAAACAAAAAGCCCACCTTCATAGCTAGCTCTCCAATTCCCATATCCACATTCCTTCTTAGAGGTAACCACGGTTATGAACTCAGTGTAAATCTTTCTAGACCTTGTTAGAAGATAACACACTACTTATGCTTTTGCATGCCTATAAATGTATACAGAAACATAGAATTAAAAACATATTTATAAGTGGGATCATACTGTACATGTTGCTCTTTGGCTTGCTTTTTCTCATTTAATAAGAGCTTTGCAAAAACTTCAGTGCTTATGAATTCACCTCATTCTTCCGGACTGCTGCATGGTGTTCCATACTGCACACAGGCCACTGGGAAAGTAGTCATTCAGTTCCCCAGTTCCTTTTCTGGTAAAGGTTCCACTCCAGACTCTTTAGCCCTATTCATAACCAAACAGCCCAACTCCTACTTCCCAAGTTGATATTTCCTCAGTGAAATCCCTACTCAACCCTGTCATTAATCTGGCAAATTATTTTCAACCTTCTATGAGTGGAATGAAGGTCCCTTTTCCTAAAACACATCTCTGCCTAATAAACATCATTATTCTTGATACCAATTTTAAATCTAATAAACTTAAAGAATTGCCAAGAGATTAAAACAATGTTGAAAACTAATTTGTTATTCCACATCATGGATTACTCAATGGTAAATAACAATACGGATAGATATATATTTATATTTAATCTAAATTTAGAGATTAATGAAAAAAAAAAAAAAAAACCACCCAACATTTTAAGACCCTAACAACAATGTTTACTATGTGCAAGGTACCAAGATAAGCGATGATCTCTGTTCCTAAGAGGCTCACAGTCTGGTAGAGAGGCTCATATAAAAAGCTATAACCATAATATAAGGCATTATGTATTAACTTTTACAACAAAGGTGCACATTAAAAGCGTAAAAGGAAAACAATGTGTAAAGGAAAGGGGTGCCTGGGTTCAGGTCATGATCTCATGGCTTATGAGATCCAGCCCCACGTTAGGCTCTGCACTGAAAGCACAGAGCTTGCTTGGGATGATCTCTCCTTCTCGCTCTCTGCCTCTTCTCCTCTCACACTCTCTCTCTCAAAATAAAAATAAATCAAGAAAACTTTTAAAAAAGTGGAAAGGAAAGCAAGTAGCACACGATTAATCATAGTTGAAAGGATAAAGGAAAGGTTAACAGGAAGCGAGTGAGTTTAGTCTCACAAATTCTGCAGGATTCTGAAAGAGACGAGAGAGAAAGGTATTCAAGGTTGAAGGGAAAGGTATTCAAGTTTGCACAAAAAAACACGGAGGGAAGAAACTGCAAGCCATGTTTAGGAGACCATGAGTTGTCTAGTCATAGGTAGTTTGATGTTGTGTGTATGTGCACTCACATGTCAACACATATATGTGCTTGGGGAAGGGTGTTAGCTAACAGCAAACATAAGGCTCAAAAGTTAGGCTGGAGTCAAACTGAGGAAGAAGATGAAGAAGGCTGTATAATGGATCAGACCTACCAGTATATATCTAAACACGTATGTATTTTATAAACATGTATGTATTTTATAACTTGTAATCTTGCTTAATCCTCATAACCCTATATGAGGTGAATATTATTATCCCTAAATCCTTCAGATGAGGAAATTAAGGTTCAGTGTGTTAAATAACTTGCCCAAGTTCTCAGAGCTTGGTGGAGCTGAGATGGGAATCCAAGTGTGAGTTTATATTTTATTCTGTAGGTACTAAAATTTTGATGAAGGAAACTAGCAGACCATACCAAGTTTTTTCTGGATCAAAGGTGAAGCAATCAAGCTATATTAGGCCTCAAGGATTTGGGTAAGTTGTCCAGTTTATTAGCCAAACTTCCTTGGTTTCAGACTACTATTATTTTCATTTTTAGAGACTAAGAGAGTAAAAATTTTAAGCAAATTATCATCATCACTATTCTCAGGAGACCCTCTTTGCTTGCCTAGGACTAAGCATTCAATGACTTTTATCACAGTTGGTACAAAAAGCTAACAAGAAAACCTCTATTCAAAATTCCCAGATTGTTGTTCTGCTCTTCTAAATGTCTGATTTAAGGCTCAAAGTGTTTGTAAGAATGTGAAATTATAGCGGCCAATGGGTGGCTCAGTTAAGAGTCTGACTTTGGCTCAGGTCATGATCTCGCAGTTCGTGGGATTGAGCCCCACGTCAGGCTCTGTACTGACAGCTCAAGGCCTGGAGTCGGCTTCAGATTCTGTGTCTCCCTCTCTCTTTCTGGCCCTCCCCCGCTCACGCTTTGTCTCGTGTGTGCTCTCTCCCTCAAAAATAAATATTAAAAAAAAAATTTTTTTAAAGAACGTGAAATTATATGTGTTTCATGATGGCAGGCCACTATTCTACTCTCTTCTTAGGCTGGAAGGATGATGTGTATTTTGTCAACAGCTAGATAAAAGCAAAGCCTATTTGACAGTGTTGTGTACCATACATTGTCCACTAGAGGGTAGCATTCCCCTTGTAGACTGCATTTAGCCATTAAATAATCAAAGAGCTACAATGGACTTCATTTTACAAATCAGGAAACTGAAGATTCCACAGTTACTCAGTCCTTTGGGTGGAAAACCAAGTCTAGCAGAACCATGGTCTCTTGACTCCCTACCTAAGATCACCAAAGCATTTATTTAGCATCAGAACTGCAAAGCTTTGGGGCACCTGGGTAGCTCAGTCTATTGAGCATCCAGCTTCAGCTAAGGTCATGATCTCATGGTTCATGGGTTTGAGCCCTGTGTTGGGCTCTGTGCTGCCAGCTCAAAGCCTGGAGCCTGCTTCAGATTCTGTGTGTGTGTCTCTTTCTCTCTCAAAAATAAATAAACATTAGGGGTGTCTGGGTGGCTCATTTGGTTAAGTGGCCATCTTTGGCTCAGGTCATGACCTCATGTTCCATAAGTTCGAGCCCCACATCGGGCTCGGTGCTGACAGCTTGGAGCCTGGAGCCTGCTTCAGTTTCTGTGTCTCCCTCTCTGTACCTCCCCACTTGCACTTTCTCCCTTAAAAATTTTTTTAATAAATATTAAAAATTTTTTAAAAACTGCAAAGCTCTGCTGTAAACTGCAAGCAAAACCGTATTTTTGACTTCCAAAACCACATTCATTCAGTGTATCTAAATCCTAGCTTTCTGTTAAGCCTTAACCATGAAGCCTCCTTTAACCACTTCTGTCCACATCAACTCCTTCTTTCCAAAAATCCTATGGCACTTGGACTGTGCCACATAATTAACACTCAGTCATACATCGTCATATTCAAAGTTTTGTTTTTTATCCTTTTTAAAAAAATTTTTTTAAGGTTTTATTTATTTTTGAGAGAAACAGAGACAGCATGAGCAGGGGAAGGGGGTTGGGGGGAGGGGAACAGAGAATCCCAAGCAGGTTCCATGCTGCCAACACAGAGCCTGATGCGGGGCTTGAAACCATGAAACTGTGAGATCACGACCTGAGCTGAAACCAAGAGTCAGACACTTAACCGACTAAGCCACCCAGGCGCCCCTTTACCCTAACACTAGTTTGGCCCTTGAACTCAAGGGAATGAATACAGTGGATACTTTGCATAGCATGTCCATCCCTTGCCTTACTCACAGGAGCTAACTTTCTCATAGCAGATAATAGGCTCTGCTGGTCCCCTTAAGCAAGCACTTCCTCTAAGTTAAGAACATTCTACATCTTTTCACCCCTGCCTAGGAGAAGGTCCTCCCTACCACATTGACACTCTCATCAGCAGTGGTGGGTACTGCTTGGAAAAGTACAAGTTATAAAGCCTTTCCCCGCATATGTACAATGCTTTCCAAAATGACTGAAAGTACCCTTCTTAGGCCACATCCAAATCTTCCCCTCCTCTAATGAGGATTTGAATCTAGGAAAGGTGTTAACTCTGAGAAACTGCTTCTTAGAACACACGCGCGAAACCCACCTCTAGAGAATCACTGGATTGTTTTCCTTGGTGAAACAGAGACCCGAGAGAAGCTTGTTGTGCTAAGCCAAATTCAGTCACACTGCTGTTACCTACACACACACACACACACACACACACAGAGCACAGAACTTAACAGTGGAGACCATCTAATCGAGCACAATTGAGATAAGGCAGACCTATACCCAAGGACAAGTCTACTCGTGTGGGGAGGTGTGTGAATCAGAGGCATCTTTACAGAAGCTCAAAAGGTCAACAATGTGCCAAAATAAGGCCAGATAATACCGCCAATCTCAGGGCAAAATGAAATTTAGCATGATCCTATTTACTCTGTAATATTCAATTTCCAGAAAACGTAGGAGAAGGGAGCCAAAGTCTACTGAACTGACCAACTATGTGTCAGGTGCCTTACCCATGTTATATCATTTATTATCCAAAAGGGATTCTGGAGCTCAGATGCAGAACCCAAGTTCCTCCTTCCTGAGGGGCATTCAGAAAAGAACAACTTTTGAAAAGCCTTCAGCTGTGGCTCCAACAAGGGGAATTGTGTTTCTGGTGTACATGTTGATAGGAAAGGACATACTAATAAAATCCACAAGCAAAACAGGATTTTAGTGGTGCTGAAAACACTGACATCCACATCAAGATAGGACATACACACGCCTGCCCAGCTCAGTCAGTTGAGCGTGCGACTCTTAACCTCAGGGTCATGAGTTCAAGCCCCATGGTATATGTGGGGACTACTTTAAAAAGAAGAAGGGACACACACAGCCCCAGAGTTAGAGGGTATGTCAGACAGCTCCTTTGTGGGACAGTTATGCCTCCATTTCCACAACTGCAGGATTAGACAATTAAGTCCTGATAAACAGCTGCTCTAGTTCACAGACCACAAATTCAAAAAAAAATTGGCTCAGGGCACCTGGGTGTCTCAGTCAGTTGAATGTCAGACTTTGGCTCAGGTCAGACTTTCACTGTTCATGAGTTCAAGTCCTTTATCAGGCTCTCTGCTGTCAGTGCAGAATCTGCTTCAGATCCATTGTTCCCCCTGCCCCAGACCCCTGCTCATGCTCTGTCTCAAAAATGAACAAACACTAAAAAACAAACAAACTGAGAGGTCCTCCAAATTCAACAGAGGGAATCAAAAGTGCTTTATTTTTGAGGACATAAGCATTCTGAACTCTTTAAAGATTTCAAACATTAAGACTCTGCTTCTGGGGCGCCTGGATGGCTCAGTTGGTTAAGCGTCCGATTTTGGCTCAGGTCATGATCTTACAGTTCGTGGGTTTGAACCCCATATCGGGCTCTGTGCTGACAGCTCAGAGCCTGGAGCCTGCTTCGGATTCTGTGTCTCCCTCTCTCTGCCCCTCTCCTGCTCATGCTTGGTCTCTCTTTTTCTCAAAAATAAACAAACATTAAAAAAAAATTAAAAAGACTCTATGCTTCTTTACAATAGGATGACCATTATAGCTTCCAAATAACATCATCTTACATTTATATTATTTACACAGCAATTCCACAGGCACTAATTAAGTAAACCCTCTGTAACAATTTAGTAGGTATTGTGGTACTCTGCCCAGCTATTGAAATATCGACTACTACTGAATTTTACAAAACCACAAGGGAATTGAGAATGATGAAGTCCACAGCTGTGAGGGAGAGATGTCTTGGATGTGAAGAAAATAAAGAAATGTGCCACTTCCCCCAAGCTAAACACTTCTACCAAAAGGCCCAAATCCTCTGGAGATAAAAGCTCTCTATTACCTCAAGGGCCTGAAATTAAATGCCTCAAAACCTCTACATATGCTCAGTGCTCTCTGGTAATTAACCAGAGAACAAGTGTTTCTATTATTCATGTTCTTGTCACAGGCATTTGCCGAGAGACAAGTAACAGCTATTTCTAAGCAAGAGTCCAGGGAACCTAGCCATTGGCTGAGAAAAGGGCTAGTCTTTGGCCTGTGTCCTAACCAGTTCTCCTCCTCCATCTGTTTGGTTTGCTTTTTTTGGTGGTGGGGGGTGGGGTGGGGTGGTGGTAAGATCGCCAAAGAAAGTAGTAAGAGGAGTTACTTGGTTAAGAAACAGAATTAGGAGCTGTGTTGTAACCATGTGCGTAATGAAGTGCTTAGGACGTGCCAGGCTTCCAAAGCAGGAAGCAGGCAAAGGAAGCACTGTGGTTTCCTTTTGGCCAGGGATTCCCCTCTTGGGTTAAGCGAAAGGCCAGGAAAGATAAAGGCCCTTCCCCAATGTCAACAAAGTCCAAGGATGGTTGAAATTCCAGGAGGAACAGGAGTTCTGAAATGTCCTGTGACAGTGACATCCACATCATTTTATATGTAAACTCACAAATAATGCTCTCTATTTTAGAGGGGAAAATGATGTCTCATGTCTCCAAATGCCCTATTATTTAACCTATACCACTTAATGACAGCCATCATACTGGGAGGAAAAGTTATTACAGGTACAATCGTACACAGTAGGAATTTAAAGAAACCTGGCTTAGAGAATGGTCTGAAGTTGAGGACAGTGCAGCAGCAATCAAAAACTGAAAATCATTCTACTGGTTCTTCTACCTCATAATAACTGCAGCAAATTTTTGTCTTTTATACCTTATAACAGCATTTTAACACATAGTATTGTATTTAAATATAATTAAAATTCTTCTGAATCATCAAAGTTCAAAAAGATTCTTTTCAATTTGCTTTTCAGTTCATCAAATAAACAAGCACTCTTGCTTTATTTCTTTCAACTAAATTAGGTTAGGGGGGCCCTTGGGTGGTTCAGTTGGGTAAGCGTCGGACATCAGCCTAGGTCATGATCTCATGGTCCGTGAGCTCAAGCCCCACGTTGGGCTCTGTGCTGACAGCTCAGAGGCTGGAACCTGCTTCAGATTCTGTGTCTCCCTCTCTCTCTGCCCCTCCCCTGCTCACACTCTCTCTCGGTCTCTCAAAAATGAATAAATGTTGGGGCGACTGGGTGGCTTAGTCGGTTAAGCATCCGACTTTCGCTTAGGTCATGATCTAGCGGTTCGTGGGTTCGAGCCCCGCGTCGGGCTCTGTGCTGACTGCCAGCTCAGAGCCTGGAGCCTGTTTCATTCTGAGACTCCCTCTCTCTCTGACCCTCCCCTGCTCGCGCTGTCTCTCTCTATCCTGGAAATAAATAAAATAAAACATTAAAAAAAAAAAATGAATAAATGTTAAAACAAAAAACAAAAAACAAAAAACACTTTAAACTAGCTTAGACATAGAAACAAGCAAATCAACGTGTCTACCAGGAATGGTATTCCATTCACTGCTGCATCACTTGTTCCTGTTTATCGCCTACGCATAACTCAGCCTAGTTTTGTTCAACTGGATATCTGAACTAGGAAAAAGAGGAAAGCCCTAAGAGCTGCAGCTGTTGTACTACTACTTCCTGTTGCAGAGCGATCCAGTCAATTCCGATCTTCTTCTATTCCAGGACATTTCCCTTCCAGGTCCTGGCCAAAGGCAGAGCAAGTTCTCTAGGTCCATGAGTCCTAAAAAATTCTCTTAAATCAACTTTGCTTTGTTTATTGAATTTACATTTTTTAAAAACCATTTCTATTTCCTGTACGCCACTTCTTCATGCGCTCAGTAAAAATACTCTTAACTTTCTATAAAAACCAATCTTCCAGTCTTAAATAGTCCTTGAGGTTTTTAAAAGGTGCTCTTCACTTGAAGAACCATTCTGTGCTATCATAATAGACGAAAAAGCTTAGTCCCCCTTACCCTAATTCCATGCACACACCACCTCCCTACCACTGAAATAAATGCCAGTTTTTATTCCCTATAACACTACCTGTCAACAAAATGTTTATTTGTTATCAAGATCTCCAGTCTCTTGCAGTTTTTTCTTCCATCATGCTCCTTTTCGTAAAAGACTGAAATTGTTATTAACTATAAGCTACTTTGGATTATAGTGTCTCTCAAAGACAGCACAGTTGTTCATGTCTAAACACTGATTCCATGTCCTAGATATATATATAGAGAGAGAGAGAGAGAGATAGATATAGATATAGATCTATATATATACATAGCTGTCAGTCTGGGAATAAAATCCTCAGGAAATAAAAAAACATTGTTTTTCTTAATCTTGGACATAGAAATGAAGTCTATAATTATAAAAATTACAGATATAGGGGCACCTTGGTGGTTCAACTGGTTAAGCATCTAGCTCCTAAACTTGGCTCAGGTCATGATCTTATGGTTCACGAGATCAAGCCTCACGTCAGGCTCTGTGCTGACAGCATGGAGTCAGCTTGGGATTCTCTCTCTTGTCGTCTCTATCCCTCCTCTGCTCGCTCGCTCTCAAAATAAACAAACAAACATTAAAAAACAAATGACAAGGGCACAGCTGGTTAGGTATCTAGCTCTTGGCTTCGGCTCAGGTCATGATCTCACAGGCTTGTGAGTTTGAGCCCTGTGTCAGGCTCTGTTCTGACAGCATGGAGCCTGCTTGGGTCTCTCTCTGTCTCTCTCTCTCTGTCTCTCTCTCTCTGTCTCTCTCTCTCTCTCTTTCTCCTTCTCTCTTTGCCCCTCCCTGGCTCACACTTTCTCTCAAAATAAATATATAAACTTAAAAATAACCTACAGGTATACATGTGGGTTTCTGTCCCACGAGCACTAATGGCACACGCCTGCTTGGTGTTTCATCACATCACCATTGCTGCGGGACAGTGGTTCAGTCATCTGGCTGACAGCACAGCCAGAATGACTGTTGAAGGCTGTTAAGACAACTTTTTGTATCAGTTAAGACTGTAGCTGGTTGTCACATGATTGCTGAGAAAACAAAAGCTTTCTGGGCAAAGCGCGACTGGTTGACCTGACTGGGTCACAGACACCTCACAGCAGACCACGCCACTGCCTCCTCCAGCTGTTACAGCAGGACGTACCTCTTCGTAGTTTTTCGCCTCCACTCCATGCTTCATGTCTAGAATCACGAGTTGATCAGGTATCCGCCCTGTTCCTGAGAGAGAAATCAAAAGAGTCATTGTGTAGAATATTTAAAAGTCCGGGAAATTACCCGCCCACTCTCCCTCGCTCTAACCCCTACCCTCTCAATAGAGGGAAACAGCCACAGCTCCTCCCCCTACTCAGCTGCAGAAAATTCCTGGCTCTGACTAAAATCACAAGCATTCCAGACAAAGCCTCTATCTGTGTGGGGTGACAGAAAGCAGTGAGAATACGCTGCTGGCAAACAGCTCTGAGCAGGCAGGACACAAGACACTGCGGCAGGTACTACAAAGGACTGAAGAGCAGAAGGACAACATGCAGCTAACTAGATGAGGAAATGAAACTCAAGTCAAACAGTATAAAACTGAGTGGCATATAGACCAATAGGTAGTGGGCACCAACTTAGACTGAAAAGGTACATTTCCACATCTGAAAAGGCCTGTTAGTTTTTGCAAAAAAAAATGGGTATATGCTAAGCTTGGATTTACTTAATATAAACAGGAGTACTGCAAACAACACAGGATTTAGCTAATATTCCACATTAATTCAAATGTTTTGGTTAATGTAAGACCATTTCAGTAGGCTAATAAAATGTTATAAAGGATGCACAAAACACTTAAAAGAGAAAAGCCCAAGAAAAATACTTGTAAATAAGAATACAATTCTCAGGGATGCTTCTTAGAAAGAGAAATGTCTGTTTGGGATAGATAGGGCCAACAGAACTATGCTCATATTAGAAAAAGTAAACTGATTCAGCTTGATCAAAAAGGAATTTAAAATTAAATCATCAGGTAGGAGAGAGGATAAGACTCAGAATCCCAGGAAATTGCTCGGCCCCAATCCCCTGGAATTCAACAAATTATTTATAAAATTAAAAACTGCCTGCATGAAATTAGGAATTTAGGGAAACAGTGCCACTTAAGCATTGAGGTACTTGAGACTATAAGCCAGAGAGAATGGTACTATACCATCTGCTGCCTGAACACTGGAGGTGTCTGATATGGACAAAAGTCAATTCAATAACCACTCAGTGAGAACTCACTAGGTGCTAGAACTGTACTGAATTGTAATCTCTGCCTTCAAATATTCAATAGGGATCTAAGACATAACTGTGCATAATAGCTACAGTGAAAATGCAAAGCAGTATTCAACTATAAGAAAAAAAAAACCAGTTCAGGGGAGCCTGGGCAGCTTAGTCAGTTAAGCATCTGACCCTTGCTCCTCCCCCACATGTACACACTCTCTCAATAAATAAATATAGTAAAATAAACAAACAAACAAGACAAAAAAAACCCAGTTCAGATAATCCCAGCTGTGGAATAAAGGTTAGAAAACGGAAGAGAATAGTTATGGACAGACTTCACTAAAGAGAAAGCACCTGAAGGCCAAGGACAGAGTACTCTAGGCAGATGGCAAACTATGGGCAAAGACTCAGATATTGAAATGAGTATGGCAGGTTTAAAAGACAGTAGGGGTGCCTGGGAGGCTCAGTCAGTTAAGTGTCCGATTTCAGGTCAGATCACGATCTCACCATCCATGAGTTTGAGCCCCGCGTAGGGCTCTGTGTTGACAGCTCAGAGCCTGGAGCCTGCTTCTGTGTCTCCCTCTCTTTCTGCCCCTCCCCTGCTCATGCTCTGTTTGTCTGTCTGTCTCTCTCTCTCTCTCAAAAATAAGCATTAAAAAAATATTTAAAAGACAGTAAAGAGGTTCTTTTGGATAGGTTAGAAAGATCACTTGAAAGCCACAGAAATAAGACCACACAGGTAGGACTAATATAAGAAACTAAGACAAGTCACAGATCCCTTTTGAACATTAAACGAGTAAGTCTCCAAAACAAAACAAAACAAAAACAGTGGCACCCAGAGAGGTATAGATCTGTTTCCCCAAATCTCATGTACAATCCTGATCACAGCACTGGCCCATAAGAGATGCAGCGCAGATTTTTGATTCTCCTTCCTCATTTAAAAAGTTATGTAACTGAATCAGCTCACAACCCCACCTGCTCCAAATGATCAAGAAACTCTCTTCCTAACAGACTCTTTCCACCACCTCTCTGTTACCACAGCACAGCATTAAGTATTATACAAACACAACTAAAACCACAAAACCACAGACTTCTGCCCGTTCTCAGTCCAGACCATATAGCTTCTTGCATGGACCAGCCCAACCTATCCCCATAGCTGACATCATGGCCCTAAACAGGCCCCTTTGTAAAAAACCAAAAACCAAAAAACAAAGAACAAAAACAAAAACCTTCTCTGCATTTCTCTGTCAAATGGACAATCTTTTTTTTTTTTAATGTTTATTTTGAGAGTGAGTGCAAGAGAGAGCATGAGGGGTGAAGGGGTGGAGGGAGGTTCCCAAACAGGCTCCATGATGTCAGCATAGAACCCGACGCAGGGCTCTCAATCCCACAAACCGTGAGACCATGACCTGAGCTGAAATCAAGAGCTGGATGCCTAACAAACTGAGCCACCCAGGTGCCCCCAAATGAACAATCTTTTGAAAGGTGCCCCAAGGACTGCAAGTTATCACATTTCCAAATCAAAACAAATGAAACTGGAAATTGAGTGCTGACTATACTGAGTATGTATATACATTTATGCATATTTTTTTTAATGTTTTTTTAAATTTATGTTTGAAAGAGAGAGACAGCATGAGCAGGGGAGGGTCAGAGAGACAGGGAGACACAGAATCCGAAACAGGCTCCAGGCTTTGAGCTGGCTGTCAACATAGAGCCCGACGTGGGGCTCAAACCCACGAACCGTGAGATCATCGCCTGAGCCAAAGTCGGACGCTTAACCAACTGAGTCACCCAGGCGCCCCATGTATATACTTTTTTAAATGTTCATTTTTTGAGAGAGCGAGACAGAGCACAAGTGGGGGAGGGGCAGAGAGAGATGAAGACACAGAATCTGAAGTACGTTCCAGGCTCTGAGCTGACAGCACAGAGACTTGAACTCACAAACTGAACCATGAGATCATGACCTGAGCTGAAGTTGGGCGCTTAACCAACTAAGCTACCCAGGAACCCCATAAATATATATTTTAAAAATTAGTTCCTGGGCATCTATATGCACAACATCAGGACATAAAACACTGAGAATAAAAGATAATTTCTACCTTCAAAGAGTTTAAAATTGGAAATGTAAGACATATATACATGAGACATTTAAACAACACAAAGCTGTGTGGTGTATATATTCATACATATTCAAAAATGCCTAAATGATCTCATCAGTGAATGATATACAATTTAGAGGAAGCCACATTAACCTCCTTGCTGTTTCTGAGATATGCTAAGCATCCCAAAGTAGTTGGCTCTTTCTCCAAAGTCCTCATTACCACCTGATTTATATTTATTTGTTTATCATCTATTTGAATCAATGAAAATGTAAGCTCAATGAGAACAGAAACTTTTTTTATTCACTGCTATATCCCCAACACTTCAAACAGTGCTTGCTACATAAGGGCACTTAGTAAATATTTGCTGAATGAATCAATCGATTGAGACACTGAGCAGGCGAGAATGGTTGAGGGAAGTACTCTGTAAGAACTAAAGGTAAACTCTTGCTTTTATCGGAAGAAAGCATTCCAGCAAATGGATATATGTGATGTGTTTAGAGGGCAGAGCAAACTAGACCTGCTGGGACTGATGAGCAGTGGCAGACAAGGCTGGAGCAAAACTATAAAGACTACTGAATGCCATGATACGTAAAATCTCCTCCAGCTAAAAAATCCTATGATTCTGGGTTTCATTCTATAGAATAGGAGCATTACTACCACTACAGAGCAGGGACAGCTTTTTAAAAAGAACTGACATGATGAAATATGTGTTTTAGGAGACAAATTTGGTAGCAGTTTTTGGATATATTAAGAGTAAGGATATTAGAAGCCTAATGACACAATCCAGGACTTAAAAGATTAGAGTTCAGACTGTGTGGGGACAGATACAGAAGATATTGTGAAAGACGTATAAGCATAACTCAATGATAGGCTGACAAAGGGAAAAATAATTGCAAAATGTAAGCCCAAGTAACTGGAAGGACAGTGGTAACACTGATAAGTGAGGGGAATTGTGTGAAAGAAAGGCCCATGAATACAGTCTTTAGACATCTTAAACATCTTGGTTTTGAGATCAGAGTGGCACAACTATGTGGAAATGTCCAGAATACTGTTGCGACATCCTGGAACTGGCACAGGTGGGGGCAGACAGAAGGATATCAGTCATGAAATCACCATTAAAATCCTTTAATTTTTTATTTTGAATCTATTATTCCATTTACTTCAGGCAAACTCCCTTAGCTTTTAGGCTAAATTGACCAACTATAGATCAAGGAAGTCAATTCTTGGTTAACTGTCAAAAGCAGGTAGTTGATCTGCCATTCCTGAGAATCTACTGGCACTGTTGGCAAAGGAGCTTGCTCTTCTAGGATCCTTTGTTCTGAATATTCTACAAATGTAAAACTGCCAGGAGTCCTTTTGTTACGATACAGAGGAAGCCTAAGAATAACATTAAATGGAGGCAAGGAAAGGAAGCACTAAGAGAGAGGTAAGAGTTCCAATGATACTGTCAAAACTCCAAGAACCAGCTGTGCCTGAGTTCAGCACCACACTGCAGACTTCCCAGTTCAGAGAGTCAAATGGTCCATCTCTTTCTCTTCAAGGCAGCTTGAGTTTTATTTTTACGTCCTATAGCCCCAAAGGGTCCCAATTAATGTAACAAATATAAATGCATACAGCTTTTAGAGTCTAGTGTCCTTCAAGCTAACAAATAGGGAGTGAAAAAGAATCTGCCTTTCAACCCATTACTGAGCACTGAAGCCATCAAGTAATCAGCCTAAAAGGTACTAAGATGGGATCTTGGCCTTGAGATCCACTGAAGAATCCATAGCAAGATAGAAAGAGGGAAGTACTCTTGAGACCAAAAATATTTCTAACTTTGCAATATATTGTTTGTCAGACAGACCTTATTTTTAGTCCCTGAGAAAATGTGTCACTAGCATATAAATGTACTATTTTCCAGCATCTATACAAAATTCAACTGTATCATTCAAACCAAACATCACATCATTCAAGAAATGCCTACTCCTACATATGAAGAACTCATCTGATTAGCCAGCTTTCATTTATGTGTGAAAGACATATAAACAAATGTAGTTTCCATTTCCTCTTCCTGATGGCCCAAGAGAGAAAGTTCATGCTCTAATGAGAGAAGACACTTAATTTAGGGAAAAACACTGATTACTTACCCTTGCTCTCAAAACACACTTCAAACATGTCATAATCTTCAGTGGTAAAGGCGAATTTCCCCTTGGTTGCATCTTCTTTGGAGTACAGAATATGACCAGCAGAATCTGTGATCTAAAATAAAAAGTAAATAAGAAGAGGAAGCAAAATACACTGGGAAAGACAACTTTCAGAAACCAGAGAAATGGAAAGAAACATTGTCAATAAAAGACAGTTGATATTTCTCATTATGATGACTATATTCAATCCATTTCTAAAGACAGGAATTGGATTAGAAGATGAAACCCAGCAATCTACTCTTGCTTTCGGCTCAGGTCATGATCTCGTGGTTTCATGGGTTTGAGCCCCATGTGGGGGTGCTCTGGCAGTGCAGAACCTGCTTGGGAATTCTCTCTCTTCCTCTCTCTCTGCCCCTTACCACTCACACTGTCTCTCTCAAAATAAATAAATATATAAACTTAAAAAAAAGATGAAACCCAAATACAGCAAATTTTCATTCATTCAAACAATATCCACACTGATGGCTAAAACATGTTGCTATTATAGAATGTCTTACCATACCCTAGTGTACCTGGGTGGCTCAGCTGGTTAAGTGTCTGACTCTTGATATTGGCTCAGGTTATGATCTCACAGTTCATGAGACTGAGCTCACATTGGGCTCATCTTTGTCTACTCCTTCCACCCTTTACGTGTACACTCTTTCTCAAAATAAATAAACTTAAAAAAAAAAGAACAATGTTTTACCAAACCAAAAAGTTGATACAGTTGATTTAGATTGGGTTTATTAGCAAAAGTTCACCTTATAAAATATATATCAGTATCATTACCTAGAAAGGGGTATGTCACAAAAACAAAGCAGACCATTACCAAAAGAACATACTACAAAAAGGAAAAAGACATATAGGAACACACCTCTTCTGTAAAACAAACTTTGATGGAGTGGAGGTAGGAGCAGAGAATGGAAACGGGACACTGATGCAAAAAGAGAAGGAAAAACGGCATGCAGAGAGAAGAAAATTTGGAAGATATATTCCTGCAAATTTCACATCAATTATGTCAATGGCCACATGGAGTAGCAGAGAGGCATGGGGGATAAAACAAGAAATTTCTCCTAAAATAGATACCCTTGGCTTCCATTAATTATAATTTCTTTCTTCTAGATTGTTAGCTTTAGTTCTCCAAACTTAAACTGCTCCATTCATAGAGAATAGCCTGTAAGCACAGATGATGTGGCATACAATGATTAAGTGAATGGTCATATATACAATAAGGGAATGACATAGTAATATGACAGACTGGATTGCAACTTCTTTTCTAGAGCTCATGGCTGTCTTAGTAGAAGGCACATTTCATTACTTAGGACAGGAAGCTAGTTCCAGTATGGAACACAAAAGTAGTGGCTTCATTATAGTAAACCAGATGTTCTACAGGTGTCTGGGTGGTTCAGTTGGTTAAGCATCTGACTCTGGCTCAGGTCATGATTTAGGGTTTCTTGAGTTCAATCCCATATCGGGCTCTGCACTGATGGTACAGAGCCTGATTGGAACTGACTCTCTCTGACTCTGACTCTCTCTCTCTCTCTCTCTCTCTCCCTTCCCCTCCCCCCATGCCCCTTCTCCACTTGCTCTCTCTCTCTCAAAATTTAAAAAGAAAAAAAACCAAAAAACTAGATGTCCCAATGCAGTCTATAAAACAAGATTCATTTATAGATGAGATTTTAAATATGAAAACTGAGTAGCACACAAGATTATTTTATAGCATTTTAATAACACTAGTTCTTTTCTGAGTAGTGAGATTTCTTCTTTATACTTTTATTTTTCTCTTGATTTTCTACAAAGGCATGTATCACTTATGGTCATGATGAGAGTTAAAGTTATTTCATTTTCAGGAAAAAACATAACTAAAAAATAGTACTCACTGCTAAACTAATTTTTTTTAATGTTTTATTTATTTCTAGGAGAGAGAGAGAGAGAGACAGCATGAGCAGGGGAGGGTCAGAGAGAGAGGGAGTCACAGACTGAAACAGGCTCCAGGCTCTGAGCTGGTAGTCAGCACAGAGCCCGACGCGGGGCTCGAACCCATGAACCGTAAGATCATGACCTAAGTGAAAGTCGGACGCTTAACCGACTAAGCCACCCAGGCGCCCACTGCTAGACTAATTTGAAATGAGGGGTTAATAGAAAAAGGCACATCTTTTCAATTCTCTAAAAATAACAGTAGTAATATTGATCAAGTATCTTACACCAAGAATGATGTTGATCATTCATTAATTTGTTAGTGGTTAGATCTACGCTGGTCATTTGGGATACAAGGATGGGATGTGTAAGATAGTTCTCATATTCAAAGGGCTGAAAAGTCTAAATGAGGAGATGGATAAGAAATGAGACTTCACTATAATGAGAAAACTGCACTACTAGAGGTAAGCACAGGTGCCAAACGAGATGGAGGTTCAGGGAACATACTGCGGAAGAGGTGACATGTGAGCTAAGTCCTGAAGGATAAGCTGCAATTAAGGGGAAAATGGTGGGGGGCAGGGGGGTGTCTGGATGGCTCAGTAGGTTAAGCATCTGACTTGGGCTCAGGTCACGATCTCGCTGCTTGGGCTGTCTCTCTTTCTCTCAAAAGTAAACAAACATGAAAAAACATTTTTTAAGGGAAAAACGGGTGTTAAAACATTCAGGGTAGAAGAAATAGCAAATATGAAGACCTGAAAACAAAACAAAACATAGTTTTATCATAATACTAATAGCTAGTATTTATTAAGCACTTACTAAATGTTGAGTACCATGCCAAGTACTTTATATGCATTTAAAATTTAATCTTTATTATAACACTATAGGTAAGAACATTATTTCTCTCATGCTCCATAGCAGGAAACTGAGGCACAGAGAGGTTAAGTGGCTGGAGAGGTACTGGCCAGACCACATAAAAATGCAACACCAGGAGTGCTGAGGTGGCTCAGTCTGTTAAGCATCAGACCCTTGATTTAGGCTCAGGTGATGATCTCATGGTTGGTGAATTTGAGCCGTGCAGAGCCTGCCTGGAATTCCCCCCCTACCCTGCCCCCACCAACTTGTGCACATGTATTCTCTCTCTCAAAATAAATAAACTTAAAAAAAAAATGCAACACCATGCTAAGGAGTTTAAACTTCATTGGGTCAAAGTGGAAAGGCAATGAAGAATTTGAAACAAGAGATTAATAGGATTCAGTTTGCAATTTAGAAAGATGAATCTGGTAACACCATGAAGACAGACTCAAAAGGGACAATGCTAGAGATAAGACGCTGGGTTAGGACAGAATTCCAGCACTCCAGGTTAGCAATGATGAGGGCTTTGGGCATGGGGAGAAGGGGATGGATTTGAGGGATCTGAGGGAGGGAGAGGTCATAGGACAAGACCAAAAAGTCAAAGTCCCCAAGGATCAACTGAGCAACCTAAGTGAATCTAATGGGCCAGTGTAAGTCCACAAGATGGTAGACACTTTGGCAGACTAAGAAGATACGCCTGTCTCCAGGGAGAAACCAATGACTGCCGTGTCATGCTGGGTTTTCAGATCATCCAAGTTTTCAAAAGAAGCTGGACATTTTAACCTTCATTTGAAATCTCCTAAGTTTTAAATCCTCACAACCAATCCCAACATAGGAAAAACTATGTCAAGGCCAAACAAAAGAGGTCTACAGAACCAAGTTCTTCTGGGCCAACAATTTCTGACTTCTGCATAGGACAAGAAAAGAGCTGACTAAAATCACATGAAAGCATTGCTAGGCAGCACTGACGTCTCAGCTGAGATCATGGGCCATGGATTTCTAACTGGCAACACTTAACAGCCAGGATGCAGGAACAAAGATCTAGGCCTGAGGTTCTGTTTTTGGAAGGATACAGGGATTAAGAAATTATGCTATAAACTTTATACATAATATTTATTTAATCTTCACAACAAGCCCAGAGGGGACGGTCTTATTATCCCCATTTTAAAGACAAGGAAACTTAGTAACCTGCTCGTTATCACAGAGTTAATAAATTCTGTATGTGGATTTGAAGTAGTGTACAATGCATGCTTTTCCTCCATTCCATGTTGCCTCCCCACAAAAGGAACGCGTGAAAGAATGGAATGCACAGAAGATAAGAAAGACTAACAGAGTGTGATAGATTCTCTCTCAGTCCATACAAATCAGAGTGCCTGAGAGTCCTCTCAAGCAAACACTCAAGTCAAGTTCAGTCTATTCTTCACCCTGGAGGGACTAGCAGGCAGCCAGAAGGTAGAGGTCCTAAAGTCAGCAGTAACTAAACAATCTGCAAGGAGAAGGGAGATTCCTAAAGGTCTCTTGTTCATGTGACACTTTTTCTGAATCAACTAAAAAAAAAAAAAAGTTTAAGAAAAGACTACCTTAGAACCCTGAACACACACATATTACAGGGCAAAAAGGTCTGGGAACTATTCAACTCCCAAAGTAATGTGTAGTCATCAATGTGTCATTCTCCCTTTCTTCAGGATCTGTCACCCATTAGACACTCATATGTCCCTGCTCCCGCTCCCTGACTCCCAAAAGCACAGCGACAATACTTTAAGAGCAAGGAGGAAGTTCAGAAAGACTGACTGCAGAAACAACAGATTTTCACATTCCAAGCTGATCAAAAAACTTAGGTTTGGTTCCTATGAATAAAGTTGCAGAAAATGTAGAACTTCTCTAAGGCATTCTTGGATTAAAAAAATAAGCTTCCAGGGGCACCTGGGTGGCTTAGTTGGTTGAGCGTCCGACTTTCGCTTAGGTCATGATCTCGCGGTTCGTGGGTTCGAGCCCCGCGTCGGGCTCTGTGCTGACTGCCAGCTCGGAGCCTGGAGCCTGTTTCAGAGTCTGTCACTCCCTCTCTCTCTGACCCTCCCCTGCTCATGCTGTCTCTCTCTCTCTCCTAGAAATAAATAAAAATATTAAAAAAAAAAAAAAAATAAGCTTCCAGATTTGTTTACACCAGTTAAGTTCACTTCTGCCCCTACATACTTGCGCTCTCTTTCTCAAAAACAAATTAAACCTCAAAAAATAAATTAAAAAGATTTTATTTTTATGTAATCACTACACCCAATGTGGTGCTTGAAGCTTCAACCCCGAGATCAAGTGTCTTACACTCTACCAACCAAGCCAGCCAAGCACCCCTAATTTAATTCTTAAGGCAGTAGGAAAGGATTACAGACTACTAAAACTGTTTAATATAAATGAAAACCAGTAGAGGACAGCAAGGAATAAGCATCAAGAAGGCAGCATTGGGGTGCCTGTGTGGCTCAGTCAGTTAAGTGTCTGACTTCGACTCAGGTCATGATCTCGCAGTTTGTGAGTTCAAGCCCCACGTCAGGCTCTGTACTGACAGCTCAGAGCCTGAAACCTGCTTCAGGTTCTGTATCTCCCTCTCTCTCTCTCTCTCTGGCCCTCTGCTGCTCATACTCTGTCTCTCTCAAAAAATAAATATTAAAAGAAAAAAACAAAAGAATGCAGCAACGAACAGTCATCACAGATGCTGTCATCTCCACAGTCAGGCAGATCACTGACCTAGGAAAAACAACCCAATTTAATTGTACTTAGCTTATGATTTCTTTTATCTCCTAAGATATTAAGAGGGTTTTTCAAAAAAGTTACTAATTTAAGGACAGGCGCTTCAGCTAGTTGATAAAAAGAGTGTATATTAAGTCATTAGCAAAATCTTATTACGTCATTAGCAAAATCCTTCACTGGGCATTTTGCAAAATGAATTAAGAAGCCTGCCATGTTCTTCTGAAAGACTCTGGTATAATGCATGCCTCCAACTGGTACTCAGAAGGGGTAAAAATGGCTTAAATTGTCCTTTGCTACAATGTCCATCGTACTGTATACTGTCCTACAATATGAAGACTCACTTGCTTTGGTGGTTCTTTCCATGACATCTGAAAATGTATTAAAGATTCATCCTTGTGCAAAGACTCAAATGCAAAGGAACCATCACTGCCTACCCCTTTTATCGGTATGAAATTTAATCCCCAAAAGTGTGTGATAGTGATCCCAACTTCCTAAGGGCCTTCACATTTCTATATTCCCTATGACCTTCAGTTGACACAACTATAGACGGCTTGTTTATTCAGATATTTGGAAATCCAAGCAGGCAACATGAGAACTTAACCTCCATGTTAAGTTCTTAAGGACTGCTGGGCCTTCTGAGATCCTAGAATTTTTCTGAAAATCAGGAGGTTTCCCATGTAGTTCATGACTTTGCAGCTATTTAGGAGCCACACCATTAATTTCAATTAAAAAAAAAAAAAAAGCATATGCACTAACCGCAACATAATTATATAAATCAGCAGGTATCTGAAATTAAGAAATAAAAAACTGAGCTAAGCTCAGTGACTAGCTGGAGATGGCAAAGTCTAAAACACTGAAATGATGGTTTTAAATTTCCTCTAATTACAGATCACCTTAAAAAAATCATCTGGGTTTCAAGAATTGAGAGGATTCTACTTTTTTTCTTAAATTCCACTAAAGTACCTTAGTAATACGATAAATAACAGGCATTTTTTTTGTTTATACTCAAAGTTTAATTTTTATTTGAATGCTTTTGAATTTGCCAGCATCTTCTATTAAGTCAAATAGACTGGATTTCACATGATGTCTTTTTATAGTTCTTTTTCTTCCTTAAATAGTTTATTGTCAAGTTGGTTTACATATAACACCCAGTGCTCATCCCAACAAGTGCCCTCCTCCATGCCCATCACTCCCCTTCCCCTCTCCCCCACCCCTATCAGCCCTCAGTTTGTTCTCAGCATTCAAGAGTCTCTCATGGTTTGCCTCCCTCTCTCTCCCCAACTATTTTTCCCCTTCTCCCCCATGGTCCTCCGTTAGCTTCCTCCTAATCCACCTATATGTGCAAACATGGTATCTGTCCTTCTCTGCCTGACTTACTTCGCTCAGCATAACGCCCTCTAGTTCCATCCATGTTGCTACACATGGCCAGATTTCATTCTTTCTCATTGCCATACAGTATTCCGTTGTAATAAATACACCACATCTTCTTGATCCATTCATCAGTTGATGGACACTTAGGTTCTTTCCATGTTTTGGCTGTTGTTGAGAGTGCTGCTATGAACATTGGGGTACATGTGCCCTATGCATCAACACTCCTGTATCCCTTAGGTAAATTCCTAGCAGTGCTACTGCTGGGTCATAGGGGAGTTCTACTGTTAATTTGTTGAGGAACCTCCACACTGTTTTCCAGAGGGGTTGCACCAGCTTACGTTCCCACCAACAGTGTAGGAGGGTGCCCGTTTCTCCACATCCTCACCAGCATCTAGAGTTTTTTGATTTGTTCATTTTAGCCACTCTGACCGACGTGAGGTGATATCTCAGCGGGGTTTTGATTTGTATTTCCCTGATGATGAGGCACGCTGAGCATCGTTTCATATGTCTGTTGGCCATCTGGATGTCCTCTTTGGAGAAGTGTCAATAACAGGCATTTTTATCTCCTGTAACAGCAAGCCTTGAAGATTACTTTCTTCCTTTATAATATTTATTGTAAGGTTCTTAATTAAACAAAGGTTATATCAAAACCATAAAATTTGCCCATATGACATCAAGGAATGGGAAGTAATGTAGCTTTTTCTAGATAAGACCTTCTGAAGAAAAGCAAACCAAAGTTCACAACTTAGTAAGTAGGTAAAAAGTGTTAATTATATATGCAGGGTAGCTGATGTCAAGAATATGTGAATACTCACACTGAAACTGTCAAAGTAAGTGAAAATGCAGGTCACCAGGAAAATAACTCATTTAGAATTGGATTTTCTTGGACTATTCCAGGCAGTAGCTGAAAACAGGGCCTTGAGCAGGTCCTGCTCCTGAAGCCTGCTCCCATTTCTTCCATGAAACATTCAAGATAATGCCCTACCTACTTGAAAAGGATCTTTAAGAACCTTAGGCCCATACACTAGGCAAATACAGCAATTAGGAATAAAGAAAACAGAATTCAGCGGCGGGAAGAAACAAATAGGCACCATCAAGAATATGAATTGAGCAAATGATATGTACACAATAAATTTGGCTCTAAGTTTTCTGGGAGCCAAGATTAAAAGACTATAAGAGAACCAAGGTGGGTTATACATTATTTGTTTTCTAATGATAGATAATTTTCCCGGAACTAGACATGAAGAACAGTTTATCAGGAAGGTCTTTGTAAAAGGACTGTGACCAATTTCAACCACAGCCTTGCTAAAGATACAAATACAGTTCGAAGAAGTGCTTTTAGTGCTCCTCTATAATAATGTGCCCGACCTAATGCAAAGCTGGGACCTGAAGGGCCTAGACAAAGGCCCAGTTCTCTGCCCATCCCAACCCCCTCTAACTGCTCACAGAATTCCCAAACTTACTCTAAAAGTTGCAAGAAGGCTGGGACTACTTTTGGCCACTTGCTGAAACTGCAAGAATGTTAAAAAAAAAAAAAAAAAAAAAAAATGTTAAAAAAAAAAAAAAAAAAAAAAAAAGCCAGGTATTAAAAATAATACTACCTACCCAGATCTTGGTTTCTCATACCACTCATTCTCCAATAAAAGGAACCAGGGATTCTCGTAGAAATGGCTGATCCAAGGATGGGGGCAGAAAGTCATACAAGATGAGTCTGCAGCACTTTGTAGTGCCACAAAATAAGAAAGTGCTCCAAAACAAAACAAAACAAGAATGAGGGTATATCAAAGGGCCACAGGGAGCCAAATGAATCAAGCTCCCAATGGTCAAAACTGAAACAATTTGAGCAACAAAATAAAGTAGTATTGGACTGCAATCCAAAGTATAAATATTCATGAATCCATACAGATACAAAGGATTCAACAAACAGAGACAAATCTCCCAGGTAGAAGACTCAATTTATGTAGGAAACAGCACCCCCAAGAAGACTGAGCAGACCTCCCCGCTCGTTAGGTGTAGGCTGCACATAGCGATTTCCTTCCAAAGAGCACACTATGAAAAGGGAGAGAAAAAGTAACTTTATAGTAGAGAAACCTGACAATAACACCACCTCAGCCAGGTGATCAAGATCAGAACCAACAGTGATAAACCATGCAGATGGTACGCTCCCTTAACATGATGTAATGAAAACAGTACTTTATCTCTGAGGGCTCCCTCCCCAAAATCTATAATCCCAGCTTTATCGTGAAGAAAACATCAGACAAATCCCAAGAGAGGGGCATTTTGCAAAATACTTGACCGACACTCCTCTAAACTCACAAGGTCTTCAAAAACAAAGTCTGAAAAACTGTCATGATCTAGAAGAGCCCAAAAAAGACATGACTAAATGTAACAAGGCTTGAACGGGATCCTGGAACCAAAAAAAAAGGACATCAGGTGAAAACTAAAGAAATCTGAATAAAGTATGGACTTTAGTCAATAATAACATCCTATTGTTCTAAAATTAAAAGTGTTAATTTTAGAAGCATCTGGCTAGCTCAGTCGGAAGAGCATGCAACTCTTGATCTCAAGGTGGTGAGTTCAAGCCTCATGTGGCTCAGTTAGTTAAGGGTCCAACTCTTGATTTCAGCTCAGGTCATGATCTCACAGTTAGTGAGTTTGGGCCCTGCTGTAGGCTCTGCGCAGACAGTGCAGAGCCTGCTTGGGATTCTCTCTCTCGGCCCTCCTCCACTCACATACTCTCTCTCAAAATATATAAATAAATAAAAATTTTTAAGTTTGTTTTCTTAAAATTGTTTTATGTTTATTTATTATTGAGACAGAGAGAAACAGAGCATGAGTGGGGGACAGGCAGAGCAAGAGGGAGCCACAGAAACTGAAGAAGGCTTGGGGCGCCTGGGTGGCTTAGTCGGTTAAGCGTCCGACTTTCGCTTAGGTCATGATCTCGAGGTTCGTGGGTTCGAGCCCCGCGTCGGGCTCTGTGCTGATTGCCAGCTCAGAGCCTGGACCCTGCGTCAGATTCTGTGTCTCCCTCTCTCTCTGACCCTCCCCTGCTCGCGCTGTCTCTCTCTCTCCTAGAAATAAATAAAACATTAAANCTCGCGCTGTCTCTCTCTCTCCTAGAAATAAATAAAACATTAAAAAAAAATTTAAAAAAAAAAAAAAAAGAAAAAAAAAAAAAGAAACTGAAGAAGGCTCCAGGCTCTGAGGTGTCAGCACAGAGCCTGATGTGGTTGGGGCTCGAACCCACAAACCATGAGATCATGACCTGAGCCAAAGTCGGACGCTTAACCAACTAAGCCACCCAGGCGCCTCTTAAGTTTGTTTTAAAAAATACTATCCAAAAGAATGAAATCAAATGCATATATACACACATATCTGCAGTCTCAAGAAATTTACAGTCTATTCAAAGCCAAGTAAGCATCAAGCATTTTCACAAACTTTTATGAGGCATATACAAACAGTTATTTTGGACAAAGTCCATACCTACTCCTGTAAAATAATATATGATCCACAGGGAAGGTGGCAAGTCCGTCTTTCTACTGACACAGGTCACATTGCTTTCATTTGCTGAATAAGCCCCATACCCCATCAGTCCAAGAAAATGTTTAAAAAACAAACAAAACGAAATAGGGGCACCTGGGTCTGTTGAGCATTTGACTCTTGATTTCAGCTCAGGTCGCGATCCCAGGTCATGGGATTGAGCCCAGCATCAGGCTCTATGCTTAGTGTGGAGCCTGCTTGGGATTCTCTTTCTCCCCTCTACCCCTCTCCCCTGCTTGTGTGCACAATCTCTCTCTCTCTGAAATTAAAAAAAGAAACAAACAAAAAGGCCCCATGCTTCTTTTCCAGGAGGTCTACCATAGCAGCAGAGGTCAATCAGCTTGCAGCTTTGTTGTAGGTGGTGAAAATCTGATGATGTAATTTCCTTCAAACAGGCTCCTACTGGGGCGCCTGGGTCGGATGAGCATCCCACTTCGGCTCAGGTCATGACCTTGCAGTCTGCGAGTTCCAGCCCCGCGTCCCTCTGTCAGGCTCTGTGTTGACAGCTCAGAGCCTGGCACCTGCTTCAGGTTCTGTGTCTCCCTCTGTCTCTGCCCCTCCCTGACTCATGCTCTGTCTCTCTCTCTCAAAAAATAAACAATTAAAAAAATATTAAAAAAAAAACCACTCCTACTTGCACTCTGTCTTCCTCAGATTTACAATCAGTCTGTGTAGAATGCTCGACTATACAATGTGTACATATTATTTTAAGGGTAACTATTAACCTTATAGCTTCTGAATGACTCAGGAATTTAGAAACATCAAGACCCTTGTAGTTCTATACACTGATAAAAATGAACTAAAACAGAAACCTATCCTTTTCTCCCTTTGCAAGACAGTACAGTATAAAAAGACTGAATGTTCTAGAATCAGACCTCAGGTCTATGATCAAATCACAATGTGCCACTTACTAGTCATAAAATTTTGGATATATTCCTTAATCTCTCTGTTCTTCATATGGAAAATATTTTTTTAATGTTTTATTTATTTTTGAGAGAGAGAGAGATAAAGATAGCATGAGCAGGGGAGGGGCAGACAGAGAGGGACACACAGAATCTGAAGCAGCCTCCAGGCTCTGAGCTGGCTGTCAGCAGAGCCTGACGCGGAGCTCGAACCCACGAGTCGTGAAATCATGACCTGAGCTGAAGTCGGACGCTTAACCGACTGAGCCACCCAGGCGCCCCTCATATGTAAAATAAGGACAATAGCACATACTCTATAAGGTTATTGTGAGGATTAAATTTAATACAGGTATAAATAAATAAGTAAATTTAATACAGGGAAAGTGCCCAGAACAGTGTCCGGCACACGGCAAGCACTCAACTGTTACTATTATTGTCCTCTTAACATGGTGATAACTATTTGTGAGTAATAACTCAGAACTCCATAAACATTTAGGTCACTAACCATACTTTCAACCTAATAGTGTTACTAGATGGCAAATGCTACTATAAAGTACACTATCCTGACTAAACCCAGGGATAATTGTGGCCCGAATGGTTATTGCATGGAAACAGAAAAAGACAAAAGGGAAATTTCTCAAGGAAGCAGCAGCAAGATTTGGAAACTGGAGACAAATGTCTAACCAAGCAAGTATTCGATGAAACCTTTCAGCTGCTAACAAGCTATAGTAAGAAATACAAGGTGACCCCAGTATTTCTTGCATGTATTTTTTTTAACCTGCTAAGTAATAGACAATAAGCAGGACCCAACAACATTAGGTATGGAGAGAGGGGAAGAGAGGACTGTGTGGCATGATCGGCGGTTGTAGGCCTATACCCCTCTTCCGGCAAAAGTTCACAAGTGAATCTTGAGCCATGGGATCTATTACCCTAAGACATAAAAAAGCAGAAAGAACACCAAATCACTCAAGATGCTGTAGTTTTAAACTAGAAAAATAGTACTATAGTCTCCCCTTGTCCTTGGGTTCCCTTTCTGTGGTTCCAGTTACCTGCAGCCCCCTGCAGTGTGGAAGCAGGTGATCCTCCTTCAGATGTATGTTCAGGACATCAATAGTAGCCTAATGACATTTCCTACTTCACAATGCCTGTCATTCACCTCACTTCATCTCCTCACACAGACACGTCATCATCTCACATCATCACAAGAAGAAAGGTAAGCTACCACAAGTCACCACTGTTTTCAAACTTGAAGAACATGGGTAGCGGATGGCCTAGAAGCTACATATAATGAATTTACCCTGATCTTCCAAACAAGAGCAGGTACCAGCCAAGTCTACCAATTGCATCCCTGAAATCAAAGATCACATGCAGATTATACCCAGAACAAAGTCAAACTCAGAAAGGCCACAAGCAGCATTTAACACTAAGTTCTTTCAAATTTCCAACAGAATTCAACAATGATGTAGTGTGGAACAGAAGTATTGCTTAAGGGAACTTGTAGAAGTGTGGAAAACTAGAAATGGGACATTTCCAGGGGTGCCTGGGTGGCTCAGTCAGTTAAGTGTCTGACACTTGATTTCGGCTCAGGTCATGATCTCTTCTTGGTTTGTGGGTTGGGCTCCGCACTGACAGTGTGGAGCCTGCTTGGGATTCTCTCCCTTCCTTGCTCTCTGTCCCTCCCCCCACTTGCGCTGTCTCTGTCTCTCTCAAAATAAATAAATAAACTTAAATTTAAAAAAGGGGGGGGGATGGAAAGAGATGGGAAATTTCCAGGCACTGGATATGATAATGGATAGATTCTCTCTTCCTGCTTCTATCAGCATTTGCTACATTAACTCAACATAGGCAAAACGTCATGCTTGACTGGGTGGGGGTGGGGGGGTAGGAGGGAGGAGGAGTTGGGGGAAGAAAGTAAGAAAGAGAGGGAGAAAGGGAGGGGAATGAGAACGAAAGACCAGTTGCTGCCCTAACAATACTACTGTGGGGGTGAAGCCAGATCAAATGTTTTTTTTCATACTGTTCCAAAGTTATTTACGGTAAAAACCTCCAGCGTGACCCTTTTAGGCACAAACAAAGCCTTGTTCTTTCTTAACAACTAGTCCCTTGATTTCCCACACATTACGTTGAACAATGAGGTTGGGGGCACAGGATAAAGCAGATGACATCAACCTCCCTCAAGTTGGAGGCCTGTCTGGGAGCCCAAATTCTGGTCTGTGGCCAGCTAGCTGATTTCACACAGGGCTCTACTGTCCAGGCTGCCAGACTGAGGATGCATATTGGGGGCAATTGCTCAGGATCAACCACCAGTCACCTATTCACACAAGAAACAGCACAGAAGTCACTGTACCCACCAGATTACTTTTATAAATCCGTTTCCATTTTCCTAGAAACTAGGCTCAGTGTTCAGAAATCATCATAAAGACATGGAGTTAACAATTTTTATTTTATTTCATTTATTTTATTAGAGAGAGAAAGAGCACAAGTGGGAGGCGGGTGGGGTGGGAAGGATATCCCAAGGCGGCTCTGTGCTCAGTGCAGAGAGCCAGACACGGGCTCAATACCACAACTCTGGGATCATGACCTGAGCTGAAATGAAGTCAGTCGGAAGCTCAACAGACTGAGCCACCTAAGGGCCTCAGCAATTTCAATATCTAAGCATCCCCTTCTCTAGGTCAGTTCAAAACAGAGAAGGCTGTAGACAACTGTTCACCGAATAAGACAAATTTAAATGAAGTAGCATGATGTCTAACTTTTACGGAGAAGGAAACACTAAGTCAGAAATCAGAATACGAACACAAAAAGAAACTAGCTTTTAATATTATTAAATGTTAATGTGCCAATTAGCCTTCTGTACCAAACCACCTATTTATTCAACTGTTTCTAACCCACTGACAACAATCACCTATGTAAATCTAAAAGAGACAGATTTTTCTCAACAGAAAAAGATCAGTTCTCAGTACAGATATCAGTATAAACTGAAATAACTGCTCTAAATAAAATAATCTCAAAACTACTGCATACATACATGTGTACACACACACACACACAATCTTTACATACAGCCTTTAGTGGAGGGTAAACAGTTAAAAGCCATGGTTTTCAGCTGCCAAGATGCTTCTTGATCATTTTTAGGCTTAAATTATGATAGGCCTAGGACTCAAGGCTGAACTCTTCAAATGATCTGTTTGGCTTTCTCATCTACAAGCTAGTTGGGAAAGACTGGCATCACAACTGGGTATAACATCCAAATAAAAAACAATTGCATTTAGCAAAATGAACCATTAGTTAGCATTAGCACTCTTGAAAAATGACAATGAAAAAAAAAGTTAGACCAATTAGATTATTTGGGAGAGGCTGAAAAAGTATAAATCATTTCAATGGTTACCATTAGGCTTTTCTTTCCTTTTGGGTGATGATTATGACGACAACTCACAACTGCTTTTCTCACTCTATATGTAACCTACTTGTAACATAAAAATCACCCCTAGGCAACAACTCATATCATCTCCTAAAACTAACTCATCCTCCAATTTCCACTATTAATAATAAGCATTCTAAATAATAAATGGTACTGGAGCTTATTAAACTATTATGATATCATCTAGTCTTAATAAAAATGTGGCTTTCAATTCAAAATCAACAAAGCTGAGATTCTGAGTTCCTACAACAGGTTTTTTCTTATGGGCCTAAAGCAATGAAAAAATTTCTATATTCACTATAAATGATGACTCAATACATCCTGTTTCAATTGTGTAGCAAAGTCTTTAAACCTAATACTATACAGCCTGAGTTTGCTTCATTTTGTGAAAGGAACAGCGAAGGGCAGTGTGGGATAAATTCACTGGAAATCTCAACACAAAACACATCTTAATATAGGCCTGAAGCAGAAATCTTTGCAGTAGAGTCCTGCCCATCATTTCAATCCATTTCTGTTTAGAAGATGCCTTCCCCGACCACCCAGATACTGTACCCCTCCATCACTCCCTACACCCTAGTGTTTAATTTTTCTTTACAGTGCTTATCACTAGCTGCAATTGTGTGTTTTTTAAACCTGTTTTTGTTTCCAACTAGAGCTCAAGGACTTTGCCTGCTCTTCATCCCCATTTCTTAAGCCAGGTCTGGCATATACTAAATATTAAAATATTCATTGCATGAATAGGAGAATCACAAACAAAATCCTCAGAATTCTCATTATAATATTCTTTATCAGGTCATTCCAATGACATAGTACAGGGGAGTCAGATTAGCAATCTTTAATCAGTAGAGGGGAAACAGAAGAGTACTAATATATATCACCTGAATAATCCCCTGAATAATAAAGAACCACCTCAATTAGTCTTTTCAACAATTCTATGAGATCTATCATCCCCATTTTATGTATCAGGGACTCAAGGAGAAGCGTTAAATAATTCCCTCAAGGGGCGCCTGGGTGGCTTAGTTGGTTAAGCGTCTGACTTTCGCTTAGGGCATGATCTCGCGGTTCATGGGTTCGAGCCCCGCGTAGGGCTCTGTGCTGACTGCCAGCTCAGAGCCTGGAGCCTGTTTCAGTCTGTGACTCCCTCTCTCTCTGACCCTCCCCTGCTCGCGCTGTCTCTCTCTCTCTCTCTCCTAGAAGTAAATAAAACATTAAAAAAAAAAATTTAAAAAAAATAATTCCCTCAAGACCACACAACCTTTAAGTCGTGAAGCTGCTGAGATTTGAACTCAAATCTGTCTAACTCCAGATCCTGGGTCTTTCCATTAAACTCCTATTTAAGAAGACTAATATATTTAACTCAGTTGTACAATAATGAGTACACAGTACATTAAACTTAAGACACAAGGATGAATGAGACCTCAAAGACTTCACAAAGTAAGCACCATGCTACATCAAAAGTGCCATGTCAAACAGGTTATAATGAAAGCACACAGGAGGGGTGTAGAGCCAAACACTGGTCCAGATTAAGAGAACATGGTATCCAAGGTTCAGTACGAGGTTCAATACAGGTTGAGTCAGGAGTGGGAGGAAAGAAGTGAAGAGGAAGGAAGAGGAGGAAAAAAAATCAGAGACAAGGCTAGGACATTGCCAATTCATTTGTTCATTAATTTCTGATGTTGAAGTCCAATTATGTACTATGTGCCAGGCACTGTATTAGACAGGCATCGCAATGGTGAATGAAACCTAATCTCTGCTCAAGGAGCTTACAGTCTATATAAGGAAATGACACAACCACAACATACAGTGATATATGAGAAGACTGATGTATTCACTGGACATTAAGGTACTCCCTGACAGGAAGAAAGCAATTAGACAGGTCAATCAAGGCACAACATTCATAAAGATCCTTACGAGAGAGACTGCCTTATTCAGAGCAACAACAAAATGCCAAGTCCAGTTGCTAAATTTTACACTACAGAAAGTCTCCAGCTCCCCTCTTAACCTCAACCCAAACCATGGCTGCTTGAACCAAGGATGGACAACCAACCAAAGAGAAGACATACAGTAGGCTGTAAGAAATCTAAAATGTGGCCTTGCATATAATAAAAAAGAGCTGACCCAATCAGATTCTCTCACTCAAGAGGTATTCTTCAGAAGCAGAAATGATGCATAGAGAATCCTTGGGCAGAGTGTGGGAAACAAGTGGTCAAAATTTAAGAGGGTGAATAGATGCGATGAAAAAAGGTTGCAAACTGTGAGAAGGGACTGGGTCAAGCCCACAAAAGTGTTCTGTGGTCTGAATAGTGTATTATATTTTTTAAAATGACACCTAGCTTGTGGTCCTTATAAGGGAGAGAGAGAAGGGAAGTCAGAAAGATGATGGGAGCAGAAGAGGGAGGAAGAGAGAGAGGTGGGAAAGAGGAAGAGAAAGCGAGATTTGGAGATACTTATTACTGGCTCTGAGGATTGGAGGAAGGGTCACCAACTACAGAATGCAGGCAGTCTCTAGGTGCTGGAAAAGGCAAGGAAATGGATTCTCTCACTAGAGTCTTCAGAAACAAGACAACTGTGTTGACACCTTGATTTTAGGACTTCTAACCTCCGAACTGTAAGATAAATAAATGTGTCCCGTTTTAAGCTACTGAGTTCATGGTAATTTGTTACAGCAGCAGTAGGACACTACACGGGGGAACCCACTGATCAATCCTAGCACAAAGAGGCACCAAAGATACTGTGTGCTTTGCTATGATGCCACACGAGGCACACACTACCCACGAAGTACTCTTCACCAAAAAGATAAACCTGAAACTAACTGCTGTACATCTTTACAGCTGATTCCTTCTACAAGTAACACGGGGAGCAGAACTGTTTGGATGATACCTCAAGGAAGTAAACTGACAAATCCGCAACGTAGGACAGTGTTTACAGACAACTGACTAACAATACAACTGCAAGCATAAAAAATAAATAAATAAAAAGGAAGGAGGGAGAGTGAATTGCTCTAGATTAAAGAGACTTGAGAGACATAAGAAATTAATTTAAAAACATATTTCTAAGACAAGTGGAGAAACTTGAATACGAATTGAGTACTATTAGAGAGCATTATTAATTTTTAAGGAGTGATTATAGCCACATAACATTGTGATTATGTTCTTAAAGAAATTCATGCTGAAGTATATAAGAATGAAATACCATAATATCTGGGATTTACTTTAAAACAATTCAGCACATCGACACTAGGGCGGCTCAGTCGGTTAAGTGTCCGACTTCGGCTCAGGTCATGATCTGCTAGTTCATGAGTTTGAGCCCTGCGCTGGGTTCTCTGCTTCAGATCATCTGTCCCCTCCAAACTCTCCCCCACTCATGCTCACTCTCTCTTTCAAAAATAAACATTAAAAAGAAATTCAGCATAAAATGAGAAGGGGAGGCAGTTTCGATGAAACAAGTGGGGTCAGATCCTGATAATTATTGAATCTGGGTACTGTATTTACAGTGGACTGACCATACTCTTTTCTATAAAACTGCAAACAAACCAAAACCAAAACCAATTTGAATTATTTGGTGACATTTAAAAATCATGAGACTTCACATCAAACTCTGGATTTCTGACTTCATATGAAAAATTAGATGTGGCAACAAGGCCTACATCAAAGATTAGTACTGGCCACCCAAAATTAACAGTTCCCGCGTGTCCCTCATTTATCATCACTGCTACTGTTCTGAATCATCCCTGGTCCGATTCATTCATTTATGTTGTCTACCTCGGCATTTGGGCTTAGGGTCCCAGGAGTAATCCAATTAAGCTGGTTAGAAGCAAGAGAATGAAGCAGACATGGGGAGACCAACTGAGTGATGGCAAAATGCTGGCGTGTTGTTGAGGTGTCTCAAGCAGTCTTGGAGGAAGATATAATTCACATGAGGCCATAAAGCTGCATACACTATGCTTACTGTATTTATTAGGGGCTTACTAGAAGCAAGGCCAAATGCTTGACATTCTGGAAAATATGAACGTGAAAATAATTCTTGCCCTCAGGAGACTAACAATATAGAAATAACAATATAGAAAGAAAGGTAGAAAAACAAGGTAGAAAGACAAATAGCTACAATATAAGATGAAAATAAGTAACAGTACCCTAGTTAGGGTGGCTCATACCTAAAATGCAAAATGGGGAGTGACCAAATATATAAAGCTTCAGAAACAGATCATAAAGAGCACTACAGAGCATGTTGGGAAATTTAAACTTTATCAGATGAGCAACAGTGAACCACTGAAGGGTTTCAAAATATAGATACAAATCAGAGGGGACAACACTGGAGATGAGAGTAACATCTCTTTCACTGCTCAAATTCTCTTATTCTATGCACTATATCATTCGAGGAGCCAGCAGCATGACTCTCAAAACACTGTATGTAAACCTCTAAAAGTATACGATCTGGGGCGCCTGGGTGGCTCAGTTGGTTAAGCGTCTGACTTTGGCTCAGGTCATGATCTCCTGGTTCATTCGAGCCTGGCGTCAGGTTCTGTGCTGACAGCTCAGAGGCTGGAGCCTGCTTCAGATTCTGTGTCTCCCTCTCTCTCTCTACCCCTCCCCTGCTCATGATCTGTCTTTCAAAAATGAATATTTTTTTTTTTAAAGTATATGATCAAGCCTTTCTTGGTCAGACAGAAGTTTGGTATCTGAACAGAATAATAAAAGAAAAGGCTGCCGTGCAAACCCCTAAAAACAGTTTCTATCTCCCAAATAAAGTATAAATAAATTGCACCTGTTACCGCTACTGGGTCCCAACACCTTAACATAAATTATGGTCTTATTATACCGAAAGCTCCATTAAAAAGTAAAAAAGGTTTCTTCCTATTGAGTCTAAGACCCACTGTGTTTAACAAACTGCGAGCTTATCCTGAATGAATACAATCATCAAAGCTATACTGGTATCATGCTATATGAACCTTTCAAAGATAGCACTGGTCATCCTAATAGCAAAATGGGACCAAACTGGCATTACAGTAGTAGTTGCCACCATCAACGAATACTGTTGAAATTTTACATAAAAATTGGCCAACTCCAAACTCTGGGGTACCGTTAAAGAAAATATCACAGCCGGACCATTTTGTAACCAACAATCCACTTGAATCTATCACAGGTATTACAAATAAAAAGCAAGGCGAGGGTACGACTGCAGTACTCTCCTTTGACCTCGCTTAACTCCCCAACCAAGAATTCCGGCTCTGACATCAATTCATTCTAACACCTCCCCAAGCCTCAGTCTGCTCACGTGTAAAATGAAACCAACGTACCTACTTCACATGGTGGAGTACGAACTAAACAGTATCCTGTGTAAAGTGGCAGAGGCCCTGACAAACAGCTAATGCTCCATAAGTAACGGTTTGATTGTTCACAGAGAGCTTCAGCCCTTCCACGATTTTCCTGCAGGCTTCAGTGTGTCTTAGGCTACGAATCCCCACAATTACTCAACACCCAGAGACCTCTTCGGAGAAACAAATGACAGTTCCAGATAACTAAGACCGAAACACGTCTAGGACCCCGACCACGACCCGAAGTCGAGGCTGCCCGGCTCAGCTGTCACCACATCCGCCAAGGCCTCGCAGCACTTCTAAGGGTTCCCGGGCACTGGCGCCCGGCCCCGCCCCGCCAACAACAACACCAACCAGCCGGGTGAGGGGGCGGTCTCGACAGCGCACCCGTCGTGCTTTGGCGAGGCCAGGCCGCCCTCCAGGCCTCCGGCCGCCCTCCCCCCACCCCTCCCATCCTCGGCCTCCCGGGTCTACGTCTACGGTCTTCCCTCCCCGCGCCGCCCACTGCCGCACCTTGAGGTGGGTGCGCAGGCCGCCAGCGCCCCCAGACTGGTCGGTGATCTCGTACGCGCCCGTCACCAGCAGGTCCTTGTGGATCTCCTCGCGGAGGCACTTGCGGGAGTTCACGGGGAGATGAAAGGAGATGGCGAGCACCGAGCCGGGGCCGAGCAGGAGGAACAGCAGCAGCGCTGACGGGCAAGGGCCACGCTGAGCTCGTGGGCCAGACAAACCAGACATGGTGCCGGAGACCGTTCACCTCCTCGGGCCTCTACCACGCCGGAACCGGGAGGTCCCACGTGACTCACCCCTGCCCTAATGCCGTGAGCGCCATTTTGGAGACTGGCAACTAAACGAGGACTATATGATAAATCTCTTGAAAGGGAAAACGGGATACGATACCACGTCATATCCACAAGTTAAAATGGGTAGATGAGATTTAATAGACGCTTCCCTCAAAAATTTTATTTTTGTTAAGCTTAGTAACTGCTCAGTCAGGCGTAACAAGTGCGGGCAGCCCTGGAAGTAATTCTCCCTTAACTTCCGGAAGTAGTACCCGCCAATCTTTAAGGTCGGTGATACCATAGCAACCAAGCCCCAATAGGAAACAGCCACAAAGGCCCTTGGTTAGACCGGCCCATCAACCTCCAAGGCCCGCCGGGCGGGGCGCAGACGGATGTGCGTTCTCAGCACCTTGCCGTTTTGGTGACAACTGAAACATTGAGCTCTTGAGAAGACCGTTTCGAGAGGCTGAGCGGAAAGATTATAATTTGGCTATTAGGTGATCGGAGCCAGCATCTCAAATTAGGTGTATGGGTTACCTGGTGAATGTGAGCTGGGCGTAGGTCTAGATCATGCACCTGAGCATAGTAACTGCTGGAGTAACTGCTTTCTGAATGTGTATCTTAGTTGGTAAACCTTAGGCTCCTACTATGTTAGATAACATTCAAACAAAATTTGGCTTTCGTGTGTGTGTGTTTTTTAAAAGATTTTAGTTTTAAGTAATCTCTGCACCCAAGATGGGGCTGGAACCCACAACCCTGAGATCAAGAGTTGCATGCTCCACTGGACTGAGCCAGTCAGGTGCCCCTGTATTTTGTATTTCAATTGAATAAAACACACTATTTTAGTTCAGCCTGAGATGGAGCTGATTCCATTTACGAGATAAGCGTTGTCCGGTATGTTTTAAATGCATAAACACTTTAGGGATCAAATAGGCTAGTCTGTAGTAAGTAAATGTAGATGGTTATCACTCATATGTTCTTTTATCAAATATTTATTGAGTACCTACTATGTGATGATGGACACTATATGTGCATGAATACCAACATGTTTTGATTTAACCACTACTGCTATCAAATATTCAGGACTGAAGAAAATATGAAGATGAAAAAGGAATACTCAAGAGCCTATGTTTAGAATCATCTACTTTGATTGCTGTTCATTGAGCAGCTACAAAAATATCCAGAAGTTGGGACTATCTGCTTTTAGCAATTTAAATGATTATTCTGTATTTATAACTCCTTTCAGTCCGTCTAGTTCCTTTCCTGGAACTGAAGTCCCACAAACAAAACAAGAACAAATATAAAGGAGCTGTAAAGCATTTTAAAATTTGACAAATGTCATATAATAATTATTTTATGAGGTGTCCATTTAGGAACATTTAGTTTGATTATTTTGTCCCCGATCTAAGATAAGATTGCTAGTCTACTCAGTACATCCTCATAATTTGCATTGGCCTTTTCTCTGCCAGTACAGGGGATCGGTACCAAGGAGTTACTCAATTCCTTAGCCCTTATGCTCTACTGACCATCAGCCAAAGATTGCAACCCATAAAATCCTCTGTGTGTGTGTGTGTGTGTGTGTGTTTGTATGTGTATTTTAATTTCTATGTTACATTTATATAATAGCTTATTTAAATATTTTCACATAATTATCTCACTTGACATTTTCAAACACCATATGACATAGGCTGTCTGCTCATTTTACAGAAGAGGAAACTGAGGTTCTGAGGCCAAAAAGCTTTCGCACCCCAAATCCCACTGTTTAAAAGTGACAGAGTCGGTCTGAGGGCCTGAGCTTTCCTCAGGAAGGCACTATTATTTATTATTTTACAGATGAAGAAACTAAGACTTAGGGAAATTAAGTTACTTTCCTAAGTCACAGCCCATGTGTACTTTCTTGTCCTATATTCTCACTTATCCTGCCAACAACTATTTCCTGTCCTCCTTCCCTCCTTCACATTTTTCTTCATAGCACTCACCACTGTTTCATATACATTTTACCTATTTATCTTGCTTATTAACCTGTCTCCCTAGCTAGGGTATCTGTTTGGTGAGGTGCCAAGATTTTTGTCAATTTTTTTCACTGCTTTATCTTCTGAATCTAAAATAGGGCCTGATGGGGGACCTGGGTGGCTCAGTTGGTCGGGCATCTGACTCTTGACTTTGGCTCAGGTCATGATCTCACAGTCTTGGGATGAGGCTCCAAGCTGCACTTGGGGCCTGCTGAGGATTCTCTCTGTCCCTTTCTCTCTCTCTGTTCTTCCCTTGCTTTCTCTCCCTTTCTCAAAATAAATAAACAGCTAAAAAAGTAAATAAACTAAAAAGAATAAAATAAAATAGAGCTTGGTACTTAGAAGGCACAATAAATAATGGTTCAGTAAATGCAAGATTGATCCCTTAGCTCCTAGCAAAAGGCCTAACAGCAAATTCCTTCAATTATTCCTTAGCTGTTTTCACATGAATTTATTTAATCCATAATGTATCTAAAGTGTAGATACAATTTCAGTTTTAACAATAAAATGCATCTCCGGGGTTTTTTAAATTGAAAAATGTGTTATTGTTTCCATAGGGGGGGGGGGAATTCCCCCCTCTATGCTATGGAGCTAGAGGGCAGATAGATACTCCTCAGGAACCCAAACTTTTTAACTGCATCTGCATTAAAGAAGGTACCATTGTTCATTTGATGTGGGGGAAAAGGCCTCATTATGAACTGGAGAGCAAATGGGAAGTGTCCCACAACCAGAGAAAAATGTTTCTTCCTAGCCTAACAGTCTCTGCCATTCCGTCATCCAGACACTTCTCCTGCCAGACCCAGGTTCCCAAGATTCCCGAAGCCCCTGGGGCCTCTGGAGGTGAATAGATGCCACAAGGACACAGTCTTTACCCAGATTATCCCTAAGCCACAGGCTTTCCAACCTTTATATGAGAGGGAGCATGTTTAAAACACACCTCACCCCAGACAATGCATCAGAAGCTTTTATTAAAAATCTGCCTTTGTAATAAACTTGCTGGGTATTTCTGGGGTTAGAAGCCCTTGGAAGTGCTCTGCTTTCTGCCTTCTCAATGCCTCCTTTAGCCAGCGTAATCCTCCAGTGTGGCTTGAGGCTCCCCACCCCAATGGAGAGGCAGTTGAGAAATCCTAACTCTGGTGTCTCTGCCCATTTGTGTGTACAGTCCCACCTATAGTGTGTATTTAAACAGCTAACACAAGATGAGTTCTGTGAAGATACAAAAGCCCCTTTAGGAAAACAATTTGTCAATATTTGTCACGTGACTTTGATCCAGAGAATGATTCCAAGGACTTCTCTGTGTCCTCTAAGTTCTAAAGTCTCCCAAGACCTGTTCCTGGAACCTTTGTGCTACACTTGAGGGTGATCTCATCCAATCCCATGACTTTAAATGCATCCATAGTCTGCTATCTCCCCAATTCCCAAATGTGGATTTCCAGCTCTGACCTCTGTATCAGGCTTCCTACTTGACATCTCCAAACTGGATGACTAATAGGCAACTCATACTTAACTCTTCATTTCCCCTCTCCCCCCACTCCCAAATCTGCTTCTTCCCCATCTCAGTAAATGGCACCACCTTCTTCTTCTTCACTGAGGCCATCCTTGTTTCCTCTTTCTCTTACCCCCTCCCCACACAGAGCCAGTTCATCAGCATGTCCTACCCATTCTGTGTCCTAAATATATGCCAGTCAGTTTCTACTTCTCTCTAAGCCAGGGGTTTGCAAACTACTACCCAAATAGTCCAAATCCAGCATGCAAACTCCTGTTCTTGTATCACCCAAGAGCCAATAGTTTTTACATTTTTAGAGGGTTGTCTAGAAAGAAGGAGGAGGAGTGGGAGAGAGAGGAGAAGAATGTATTATGACAGATTATGTAGCTCACAAAACCCAAAATGTTTACTGTGTGATCCTTTACAAAGAGTTTGCTTCTCTCACCTAGGTAGTAAAACAGCCTCCCTACTGCTGTCTCTTCCTCCATTCTTGCCCCTCTATGCTCCTTAATGTACCTTTAATGATTAAAGAAAAAAAAAAAGTAAATCAGATCAATCAGAATAAAGCCCATATACCTTATCACAACCCAAAAGGCCACTGTGGTCTGGCTCCTGCCTACCTCTTTAATCTCATTTTATCCAGTGTTCAATCCCTCCCAGCACCCTCCCATTCACTCTCCTATCTATAGTCAATGGCCTTCCAGACAGTTTAAACTCCTATCTGCATCAGGGCCTTTGTACTTACTGTCTACCTGGAGTGTTCTCTCCCAGATCTTGTCCCATGGACTCTGGACTCTGCAGGCTGCTCTTCATCATTCAGGTCCCAACTCCAATGTCTCCTTCTAGAAAGCCGACCCTGCTTAAGTAACACTGTCCCCAGGTTATTGTCTATCACATGATCTCGTTTTATTATCTATACTCATTAATAATCAAGAACATTTTTATATTTCTTTTCTAATTAATTTCACCTAGCCCTACTCGCATTTTAGCTCTAAGAAAGCAAGGTCTTTGTTTTTTGTGCCTGATATATCCCTAAGCCAGGTACAATATCCTGTACATATTGGGTGTTTAACAAATAATTGCTGAATGAATGAATGAAAGAATACAACATAAAATAAAGCACTTAGCACATCAGCATAGAGCAGTTGCTCAATAAACACTAGTTCCTTTTTACAGTATTTTAATTGCCATTTTTCATATGGAGAAGCTGAAGTTCCAAAGATGTTAAGTGACTTGTCTCAAACCATACAATGAGTCAGTGTTAGAGCTGAGAACACCAGTTTTCAGACATAGTTGTCATTACATTTGATTAAACATGGCAATTATTATTTAGTTCCCACTCCACTGAGAAGTTTTAGATTCCTTTTTCTATTCCTCACTTATATTCATAATACAACTTTTGTGGGTTTCAAGTGAATTTAAGTCTTCCAGACTTTCCATGAAGAGGTCAACAGTTGATGTGAAACTGGTAGCATCTACTTGCATCTCCCCTCAATTCACTTGCTTGAAAAAACAAGATTTATCTTCCTCTCCAGATTCCCATGGTACTAAATTTTTATCTTCCTAAGTAGGAAGCGAGAACCCCTCACCAACTTTCCATGAAAATTAATGCCCTTCCTCAGTGTTGTCTATAGAACATGTCAAGCAAGATAATCAGGACCTGCCTTTCATGTTACAGCCTGTAAATCCTGCTTACCAGGATCAAAGTTCTAATAATACGTGTGAGCTGACAGCACTAAGCCTGGATTTAACCCAAAAAATTATTAGGAATAATTTTAGAGATGGTGCAAAGGATATAAAATGTGTCTGGAAAGAAAAAGTTTCAGGAAGCTTAAGAACCAACACATGAACCATCACCACTACTCACATGCCTTGAGAGCAAACCAAAGTTGAGAAGACCAACTTTGGGAGTTGAAGATGGAAGGCATCTCCTCTAGCCCATAAACACTGTTAGTTTATGGAGAACACCAGCTCTAGAGGCCAGTGCAGAGAGATGAAGTCCTGGAGGCCTGGAAGGAAGAATCTCAGGGCAGGAATGAGATGAAAAGAAATCCAGTGGACCAACTGGAATGGAAGAACCAAGGGACAGAAAAGAATAGCTGTGAAGGTGGGACTCTAGGAGAGAAGGAAATAGTGTCAAGGAGGTAAGATAGGAAATGCAGGGGCTCCCTGTTTACCTTATGTCTATAGTCACATATAGTAAACATATAGACATGTTTGCCTTATGTCTATAGCTACAAAGAAGAAAAAAAGTGTGGAGAAAGAAAGAAGGGGAAAAGGGGAAAATCACTCAGAGAAGCAGCCCCAGAGTTGAGACCCTCCAAAGGAGGATTAGCAGAGAGCCAAATGCACCTACCTCCCAAAATTAGCTATACTCTGCCTCTGGACACAGCCGTGCCTGAAGCCTGTCCACAGATACAGATCCTCAGAGAGCTTGGGATTACTTCAAAAATACTCTGAGGCCTTAAAGCTGGGTAACCTAGAGCATAGGACTACACTGATTTTCAGCCTTCACTCTTGATTCTGAGAAAGTTTGGGGTTTTCTCTCCAATGTATTTTCTTTGATAGGCCACTAAGCAATCAATATCTGGTGTCCATCATCACCAGCTGTCTCTGAAATCCACCATAAGGTGTTCTCCTTCAACCAAAGCTCCATCTTGTGGGAGATATGGACCCATACAGATGGGACAAGAGCACGAGCTGAAGGAGCCTTGGTCATGCCCATGACCTCACCTTTATTACTTAACCAGAATAGCCTCTGCACACTGGAATCACCTGAGCAGCTTTAAAAAAACTGCCAAAGCCTAGGACCGACCTAGGACTCACCCCAGACCACTGAAAACAGAATATCTGGGTAAAATCCCTAGGAATAGCATATTTCAGTAGTTCCCTAACTTGACTCCCCAATGGAATCATCTGGGGGATATTTAAAACATGCTGATGCCAGACTCCCCTCCACAGACATTCTGATGTAAATGGTACAGGGTGCAGTTGGACATTGGGATTTTTAAAAACGTCCTTGGGATCCAACATACATTCAGGGTTGAAAGCTAGTGCTCCACCCTAACCCTTCCTAACTCCATTCCTATTTTCAACACCTAACCTTCCAATGCCTTTCAATTAGTGTGCTCTCAATAAATACTTCTTGATTTCTCCTGCTGGAGCACTGCTGCCCTTTCTCCTAGAACATGACACGAAATTAGTCCTTTGGTAAGTAGAGTACCTGGAACACCAGCTTTGGGACAAGGTTCATTCCTCAGCTGGCCACGTGCTATCAGCTCAAGTGTGACAGAGAGGGAAGAATGAGAAGCAAGGGCTTCAGATGAGGAGGAAGCTCTCTGCAGGCACATGAGGGAGACTTTTTTCTTCTCCCTTGCAGAAAATTATTGTGGCACGTGGACAAGGAAGTATTAATAACCTTTCTAAAGAGGTACTTCTCCAAGATTTGGTGTTTCACAGACCACAGCCAGTGCTCTCATTTCTACAGATGGCCAACTTCTGCATTTCAGAGAGCAGCTTCCAAAGATAGCTCAACTTGCATCCCTAAAGCAGAAGACCCAGCTATGGGGAAGGGAACCATCAGAATCTCTACGCCAGAGGTCAAACACCACCACCCACACGTTGGTCAAGGGCAAGAAGACCGACCATCAGGCAAAATCATTCCAGATAATTGACTCTTTTGGAGTGAGATGAAAGCAACAACATTTCAGCATTGTAATAACCAGGGCTTTATGGCAAGCCCACACTGAGAACCATGGACTGAACATCCCATGGGAGATGTATGCTCTGGATAGGGATCCTGGCTCTGCCCTGCCCCACTCACTGGGTGACCTTGGGCTGGAAACTATGCTTTCTAGGTGTGACTTCCTCCTTTGTAAAACGTGAAGCCAGAGACTGAGCCTATTTTTATTTTTTTATTTTTTTGACTTCTCACAAGTCTTCATCCAAGGAGAAATGGAGAAGTCACAAGCCTTTGAAGGTGATACTACCATGTTACTACCAGCTGTACTCTATCACCCCGCTTTAGGGCCTGGGGATCCAGCAAGGAGAGCTGAGCTGTCTGCAGGTTGGGACCTCCTCAGCTCAGTGTCTAATCAGGGTGAATGGTGTGAGTAGGATGAAAGTGTGTGTTAGTTTCTTAGAGCTGCCAGAACAAATCACCATGAACTAGGATGATGGCAACAACAGCTGTATCACAGTCTGGAATCCAGAAGTCTGAAATTAAGGTATCAGGAGGGATGTTCTCCACCTGAAGACCCTAGAGGAGAACACTTCTCTTCTGGTGTCTGGTGGCTTCTTGCATTCCTTTGCTTGTGGCTGTATAACTCCCATCTCTGCCTCTGTCTTCACATGGACTTCTCTTTGTGTCTTTCCTCTGTCTGTCTCTTATAAGGACACTAGTCATCGGATTTAGGATCTACCCAGATAATCCAGTATGATCTAATGTCAGGATCCTGAACTTAATTAGTTTGCAAAGACCCTTTTTCCAAATAAGGTCACATTCACAGGTTCCAGGGCTTAGGACTACAATATATATTTTGAGGGACACAATTTAACCCAATATAGCCTCCAAATAGAGAAGGGTGAAAGGGCTTACAAAACCCTACCCATCCTTAAAGCCCAGGTGATCATTTTGCAATATATACAAATACTGAATCATTATGCTGTGTATCTGAAACTAATATGTTATAGGTCAATTATGCCTCTATTTAAGGGGCATCTGGGTGGCTCAGTCAGTTGAGTTTCTGACTTCAGTTCAGGTCATGATCTCATGGTTTGTGAGTTCAAGCCCTGCATCGGGTCCTGTGCTGACAGCTCAGAGCCTGGAGCCTGCTTCGGATTCTGTGTCTCATTTGCTCTCTGCCCCTCCCCCACTGTGCTCTGTCTCTCTCTGTCTCTCAAAAATAAATAAATGTAAAAAAATATATTTTTTAAATACCTAGGTCAAATCTCACCTTATCCAGGCAAACTTGCCTCTTCATGCTACTCAGGTATTATCCCTACTGGGCCATCTAGTTATTGTTGCACTGTTCATGTGTTCCCTTCCCAGCCCTCCAGGCTGCATCAGAATCACCTAAGGAGCTGATTAAAAAATACACATTTCTTATCTCCCTGTCCCAGTCCCTATTACTGTCCCTGCTGCCAGAGGCAGGCTATTTGGGCATGGGGCCCTGGAATGTGCATTTTAGATAATTTCCTGGGAGAATCTTAGATGTTTGAGAAGCCCCATGCTACACTGCGAGCTCTATGACCCATTCTCAGCTGCAACTCTAGATATCTTATATTTACTGAAGCTGATGTGAGGCGAGATGTATGTGTATGGACCTGGTGTCAGAATGCCTGAGTTCTACTGTCCCCCTTGTGACTTCAGGCTGATTAGCAAACCCTCTGTATTTCTGCTTCCTTGTGTAAATGAGGATAAGTATAGTGCCTCCTTATAAGGTTGGGGGCAGGATTAAATGAAATAAAACATCTGAAACATAGAAAGGAGTTTGGCACATACTCTGCACTCAGGAAATTTAAGTTGTCATCAAACAGAACAGGTTGGCAGTGACTTATTTTTTCACAATATTCTTAGATTCCTCCTTCCCAGGAACATTACTGCTAATATGTATTGAGCCTTCCTCCTTTCCAGGCACCATGCTAAGCTCAGTGTACACACTTTATCTCATTTCACCTATACAGCAATGGTATTATTCTCTCCTCTTTTATGGCTAAGGAAACTGAGGGTCAGACAGGTTAAGAAATTTCTCCAAAATCCCACAGTCAGTGAATGGTGAGGTGCGGACGTGAAGTATCAGCTTGGGTCCCCGTTTCCACTGCTTCCCTGAACTTCCACCCCACCCCACCCCACCCCCACAAGGCATTCTCTGTATCATCAGGCCCCAGTATGTCTCAGAACCAGCTTCCTAAACCTCCCCTACAGTTTCCCTACACCAAATTCCATCTTTTCTGATCCCTCCAAGCCATACTTTCATGCTTTGCCTTCTTGGTATGGGACCCTTCAAGAAAATGTCCTCTTCTCAGCGGTATTGAATCTCATCATCTTTCTCCTCCATCTTCCTGGAAGTTTCTGCCCCCACGGTCTCCCGAACCCAATGTCCTCTCTCACCTCTCATGCAGCCACTGACTGGTTTCTCCTACAACCTCCGGGTGACCCTTGTATCCACGGATAGCCTGCCTTCCTCTTCCTTCCTTGTTTCTGTAGCTTCTTCAGGTAGGGGAAATCTGTAGGCCTGGCACCAGGAAAGTCAACAACCAGTCAACCCCCAAAATATCCCTCCCATCCTCCCCTAAATCCCATGTCTCTTGGCCACCCCTAAATCTTCCCTCAGCCCCTGCCAGGGAGGGGCCTTTCACCCTGCCCCATTCTGCCACCCGCCCTCCCACTTCTTGTCCAGGACTTGGGGCCACCATCAGCCCCACAGACCTTATCACTGCACAAACACTTCCTCTTTCCCCAATGCTGGTTCTCACACAATAGGTAATCAGGGTAAACTTCCTCTGACAATTTACGGAGCAAATACTCACTATGCCTCTGCCCTATGCTGAGGCCTGTGGGGAATCCAAGCTTGGCCTCCACCTTGAGGAACCTTGAATCTGGTCGAGCTACATTTAGCACAGAAATGAGTATCAGATGCTCTGATGCCTTGTGGCCCTGCACACCTGAGTTCTAATCCCATTTCTGCTCTTTACTAGCTGTAATATACCTTGAAACAAGTTACTTCTTACCCTTTCTGATCTTGAGTGTTCTCAGCTCTGAAATGAGAACAACGCTGCTTAGGTGTGCTGTGAGAATGAGCTAAGATAAGATCCATAAAGGTCCTGGCAGAGCACCAGAGATAATGACATTAGCTTCAGAGTTCCTGGGGGAGGTGGAGTTGGGGAAGATCTGCCAGGAGCCCTGGGCTTCCTTCAAGTGGAAGAGGAATGTGGTTATAGGAGTGGCTTCCTCCAGGGACTGAATTCTGCCTTGAAAGCAAATGCTGTAAGGAACGGCTTCTTTCTCTAGTCTCTGCTCTTGTGAGGTCTAAGAGTAGATGTGGTGCCACCTTTCAGGTATAAATTGATCGGTCCATGCCTATGGCAGGGTCAACCAATCACTTAGTCAACAAGACCCATTAGCAACTCCTGTGTAAAGGAACACACATGATGTATAAAACGTATCCCCGGGGAGCCTGGGTGGTTCAGTTGGTTAAGCGTACTACTCTTGGCTCCAGCTCAGGTAATAATCTCACAGTTCGTGGGTTCAAGACCTGCATTGGGCTCTCTGCTATCAACGCAGAGCCTATTTGGGATTCTCTCTCTCCCTTTCTCTCTACTCCTCTCCCACTTTCACTGTCTCTGTCTCTCTCAAAATAAAATAAATAAACTTAAAAAAAAAGGTGCGGTCGTTAGTTATAATATGTCCATAAGCAACACAAAAGAACATGATAGGATTAAGTTGATTTCCTATGTAAGTGCTAACTCTGGGGGCAAGGCCTAAAATGAGAAAGCACTGAAGGCCTTGAGTAGTTGGGAAATTTCTCACTGTTAGGTATGTAAAATCACAGCAGCCCAGGCAAAGTAACCAGTGATGTGTCAAGACCCAAGAGTAACATCAGCTCCTTCTCTCTGCCCCTCCGTCAAAACATGTCAGCAAAATGGACAACCTTTTAGCCTCTCTACTTTGTTCTTGCTTGCTTCTGTAGGGTTGTTTTGTGTTCTGGGCTGAGTTTGTAGGAAACATGGAGGAGGGAGAGAAAAGAGGGGGACGAGGGGCTGGGTATACTGGTAGGGGGCACAGAATGCCAGGCCAGGGGAAGTAGCAGAAAATGGCAAGCTGGTTCCTGGACACAAATGGGGGTGACATGGGGAAAGGGGTGATGCTGATTACCACTCTACTGAAGGAAGATTCTAGAGAAGGATACCAAGAGGGAGCACAGCGCAGTGGCGGATAGAGCCTCAGCATCGGTGCAAGGCTGACTCCGTTTTCATCAGGCCCTCAGCACTGGCCAGCAGTGTGGCCCTGGTCAAGTTACTTTACCTCTTTGAATCTCAGCTGCCTAATCCCTAAAAGCAAATGACAACATCTGTTTCATGGAGCTTCTGTGAGAACTGTAAATTATAGAGCTTGGGGCCTGCCAGAATATAGGTGATCAAGTTCCTTGCCCCCTCAAGCTTCTAAGAATGTTCCAGAATTACAAGACTGACCATATTTAGCATCTGGCTCCCTCTCCCACCCCCTACCAACCTGTGGTTAAGTTAAAATTCAACTACTTATAGGAAAGCCCTTCCTGTGCTCAAATTCTCTCGTGATGCATGTGGACTGGGTTGGGACAGTCATCGGTTCACCTTCTGGGGACTTGGTCAGACAACAGCTGGGTTCTGACAGCATGTCCAGTGCTGCTGGATGCAAGGGCCTGTTAGATGAGGCCCTGAAGGGGTTTGGGGACCTGCCCAGAAGCCTGACAACCCCTTTCCTATTCAGAGTTCCCGCAGCAGCAGGTTCCTTCCCTCCCTTTGCTTTGGGCAATGGTGGGGGTGGCAGTGGGGGTGGAGGGAGGGGTGACTAGTAGGAGAAAGAGAGTTGCTGGCTGGTCCCACGAGAGTGGGTGTGGAGGGAAGCTCCCCTGAAAAAGGACATTGTAGTGATGGCATGTCTGACAGTGGAAAGCTGTCTCAGGCTCTGGAGAAGTCACTCACATGCAGTGATTCCTTTTTTTTTTTTTTAAAAAACGTTTTATTTATTTCTGAGAGAGAGAGAGAGAGAGAGAGAGACAGCGTGAGCAGGGGAGGGTCAGAGGGAGAGGGAGACACAGAATCTGAAACAGTCTCCAGGCTCTGAGCTAGCTGTCAGCACAGAGCCCGACGCGGGGCTCTAACCCCTGATCATGACCTGAGCCGAAGTCGGCCACCCAACTGACTGAACCATCCAGGTGCCCCCACAGTGATTCCTAACTCTGGATGCCTCTAAAATACCCCGGGGAGTTTTGTAAAGAAAATCCCATGAGCTGGTCCCCATCTATGAGATTCTGATTCTCTCGGCTCATGGGAGTGGCTGTGTGGATCCTTGGAATTTTAACTATGCCCCCAGGTGACTGTGATGTGGGGGGAGGGGTGATCCCCAGGCTGGTGACCATCTCCACCCCCACCCACTCCCACCCCTGGGAATTCCCATGCCTCTGGCCCAGAGCTGTTCTGCGCTCCTTTCTAATTTTGGGAGTCCACATGCGTGGTATGGGTATGTAGTCCCATGGACTTGCTTCCATTCTGTCCCCTTGCAATCCACTCTGAGACACAGCAGCCAGAGAGATGCTCTTTAAATCTAAATCAGATCCCATCATCAGTGTGTCAGCTTGAGATTCTAACACCTCACCGTGGCCAACAGGGCCCTGCCATTCCCCGTCACTCTCATCCCTCGTGGCACTAGACCCTTTCTGTTTCACAAAGCACCCAGCTGCTCCCTGCTCCCACCCTTCTCCCTACCCCTGGGGCTTTGCACTTGCTGCGCCTTCTGTCTGGGGTGCCCTGCCCCGGGCTGGTTTGTCGCTGGCTCTCCCCATCCTCTGAGCCTCAGAGCTCCTCTTTCCGGAGAGGCCTTCCCTGTGTGGTCCATGCAGCCTTCCTTCCCCGCACCCATACCTCCCTATCCCAATAATACTCTCCTAGAGAGTAAGTAAGAGCTGTGAGAACAGGGAACTTGTTTAACTGGTTGTGCCTGGCACAAATGGATTCCCAATAACTAGTTGTTGAACAAATAAGTGAATATGTACACAGAATATGTTTACACATTAAAATCATGTGTTTTTTGTACATATTACCTGTATATGATGTGATCTGAGGTCTGGAGTGGAAATGAATGGAAGGTATCAGGGAAGAGGGTATCGAAGGAAAAGGGAAAGGAACATTTATTGAGCACTGACTTGGTGCCAGGCACTGTTCTAGGGCTTTTCATTACTTTGGTCCTCATAACAAAATTCCAAGGATCCACAGCCACCATGGACCCACAGAATCAGAGTCTTGGAGGTGAGGGGGCCAACATTATTGTCCCTATTGCACAGATACAGAAACTGAGACCTAGAGAAGGAAAATTACTTACTCCAGGTTAAACTACAAACAAATGCCACAGCAGGTTATTAAACCCCAGTTTATTGGACTCCAAGGCTGTTTTGTTCATTGCATCAATCTTGAAGGAGAAATTACCTTAATCATTACCTCTCTCTACTATCAAGGAATAAAAAGCCTCTGGTGAATGTGGACCCAGATAGCAAAGGCTAATTGGTGACTGGAGCAAATTTAGCAGGCGGAGCAAAATAGATAAAGAAAGGAAAGAGAATTTATTAATAGTCTTGTCACTAGATCAATTTAAAATTCTTAATTTTATTTGTGATCAGCTAAGAATTTGTACTTGTTTCTTCTTGTTAGAAAAAAATTAAAGTTTGCTTGATTTAAGTTCTTGGAACTTACTACTTACGAGTAAGACTTCCTGGGTCATCAGAATGGCCTGACGGTACTAATAACCTTTCCGAACATCAAAATGCATAACCCAGAGGGTTATATAAACCCGAAGACATTTGGCCTCATTAACCACCAGTGAGCTAGTTCATTTGCATCTTCTATCTTAAACTTCCACATTTAATTTCTAGCCAAAGGACTAGAATATATCTTTATAATATGCTTTAAAAATATCCCCAGGGGGTGCCTAGGTAGCTCAGTCTGTAGAGTGCCTGACTCTTGGTTTAGACTAAGGTCATGATCTGATAGTTTCATGGGTTTGAGCTCTGCACCTGGCTCTGGGCTGGCAGCAGGGAGCCTGCTTGGGATTCTCTGTCTTTCTCTCTGCCCCTCCCCAACTCGGGCTTTCTCTGTCTCTCTCAAAATAAATAAATAAACTTAAAAAAATATGTATCCCCATACCTTGTTTTGTACCCAGATTCTCTATAATCTTAATCTCTGGGAACCATTTCTATTCTGAGCCACAGAATGCCTTTTGTTATTTTTAAATGTCAGAGCTGAGTCTCAATTAAATCTGATCAAAATACATCAAGCCATTAAGCACGGTACAAAGATGAGTTAGACACCCTCCTTGCCCATAAAATGCAAACAGTGGAATACTTAGCTGCAGGGATCGTCACAGAGAGGCTTATGTTTAGTTAGGCAAGGACCAGCAAGTGAGATATAAACACAATGTGGAGAACCCAGGATGAGAAGTTGTCATGGTTCATTCTGTAGGCAATGAGGAGCTGTACTGATTAGGGCTCTTCCGTTTCAACAGGCAGTAACCAATTCTGAGTTAACTGAAAAGAAAAAGGGGGCAATCTGTTAGAAGGATAGCAGGGAGTTTATAGAATTGAAGGAAGAACTAACTGATCAGGCAAGAGGATATCTCCAGAGTATGAACTCAAGACTCAATTTCAAACCTCCCATTCCTGAATCCCCACTGAAAATTCAGATTTCCAGGAGAGTCTGATTGGCTTTACTTGGGTCATGTGCCCACCTCAGGGGATCTGGGATTGATTGTCCTCCAGAATTTTGCAGAACAGGGAAAGGGAGATGGTTCCCAAAGGAAGAGATGCCAGCCAGACCACCGCTGCATGCGCTAGTAGCCACTGCATACTTTTAAGCAGAAATGACATGGCCCAGCAACGTGAGCACATTTATTGACCCCTATGTTTGAAAATGAGGAAAACCGCAGTTTTGAGAGGTTAGATGACTCTTCTCAAGAGGAAAAGCTCTTTTTAAACACTAAATCCGGTTTCTCTCTCCTATGTGATTTTCCTATGCTCTAGAATCATTGGTTCAGCTCTGAAGTGTTTAAAGAAAGAGAGAGGTAGGAGATGAGTTAGCAAGCTGTTAGAGTCACCCAACATGGAAGGCTGAGCCAAGTGGGAAGAGGAAGGAAGCAACTAGACTTGAGACGCAAGGCCTCAAAAAGTAGTTTGCAAAAGAGACAGAGCATTAGAATCACCGGGCACCTTGTTAAAAACACCAATTCTGAGAGTCCACTTCTGGCCTGAACCAGAACGCGCCCTGGGTGGCGACGGAGAGTAAAACACACACCCATCCGGTGGTGGTAATCATTTTGCAATATATAAGTATATCAAACCAACATATTGTACACCTTAAACTTACACAATATTATATGTCAATTATATCTCATAAAGCTGGAAGACATTTAAAAAACACACACCCATCCACGATATAGATGATTATTCTGCGGGCAGCTGGACACTGGTCCGTAGACAGGCATTTGGAAATCACTGACCTATTAGACCCTTTTTTCTAAATGTCCTCTGGTCCAGTTTCTTGTCTTATCTCCCTGCTGTTGCAGTTAAGTATTATCAAGGTATAGCTTTGGAGTCATTGCAATTTGTACTCATTACATTTAGAGTCATCTCTCTCCAGTATCTCTTCTGAGGTCTGAGGGATGAGAATCAGGACAAAGAGGCAGGGTGGCTCCTAGCCATCCCCTTATTTTGTCAGTATGTCTGGGGCATGTGGCTTTTGACAGGAACCTTGGGAGATGACTTTGCCAGCTTTCCCTTTGAGGAGAGTAAACGTGGGTTCTTACCCTCCCTTTCGCTGTACTAGGTCTCCACAACAAACACACCCAAGTCTGGTATTTCTGAACTTACGGCTCTGTGCTGAATACATGCTGTTCCTAGATCCAGGCTCATTTTGCAGTTTCTCCTCCTCACCGCACCCTTTGGTACTGCTGATGGGCTGATTCAGCTTTGATGTGTGATAACCTCCCTGCAGGCTCTGGGTGTTTTCTCTGTGACACTGTGGAGCAGTTCAGACTTTCAGTAATATCTGGAGTCAAAAGGAAAGGTGGTGTTTGAGAGTGGGGTCAGGTATAGGTTGGAGAACTGGATTTTTGATCTCAAGTTTCTCCCCATCTCTATTTTTACTGTGAGGGGACTCATCAGAATGAATCACTAGGCTAGAGTTTCCCAAACCTCAGTCATTTGAACACCATCCTCACGGTTTTTGCCAAATCTGTGTGCCATCTCTCTGTTATTTACTTACTATTTTTCATAAAAATCAATTTATATGTTCTGCTGGAGTACTTGCTACCACGCTAGCCTTGCCATAAGCAGTAATGTTTGTGAATAATTATTTACGAAGAATTTAGGTTATGCCATTCATGAAGTCACTGATTCACAAAATCGGGTCTGATAGGCTACCTGTAAACTTTCTCCCAATACACATTAAAATAAATACATATCTACTAAAATTGTGTAACTGTTCACCCATGTACTATTCAAAATTCTCCCATAGAAGGAGGTATATATATCATTAGGAATATATGTATCACACTCTGGGAACATTATCCTAGAAAAGCTCATGTACTGTGAGGCCTGCGTCTCCATACTCCTCAATTCATCACACGTTGGATGTCAACTATAAGAATATTTTTTGAGAGGGGCACCTGTGTAGCTCAGTTGTTAAGCATCTGACTTTGGCTCAGGTCATGATCTCATGGTTTGTGAGGTCAAGTCCCACATCAGGTGAGCTCGAGCCCTGCTTTGGATAAGCATGAGCCCTCTTTGGGTGAGCAGAGCCCCACTTTAGGTGATCCCCACTTCTCTCCCTCTCTCTCCGTCTCTTCTCTCTTTCTCTCTCTGCCCTTTGTTCACTTGTGCCCTCTCTCTCTCAAAAAAAAAGAACATTTTTTGAGAGTCTATTTAGTGGAAAACAATGTTTTTATATCTTCTTGCTGCAGAAGTTAAGTTTTGGAGCAGGAAACAGAAGCCACTCAAGGTATTTTAAGCAAGAAATATATCAATAACTTTATAATTCTGAGAAGGACCAGAGGACTGAGCACCCTCTTGGAATGAATATGAGAACACCACAGAACTGGCCTGCCAGGGGAGCTGCGACTCCTCCAGAACCAGGAGGCTACTAATAAGACAGCTTGTTTTTGTTTTTGTTTTTGTTTTTTTTAATGTTTTATTTATTTCTAGGAGAGAGAGAGAGCGAGACAGCGTGAGCAGGGGAGGGTCAGAGAGAGAGGGAGTCACAGACTGAAACAGGCTCCAGGCTCTGAGCTGGCAGTCAGCACAGAGCCCGACGCGGGGCTCGAACCCACACACCGCGAGATCATGACCTAAGTGAAAGTCGGACGCTTAACCGACTAAGCCACCCAGGTGCCCCAAGACAGCTTGGTTTAAGAATTCACCACCATGGCTGGCTGTAATCCAGGGATCACCTACCACATGTCGCTCTTCTGCCACAAGTTCTGCTCGGCACTTGTGGATCTGGAAATTGAACACTGGAATGCTGCTGTAGAGGTCCACATGGCCTTGACATTGCTTTTCAGCAGAACATAGCCGAAGCATCAGGAAGGTGACTCCAGACTCTCTTCTGCCTTTTAAATCTCTCATGAGTACATCTAATTAATGGAACTTAATTTATATAGTTCAGAACCCTAGCACAAAGGAGTACAAGAAACATAAGTTTATAGCTCTCTAGCTTTTTTTTATAATTTATTTATAAATTTATTTATTTATTTTGAGAGGCAGAGAAAAAGTGAGTTGGGGAGGGGCAGAGATAGAGGGGGAGAGAGAGAGAGAGAGAGGACCCTAAGCAGGCTCCACACTGTCAGTGCAGAGTCTGACGCAGGGCTACAACTCACGAACTGCCAGATCATGGACTTGAGCCAAAGTCAGACCCTTAACCGACTGAGCCACCAATGTGCCCCTATAGCTCTCTAACTTTTAAGAAGACCAGTGAAAAGTGGGACTGGATACTGAGAGTCAGTTTAATCATATCCAACACATTACCTGCCAGTGGCAGCTCTGCTCTGAACTAAGGAATCAGTAAGCCAAGGGAAAAAAAACAAGGTCAATGCAGGTTCTTATATTATCAAAGAGTTGCTCTTTTGTGAATTGGAATTGTGTGTGTGTGTGTGTGTGTGTGTGTGTGTGTTTGTGTGTGTGTGTGTATAAAGGCAGGTGTGTGTAACCTGAAGGTAGACTTGCAAACATACCAGCTAAGTCAATAGAAGTGACCTTGAGCACAAATTGACACGCCACACCAAAAACCTCAATGACTCCTCACTGCCTGTAGAAGTGGAGTCTAGTAACAGCCTTGTGTTCTCTGCACTTTGAAAGTTGGCCTTAACACCCAGCAGGTTCTGTGACAGTCCTTCACTCTAGGCAGAGAGGTCTAGAAATGGACAAGATTCAGTCCTCCTCTCTGACTTTCTTGCCAACAAGGCAAAGACCTGTCTAAAAGGCTGTTTCCGGGGCGCCTGGGTGGCTCAGTCGGTTGAGCGTCCGACTTTGGCTCAGGTCATTACGTCGTGGTTCGTGGGTTCGAGCCCCATGTCGGGCTCTGTGCTGACAGCTAGCTCAGAGCCTGGAGCTTGCTCCAGATTCTGTATCTCCCTCTTTCTCTGACCCTCCCCTGCTCACACACTCTCTCTCTCTCTCTTTCAGAAATAAATGGAACATTTAAAAAAAAAAAAAAAAAAGCTGTTTCCTCTTCTTCTCCACTTACTAGACCTTAATCTTTCAAGGTCCAATCTTGTGCTCCTTTCTCACTTCCTAAAGCAGGCTTTGCTCTCTCATTCCCTGCTCCCTATATTAGTACAAACTGCTTGCCTCATGTGGGACCTGGTTTCCACTCTCAGAATCACCCTTGCTGGTCTTCACTTCCCTGTGACCTGCTTGGGAGGTGCTCTAACCCTGTGTCCCAGTACACCCAGAACTCCCATCCACAGCATGTGAAACTGGAAGAAAGAAACCACCTACGCTCTTGCTCCCACAGGAAGACAGAGACTTGGGAGGAGGGTGGTCTTGACTGAAGGACTGAATCCAGTAGGTCCTTATGTGTGGTGACAGCAAAAACTTTAGCCAAACTATCAGCTGTGCCAAGAAAGTCTGGAACTTATGTGCATATGACAAAGGAGAAACAGGTTGGTTCTTGGGAGGTAGGGAGAAGTGAACCAGTGTGAGAAGGGAAGTTGGAGAGAAGGGAGAGCGAGAGGACCAAGAATCACGAAGGACCTTGAAGGAGAGAGGTGTTTAGTGCTATCAGGGGGACTCTGGGGTGCGTGTCTCAAGCCTCAGTAAGGCCTGCTGCTTCCCCCACACCACAGTGAGTGGCTTTTTGTGCTTAGGCCATAATGCAATGGAGCTCCAGATCTGGACTGTTGTGGAACATAACAGGGCCCCTTTATGGGGATGGTGAGAAGATTCACAGACTGATCTAACACAGAGGAAAGAAGAGTTTGGCCCCAGAAGTGGCCATGACCACCAGAATCCTACAGGAGATCAGATAAATCATGGGTGGGTATGAGACCTTCTGTGACTGTGTGCAATTACAGCAGTGCATAGGCACACCTCCCAGGGGTTATCAGAATGCAGACTCCATTTCTGCCCTTGCTACAAGTCTCCTTTGGAACTTTGGCTGCTGACCAAACTCCCATTTAGATTCCTAGCTCTTGTAAATGAGGCTCTGTAGCTCAGGGGTTAAACTCCTAGCTCTTGTAGTAGACAGAATTTCTGAAATGGTACCCCAGTCCACATCCACAGATGTCCTAATCCCCCGAACCTCTGAATAGGAAGAGAGACCATTCCTGTGGTTGTGGTATATTATATGGCACAGTTGACCTTAAATTAAGACAGGGAGATTATCTGGGTGGGTCTGATCTAATCTCATGGCCCCTTAGGAGAGGAGAGCTCTCTGTGGCTGGTAGAGAAGAGGAAGGTGGAGATTCAGAGCACAAGGGAGATGTGATACACTGTCACTGGTTTTGAAGACGTAAGGGGCCACTTGAGAAAGAAACATGGGCACATCTAGGAGCAGAAGGCAGACCCTGGCTGGCAGCCCGCAAGACACGTACATACATACTCTACAGCCGTAGGTACTGGGTTCTGCCAACACCTGGATGAGCTTAGAAGTGGGCTCTTCTGGGTGGTGGGGGGCTCCAAAAAGCTCAGCTGGTTGATACTTGACTTGTGGGAATCCAAGAAGTGAGCTCAACTGTGCCTGCTGGACTTCTGACCTACAAAACTGCCAACTAATACATGGGCACCATTTTAAGTCACTGTTTGTGGTCATTTGTTATGCAACAATAGAAAACTAATATATGTACCTCCCATCTCCCACCTGGTGTTGACCTTAGCATCATCTCACCCACCTAGCTCGCTGGGACTCACCCTTTTATCATAGGATGCTTTAGCTGGGGCCCCTTCCCCTAACCCCTCAATATTGGTCACACTCTACTGATCCTATCTGAGCACAGGTCTGCCCTCCCTTGGACTGTTCCATCTGAAGGATCCTTGAGCTATACCCACAAGGCCTCTGATGTATCGTGCACCTCTTACCTCCAGTTGTTAAATAATTACAGTATTTAACTGCCCTGGACTGGAGTCCCATATCTAATGGGATTGGGACATTCATTACCCATATCCTCAACACCTAGCATGGTGCCTAGGACTTAGTTTGTGCTCAACAATATGTGTTGGTGATGCTGATGAATACAGAGAGAAGGAGATCTCTGGATCATCACCGCCAAACATGCTGTAGCCACGTTACACTATGTGCAATTCTCAGGAGACATCATGGTCTCCTTTGCCTCGGAGTCCTTTAACCCTACCTGTTCTTCTTTCACCCTCACCCCCTGTACCTCCTCCCTCTTTCAAGAAGCTAAATCTTCTTATTCTTCAGGTCTCAGCTCAAATATAGTATTTTCTGAAAATACTCTGGTCCCCCGTTCAAGATTAGGCCCTCTCTCGTTCTCCAGCAATACTATCATTGCAAATGCTTCTGTAACTGTAATTGTCATTTTGCTTGTCTGGAATCCCTACCAGACTGTCTGCTCTATGATGGCGAGATGAGCTTTCTTTTCGGAGGCTCTAGCAATAGGGTCGGTTCTCAATAAATATTTGTTGAATGGCCATGCTTCTTCATCATTTGGGGATCTGTTAAAGTGCAGATTCTGATCCTTATACCCATGTGGGGCCTGAAAACCTGCATTTCTAATAAGCTTCAGGTGATGCTTTGCTGCTGGTCCATGAAACACACTTTAAGTAGCAAGGTAGTAGTATAGGCACTCCCACCATTACCCTATTCTGGCAAAAAGTTTGCATTTAATAGAAGCTGGACTGGGTTTAGGGTACAAATAATGGCCACAGGTCAAAATTTCCCGTCATGGCTAAGCCAGCTGACTCATTGACAGACATAAGACCAATAACCTTGGCCTTATTAGCAACTGAGTTAATGGCCACCAACCAATAAGTAACAACATTTGGCTAATTTGCATTTCAAAATTGTTTCCTTCCCCTGCTCACATTCTAGAGCAGGTGCTAATGAACCATGAAATGTCTAAAGCACTGGCAGCAAGAAGGAAAAGAGGCAGAACTGACCCATGCCTGAAGAAGAATAATCCTTAAAAATCAAGAGCTACGTGCTATCTGGACCGGATCCTGGAACAGAAAAAGGGCATTAGGAGAAAAATTGGCAAAATCACAATAACCTAGGGAATTTAGTTAACAGTAGTGTGCTGATGTTTGTTTCTTAGTTTTGACAGATGTGCTGTTAAGAGAAACTGGGTGAGGGGTATATGGGACCTCTGTGTATTATCTTTGCAACTTTTCTGTAAATTTAAAATTATTCTAAAATTAAAAGTATATGAAAAGAATCAAGGGGCACCTGGGTGGCTCAGTCGGTTAAGCGTCCGACTTCGGCTCAGGTCATGATCTCGCGGTTCGTGGGTTCAAGTCCCGCATCAGGTTCTGTGCAGGCAGTCCAGAGCCTGGAGCCTGTTTCAGATTCTGTGTCTCCCTCACTTTCTGCCCCTCCCCCGCTCATGCTCTGTCTCTCTGTTTCAAAAATAAATTTTAAAAAAGGAGAGAGAAAGAGAGAAAAGAAACAAGAGCTAGACTGTATAGGATTACTTTACTCTGTGTATTAATAGAATTAGGAGGTTCTGAAAATGTAGAACAATAAAAAATTGGAAATCTGAACTTGGGTGGCTCAGTTTGTTAAGTGTTAGACTTTTGATTGTGACTCCCCATTCCCATGCTCGTTCTCTTTCCCTCTCTCAAAATAAACAAATAAACATTTAAAGGAAATGGGTGTTCATGGGGGAAAAAACTCCAAGCAAAACTAGGTAGCAATCAGGGAAGGAGCCAGAGGGTGGCTGGTCCTAACAGCATACCTGGTAAGGTAGCATACTGGGACACCTACATTCCAGAAATGCTTTGCCACACACCATGAATTCCAAGATATTCTGACCGCTATTTCCTCCTGATTCCTACCTTCTTTTCTTTAGCATCTCAGGAATTTCTTCCACTCTTGAGAAGCTCTTGATTCCATACTCAGGATTCAGGGTGGCTTTTGTTTTATGTAACAGTTTGTGTAACAGTGTTATCTTGCAGACGTGGTCACAGTATCACATTTTGCCTTAACTGTGTTTCCTTATATACTAGAGACTCTAAACCTGGTGAGGCCAGGGAACTTGGACGTATCCATCATTGCACGTGCAACACCTGACTCCAAGCGGGACACATGGCAGGTGCTTAGTAACAATTTGTTTGATGGATGAATAAAGGAGATGCTTCAGCATTTAAAGTAACTTTCTGACTGAAAAGTGCGAATCTTCTAACAATATTTCATTTTGTAAATATATCCCTTTGGTAGAACTTGATGAGACTTCCTAGATCTCCAGACTTACTAGAGCTGGCCCTTGCCAGCTCTGGTGAAATCACAGGAAGTCATGAAGATCCTATCATGTCTTCTGGAAACCATGTCTTCCACGGAAACAGTGCATAGTGAGTGGGCTGGTCTCAGCAGGTTGCTTCCCAGGACCTACGCTGAGGTCCAGACTCTGGGCTGACCACAGAGGTATAATCAGAGGCTGTGCAGTCAGAGGTTTGTGCATTTATTGCTTTCTCTGCTCTGCAGTACCGGCTTCCTTCAGGAAGCTGCTTCTTTTTCACTCCAAAGTGGTGGGAGAGGAGCTCACAGTTCAACCACTTCCCTGGTAGACCTGTGACCCTTGCCAGGCCACCCGGCCTTCTCTGTGTTTTTTTTTTAGAGCCTGGAGCTGGAGGAGAAGGGACTTTTGCCTTTTAGCACACGCAACTGGGATGGTGTGATGCAGGGGCAGCGGTCTGCCAGCTTCTCTGCTGTGGGGAGAAAATCTGCAGGAGAAGAGAAGGGGGGTTTGGTCAAGAAAGGGAAATGGAGAGAGAAAAAGAGACCTAATATGCACATTTGTGTCTGGACCCAATTGTACTTCAGACAACTTCAGCCCCCTGAACTTCGCAGTCATGAGAGCCCCAAATGCTCTTCTTTCTTAGGTGATTTGGGTTTCTGTCCGTTGCTGCGGAGAGTTCCATGATGCTGGAGAGAAGTGTGCAACTCCCTTCCCACCCCTAATGGGACCAGTATCAGCTCAGTCAGGGAAGCAGCCACCTGGACCTCTGCTTAGCTGGGTGCTGGGCAGAGAAGCCAGCTGCCCACCCCCCTTCCCTTCCCCTACAGCTCAGGCTCTCCCTTTCATAGCACGACTTGGTCACTGGGGGATGGCACCCCACCCACAGACTACACATCCTATCCTCTCTCCCAGCTATGTAGTAAAGTGATTAGCTTTCACCAGTGGATTGTGAATGGTAGTGACACGTGTCGCTTCCCTGCTGAAAAGCATTTAAGAAACAGTAGTTCCTTCATCGCTCTATCCTTCTTTGCTACCTACGTACGAGCTGGATAAAGAGGATTAGGGGGTCCTCAAGGATGGCAGAACCACAGCTGGAAGGAGCCTGGGCCTTTCTGCCTTTGGGCCAGGAAAACTCCCAGGGGCCTGTTATAGGAGTAAGAAGTAAACTCTTACTATGTTAAGCCTCTGAAATGTTAGGATTTCTTGTCATAACGGCTAACGTTACTCTGACTACCACACTTTCAAGAGCTGGAGCCGGATTGAGTTGAAGATTTTGTTAGTAGGAAGAATCACAAGCAAAGCTTAAGAAAAGGAGGCCAAGAGATGGAAGAAGAGCTGGACTCTGCAGTCAAGTCCAAGGGAAGAATTCAAGGATGGAAACGGGAGACAAAATTGAAGCAACCAGGGAGAACTTGAGAGAGAGAGAGAGAGAGAGAGAGTAAGTGAGGAATAAAAGCAGAGACAGATACAAGGGAACAGAAAACCAAGTGGGGGTGCCTGTGGACTGGTTGTATGGCTGCCAGCCGCATGGAACATGGATCTTGTGCGGGGCAGGGGCGGGGTGGGCAGGAAGCACAGGTACCATGGGGACTGGTGCCAGGTGTTGGGCCAGGGGGATGAGTCGGACCCACAAACAGGAAATCAGTCGATGACCACAGAACATCCAAGGCTTGGGAATGAGTTGGGATGTAGAACAGGAAGCACGTCAAAGCAAGTGGTTTAGAACTAACGACGAAGGTATTTTGGAAGCCTCATTCTCTGCGGAGTCCTAGGATGGAACTGGTCGGGAAAATAAAGGAAGGTAGCAGGCCAGGTGAAGATGAGGCCAAGGCAAGGGCACATGCCTAGCCCCAAGGGGGCATCTGCTGCTTTGCTCCTGCGGACTATTGCCAGTGAACATGTAGCCCCAAGGTCTTCAGATCTTCTGATTTTTTCAAGAAAAGCAGGAAATCCTGATTTTTTTTTTCGTGAAGTCTCTTGATTTGTAAATGCTGGCAACTGATTGAAAATTAAAAAAAAAAAAAAAAACACCCCGTGGGCCAAAGAAAACACATTCACAGGCTGAATTGGCCCACAGGCTGCCAGCTTTTGGCCTCTGGCTGAAAGGAAATGGGCAGAACGAGAAGCATATAAAAAAACAAAAACAAAAAAACATAAAAATCACTCAGAGTGTCCCCGGATTTCCAAGCACCACAGGAAACAGAAGAGCTTTGCGACAGTTACTCACAAAACACAATACATCTGGTCTTCAGAAAAGCGAGGGGCTTCTGGAAGTTGCCAGAGAGATACCTTGTAGTTCCCCAAATCTGTTGCAGCTTCGTGGAAATCGAATCCATAGTTCTGATGGCGTGAGCTCATTTTCTTTCATCTTTCTCTCGGGTGCGTCAGTTTTTAGGGTTACTTTCTTTTCTGAAAGGCCATCAACTTTATTTTGACAGCTGAGTTTCCAGTAAAAGCAATCACTTGAGTGAAGGCAATTTAGAGAAACAGAACTTGAGCCAAGTAAGAGCTTGGCTAACTAAATTTTATGATAGGAAATGCTTCCAGGCCAAAAACCTCAAAAAGTGTTCAAAGGTTTTCAAAGACTGGATCCAACTAGTTCAGTTTATTAACCTTGGCCTGTATCTGAGCCAGGGTCACGCTCAGAGGATGTGGCAAATGCAGAATCTGATTTTTTCTTTTTGTAATGTGGTCTCTTAGAGGGTATGTATTAACATCACTGGCTGCTGAACTCTTTATTGGTGCCCCAACTTAAACCGTAGTTCAAGGCTTTGCACACCCCAGCCGTCCTGTTTGCCCAGGACTGACCAGTTTCCTGAGATGTGGGACTTTCAGTACTAGAACTGGGACAGTCTTGGGCAAACCAGGATACCCTCCATCCATAGGGTCCTTTGCTCAGGGTTCATGCTATAAAGCTTTGACAGTTTCTTACACCTGAAACTAATAGACTATTGTATATCAGTTATACTTAGATTCAAAAAAAAGTTTTGACAGTTTTTGATTGTCCCTTAAAAAACAAAAACAAAAGCCTCTCCAGTCTCAGCTGCAACAGTGATGTGCTCTCCTGGTTTTATTCCTATTTCTCTAATTGTTCTTATTCATCTCCTTTTGGTTGCATTCTCTTCCTCCTTCTACCGCTCAACTATGAATTGTGCCTCAAGGTCCAGTCCTTGGGCTTCTGTTCTATTTTCTGCCCATCTCAGTGGACTCATCTTAAGGTGGAAGATTTCCACAGTTAGATCTTGAGCTCATATTCTCACCTGAGATCCAACCCCTCCAGCTCCCACAGCTTCACTGACGTTTTCCACTGGGATGTCCTTGATCATCTCATGCCCTGTGCCGTCGCTGTCTTCCAGCCCGATCCAGCTCCCACTTACCCACCAAATATCCTCTTACATTAGAGGCAACACTATCTTTTCAAGCCTTTAGTCTCAAAATCCTAGACATGCAAATTCTGAATGAGCACCTGCACACTATGCTATGTGTCCACAACGCTACCATACTGCTGGGCACGTTGGGAGGGCTCAGTACATGCTCTGTGAATCAAATCAGATCTTGGGCAAGGGGTCCAAGGAGGAGGCCATGTAATAGCACCCTGTCAGAGACTCACAATATCCAAGTAGTTACCCAGAATTTATATGCAGAAGCAGAGTGAAGGTCTGGCAGACCTTCTGCAGACACAGTTGATTTAAATCTTTATTGATGCGGGGCGCCTGGGTGGCTTAGTCGGTTGAGCGTCCGACTTTCGCTTAGGTCGTGATCTCATGTTCGTGGGTTCAAGCCCCGCGTCGGGCTCTGTGCTGACTGCCGGCTCAGAGCCTGGAGCCTGTTTCAGTCTGTGACTCCCTCTCTCTCTGACCCTCCCCTGCTCACGCTCTCTCTCTCTCTCTCTCCTAGAAATAATAAATTAAAAAATAAATAAATAAATAAATAAATAAATCTTTATTGATGCAACTTCAACCGTAGTGTCACGAACATGTGATGAAGGCACACACATGAGTTGTGTCTTTCTGCAATGTCAGCTTTATCCAGTCATAAAGCAAGGTTGAAGTAATTATATAGCAGGTTTTGAGGGGCACCTGGATGGCTCAATAGGTTGAGCGTCTGACCTCAGTTCATGAGTTCAAGCCCCATGTCGGGCTTTGTGCTGACAGTGGGAAGCCTGGTTGGGATTCTCTGTCCCCCTCTCTCATTCCCCCTCCCCCACTCACGCTCGCTCGCGCTCTCTGTCTCTCTCTCAAACAAATACACACTAAAAAAAAAAAAAACAACGGGTTTGGGATTCCAAACTCAATGACATTTCGTCGTGAGATTAACTTGGCTTCTTACAGGTACACACAGCAGAACACAAGACAGAACAAGGAGTGGGAAGTTAACAAACCAAATGTGAAGTCAGTCTGTGCGGTTGAGATAAGGCCTCAGTCCGGTCTGGGTCAGCTCTCAGCACTCACTGCTTATAAAGGATCTCAGTTCTGTTCTGAGATCAATTGGGCAGGGCCTTTGGTGGCAGCTGCCTTTTTGAAGTGGTCAGACACAGATGGGTCAGTGTCTGAAGACTGACAGTGTGCAGCAAAAATCCTCCCTTTGTGAAAGGACTCAATCAGTCTTGGGTCTCTGCCAACCTCCTCTGCTTCTGCTTGTTATCAGTTCTGAGTGAGTTGTCAGCGGACGGTGGTCACGGTGGTCTCGGTGATAAGCTGGTAGCTGCAGTACCCTTACCTGCCGCGTCATTGCTCCACACCGGTTCTGCTTGACATAAGTGACTCCATCTTGCTCTCTACACAGACATATTTGACCACCTATTAGTTAAATAAACTCAAGTGTTATTAAATTTTTAGCTCACTTTGTATGGTGTAGGTTTTTTTCAGGCATAATCAAAGATATTTCCAAGGTTCTGGACAATTATAAGGGTTTACATGACAAATATGGATTTTACTCTTTTGGTTTATTTGCTGGCTTCCTGACAAAAGGAACTTTTAATTACCAAATGCTCAGAATCAGAGCAAAGCTAGTGGGTGTAATCCAAGTCTTTCTTCTTCCATTCTCATCCCTTTCCTAGGTTCTTAGAAGACAATCGTTTTATTTTATTTAAAAAATTTTCAATGTTTATTTATTTTTGAGAGGCAGAGGGAGAGAGACAGAACACGAGTGGGGCAGGTGCAGAGAGAGAGGGAGACAGAATCTGAAGCAGAATGGGTCTTCCTTTTCAGATATCTCCAAGTCTGGGGATTCCTCAGAACCCCCTTTTTTCCACATTTATAAAGCAAAACATATCTGAGACCCAAGTTTCCCAGCCTCAGGCACTATTGACATTTGGGGCTGGATCATTCTTTGACAAGGAAGGTGCATTCTGGGGTGTGTAGCAGCACCCTAGGCTTCTACCCTCTGGATGTCAGCTGCGCTCCACACACACCCCCTCCACCTGTAACAGACAAAAATGTCACCAGGTGTTGCCAAATGTCCCCTGAGGGACAAATTGCCCATGGTTAATTCTTTTACTCAGAAACAATAGTGGAGCCTGTTTACCTATACTCCTGAAACATCTCTTTGTTATGTGAATCTCTCTGGCCAAGACCCAGACTGTTGCATTCCCAGGGTTGGGAGGACAGAATGATCTCCAGGCAGGGCCCAAGGCTAGAACTGACAGGCCCATCCATCAAGGAGGCTCTAATTGGACCCATTACCTTATCTGAGAGCAAATTCTCCTTTGAAAGATCACCCGGCACCACAGTGCCTCTGGGGTAATTTGCCTTCCCTTAGGGGGATGGGATGGAGCTGGGTGCTGGAGAGGGAAGGTCGGCTAGGATCTAAGACGCTCTCAAATGGGTGGCCTGAGTCAGCAGAGCAGCGCTGGGCCTGGGGCTTTCCAGGGGGAACTGGGTGGACAGAATTCCCCCTGGATGATGGTCTAGACAGGGCTCACCCTTCCCTCTGCTCATCAGGGGCTTCTGCTTCCCCTTTAGGAAGAGGAAACACCCTGGCTGTTTATTCTGGGGCTGTGGATTTGTTGTGAATAAGCCCCAGGACGGCAGTGGGACAAGTCCTCTGCACGTGGGGCATTTCAGGAAACAGGCTGCCCTGACTGTAGCCCTGGCCAGAGGGTTCCAGGGGGGCCAGTAGATGAATCAGGAACAGGAAGATAATGCCTGAGATTAAATCCAGTAAATAAGAAAATGTAATTTAAAGGCAGTTTAGAGTTCTTGCTAACTTTCCAAATTAAAAAAAAAAATTGTTAGAAAATATATAATCCCATAGCCACTGACAGATTTTTATTGAAATACCTCCCATGTGCAAACAGCTGGGCTCATATACATACCATCACATACTTTTTTCCACTTAAAATATGTCTTCTAAGCACTATTTCATATTAACAATTATATATGCTCTATCGCTTTTTAAAAAATGTTTATTTATTATTGAGAGACAGAGCACGAGCATGGGAGGGGCAGAGAGAGGGGGAGACACAGAATCCAAAGCAGGCTCCAGGCTCTGTGCTGAAGCTCAGACGTGGGGCTCGAACTCACAAACCCCAAGATCATGACCTGAGCGGAAGTTGGATGCTTAACCCACTGAGCCACTCAGGCGCCCCTCTATTACTTTTTTTTTTAAAGCAGTCTCTATGGCCAACGTGGGGCTTGAACTCACAATCCCTGAGATGAAGAGTTTTGTGCTCTATCACTGTTAAGGACTAAAAAATTTTTCTTTTTCTTTTTTCTTCTAGTTTATTTCTTTATTTATTTTGAGAGAGAGAGAGAGAGAGAAGAGCAGGGGTGAGGCAGAGAAAGAGGGAGAGAATCCCAAGCAGACTCCATGCTTAGGACCTCGAATCCTTGCCATTTCATGCACCATGAGATCATGACCTGAGCTAAAACCAAGAGTCGATGCTCAACCAACTGAGCCACCCAGGCACCCTTAAAATGGCTTTCTATAGTACAAATACGCCATAATTATTTCAACTAAAATCTAAACCCAAATATTTTAGTTGTTCACATTTTTGTCATTATAAAGGATGCCAGGGAGGCACCTGGGTGGCTCAGTCAGTTAAGCATCTGACTTCGGTTCAGGTCATGATCTCACGGTTTGGTTTGTGAGTTCGAGCCCTGGGTCGGGGAAGTGTGTGTGTGGGAGTTGGGGGGTCTCTGTGCTAACAGCTCAGAGCCAGGAGCCTGCTTCGAATTCTGTGTCTCCCTCTCCCTCTGCAGCTCCCCAACTTGCTCTCTGTGTCTCTCGCTCAAAAATATGAATAAACATTTTAAAAAAATTTTAAAAAGGATGCCTGCAACAAACATATTTGCACATAAATTCTTTCTTATGCTTTTCCCAATTGTGTTCTCTAAAACCTTTACTTCATTTTCTTTCTTCTTTTTTCCACCTTTCTTCTCTCTTGCCTGCACCTTCCTCCACCCGAATGAATGTTGACAGCTAATATATATATTTGTACCCCTTCCTCTGTGCCCAAGCAATGATGTGAAGCCTATGTACACATAGGGGACTGATTTGTTTGGTCACCTGTTTGTGAGTAATGGAATGCTGCCCCAGATTCTGAGTGATTTGGTTTTCTTTCTTGATGAGAAATCCTCTATCTCTAGTAGGTTCTTTCCTAATAAATTATTTATTTAAATTATGTATATACGTAAATAAATAAATATATAAATAAAATAAACCTACACTTTCCTGCCTCTGTGCCTTTGCTTGTGCCATTCACCTTGCCTGGAAAACCCTTCCACCTGCTCCACTTATCCAAGCGTTTCTTACCCCTCAAGGTCCACTTCCAATCCCATTCCTTGCCTGTAACTGCCTCTGTCCCCTCCAGCTGGAAGTCAACTTGTCTTCCTCAGGACACTTTACTTTCTGCATTCCTCTCATTCACGTCCTTGCAGTCTTGGGCTTTAAGTTTCAAAAATCTGAATTTGAAAAGCCCCCGAGGATGGAACCGCGCCTTATATGCCTTGTATTACCTGCAGAGTTCAGCACTAGTATCCACGATGTACTCAAATAGTTGTTGAGCCCTGAGAATGAATGGAATGAATGAGTGAGTGAGTGAATGCACACTACTCTCACTCTCACCCAAAAACACGGGTCCCTATGGAGACAGTTTCAGAAACAGATGAGAATCCGGGAAGATTCGGAGCCCTTTGAAGGAAAGATATTTTAGAGGTTCTTTAACTATAGTATTTTGCCCTCATTGGAAAGCATTGCCTTGTGGAAAATACAAAAAAGCACAAAGACAAAAATGAAGTTCCTGCATAGCTTAGTCACCTAGAGAAAATTCACCATTAACATTTCAGTGTATATCTTTTCAGTCTTTCTGTGCATATATGAACTCAGAAAATATGATATATACATGTATATACGCATGTATGCATGTATGTACACCACACACACAACGTTTAAAATTGGGGGAGGGGGAATATGGGAGGAGCAAGTCTTGGGTGCCCCCACCCCTGCTCCTGGGTTCCTGGGTAAGGGCAACAAGCTTCTGGGGCTCTCTGTGCTCAAGGAGTCATGGGGGGGGGAACACTTTGCTAAGAGCTGAGAGTCCCTGGGGTCCTATATCCTTGCGTCCCACGTGAGACAGAAAAGTAGCGTCTCCCTCCCTGTCTCCCGCTTTTACCACTCCCTCCCTCGCATTCTTGCCGCTCTACGGGGGAAGTCCAGTCACCTCAGGAATCCTGGGTCTCATTCATCTAGAAAACCTGAGCCCTCAGGCAACAATTTCCCTGTTGTCCCAGCCTCTTCCTATTGGACACACCAAAAGTATAAGAATCACCCAACAAGTGAGTGGGTGAATGGGCTCTCCCTGGGAATTTCAACACTCCCAGAGGAGGGAGGGAAGTCCACCCACTCCCCAGAATGGATTCTCAGACAGACTGTGGCTGACTGGCTGAAGGGTGTTTTTCGGGTGGGGCAGTAGATGAGAACTCACTTTGCTTGTGTGTTGACTTCGTGCCAGACACCACTAGCCTTTTACACACCTTCTCATTTAATTTTGGAAAAAAAAAACAAACCCTCAAGATGGTATCATTATGCCCAGTTGAGAAAAGAGAAACTGATGTGGGTGCAGAAGCCTCTACAATTAAACTATGGGAACATAGCTGGCCTCACCTATATGGCCACACTACTGTCCTCTTGCTAGCATTTCCCGATCACCTCCTCCCTGGCCACTGATGCCTCCCTCATTCTGTAAGTGACCTTTCTCCTCCCAGGGATCATCCTTGACTCTGTCCCTCACCTCCATGTTCGGTCCGTCAGCAAGAATTACCCCCTCCGGCTCCAAGCCTCTGCTGAGTCTTCGCGCCTCTCCATCCCTACTGCTCCCCTTCTGGTCTCAAACACTCTTACTTTCTCCTACACTACTGCTGCTCTTATAGTTTATTTTCCACACCATGTTCAAAATGATCTTTTAAACAGATCACCACACTCCCCGGCTTACAAGCTTCTAATAGATTCCCAACAAGCCTGCAACAAATCCCAAACTTCTTGCCTTGGCTTATAAAGCCCAACAGGATGTGGGTGGCTTGCTCCTCAGACCTCAGTTCCTGCCGCTTCCCTGGGCCTCCTCACTCCATCCACACTTGTCTCGTCCCCCCAACAGTGAGCCCGCTTTGCTTCAGGGACACGCAGTTGCTGTTGTTTACTTCCGGAGGGCTTTCTCCCCTCAACTACCAATATTACTTCCTTCCTGGCATTCAGGGCTCTGTTAAAAGACACCTCCCCCAAGAGGTTCTCCCTGACCACTTGTTCCGAGTAGCCACTTAATCACAGGCCACCACATTGTCCTGTCTTTATTTTTATTTTTTTGGTGAAGTGTGCTTTTGATGTCCTGTCTTAATAATCTGCATAGAACTTAGCACTATGAAGCACTTTAAAAATGGCATCATTCATTCATTCCCTGCATCTTCCCACTAGAATCTATCCCCAGTGGCAACAGTGCCTGGCATATAGTGGCTGCTCAAGAAGCCTTTCTTGAAAAGTTTGCAAATGAATGAATGAATGAATGAATGACATTTTTTCCTAGTTAATTAATTCAATGTGCATTTATCATACGTTAGGGGCCAGATGCTGAGCTGTAGGCTATGTGAAAAGTAAAGACGAACAAGACACATCAACCCCTCGAGAAGTGTTTGACTTGTGATGTCTGAGCTGTGCTTTAAAATAATCTAGAGAAAAAAGAAGGGAGAATATATAAAACAAGGCTGACCAAATGTTGGTAACTGTTGACATAGCATGATGGGGAAAGGGGGCTTTATCCTGTTCTTCTCTTGGTTTTTGTGAATCTTGGGAAATGTCCAAAATAAAAAGTTTCTTAAAAAAAAATCTTACAGGGTCCCTATGTAGTTCAGTCAGTTAAGCATCCGACTTTGGCTCAGGTCATGACCTCATGATTTGTGGGTTCGAGCCCTGCATTGGGCTCTGTGCTGACAGCTTAGAGCCTAGAGACTGCTTCCGTTTCTCCCTTTCTCTCTGCCTCTTCCCTGCTCACATTTTGTCTCTCTTTCTCTCTCTCTCAAAAACAAATAAACATTTTTTAAAAAGGCTTATGATCAGGATAGGGAGAGGCACACTAATTGGTGATCAAGATACACCCATAACTGCTTTGTTGCAGACTACTGAGGAATGCTATAAATGAGGGGGGTTGTTAATGAATTGGGATTTATTACACTGGCTGAGCATCTAGTGTGTTCCAGGCACTGTACTAAGTCCCATGGGTATAATGACACACACTGGGCCCGTTTCATGCAGGATACAATCTAGCCTATAGACATAGGGACAGTAGCTGAAGAAAAAGACAAACACAGGGTGCTGAGAGAGTGTGTAAGAGAGAGCACTCACTTGGTCTGGGGTTCAGGAAAGAGAGGGAGGTGAAGGGCAGATAGGAAGAGCTACCCAGGAAGAGGGAACAGCTTGCACGATGGCTCAGTGGTGTGAAAGAGCCCGGCACATCACAGAAACCAAAAAAGACTACCATTCCAGAGCAGACAGAGCAGGGAAGAAAGTGGAGAGAGATAAGGCTAGACCAGTGAGCAGGGCCCAGACCCCACAATGGGGTGAGGGTCCTGTTATATATTTGGGACTTCACCCCTCACCTCTGAAGGAGTCTGTAGGGAGGTTTCTTGAAGCGGGTGACCAATGAACTAGGATTTGAAGTTGGGGAGCATTGCAACAGGGTAGCAAGGGTAGCCCCCAAAGGCATTCCTAGTGAAGGTAACAGAATGAACTCTGATCCAGAGGGAAAAGAGTTCAAGGTATTGAGGAAATAGCGGGTGGCCTGGCATGGGAGGGGCACGTGGTGCGTGCAGAGGTATAGCAGGCAATAAGCCTAGATAGTAAAGTCAGAGACAAGCACCAGACAGTATGCTAAGGAGTTTGGAATTTATTCCTCAGACAATGAGGAGCCACTGAAGATTTTTTTGATCACTGGACAGATATGATCAGAGCTGTCCTAGGCAAGGATGGATTTGATGGGGAAAGCAGGCAGGAAATGATTATATATGTGAGAGGCAAGGTGGGTCTGATTGTGACACTCAGCAACGTATTGAGCACATAGTATGTGCCAGGCATTGCACTGAAAGCTGAGGCTACAAAGAGGACAAAGGGATGGCACCTGTCCTGCCCTACAGAGCTCATAGATGGCTAAAATGACAGCGAGGATCCAGTGTGATATGACCGCCACATGACCAGGATCTTATGGAAATCATTAAGAAAGGGGGCTGCTGGACCTGCCCGGAGCAGGGGCAGGGGTCAGCCTCCTTGAGCCTTTCTGGAGGGATGAATTACCAGAAGACAGTGGAGAGCAGCATTGCATTTCAGGTGGCCACAGCACAGGCAGAAAAGTCTGGAAGTCTGAGAGCAGAACGACTGTAGACTTGACCTGAAGATGGGGAAGGCAGTCCTGAGGGAAGGCCAGGGAGATAAGCGGGAGACACAGGAAGGGGTTTGCATGTCAAACCAGTTTGTTTCTCATCATTAATAGCATTAATAGTAATAGCATAAGTTATCCCAACCTCTCCCCTTTGTTGTCTCAGCCCCGGGGGAGGGCGTGGCCCCTACTGATGGTTGCCACTTCCCGCGATACTTCAGAACTTTTTGTATTTTCAGTGTCTGACTTGATAACTTTAGACTTCATCAACAATTGATCTGAAAAATTAATCTGAAATCTTAACTGAGCTCTGTTAGAATAGTTGGTGTGGGGGTGGCTGGGTGGCCCAGTCAGTTAAGTGTCTGACTCTTGATTTCAGATCAGGTCATGACTCTCAGTTCGTGAGGGAGTTCGAGCCCTGTGCCAGGCTCTGCGCTGCCAGCATGGAGCTTGCTTGGGATTCTCTGTTTCCCTCGTCTCTGCCTCCGTGTGTGAGTGTGTGTCAACAATAAATAAGCAAAAAAAAAAAAAGGAATAGCTGGTATGATTTCAGTTCCCTGGCTGGAACCTGACCAACACCGAGGGCTTGAGGGATTTTAAGAAGTGATTTGCATTTTAGAAAGGTCTCTCTAGGAACAATTATGCAGAATGAGGCTGGGAGACAAAGAGCCTGTAGTTGGAGTGGTTGGAGTACCCGAGGGGAAGTGGCGAGACCCAAGGCAACAGCCCGTGTACAGGCTGTACAATGGAGGTGGAGAGGAGCGGATCCAGTCAAGAGTGATGAGGGAAATTGAACTGACAGCATTTGAGGACGGTAACTGGAGGTTCGCTTAGGCTTCTGGGTTTGCATGGAGTGCCACTTACCGGGGCGTAAAATCTAGAAGGATTAGGTGAGCGTTGGGGGGACTGAGCCTGAAGGGCTGTGGAACCCTGGGCAGAGATGTCCCAGAAGCAGCCGCATGTCCAAGTCTGTGGTCAGAAAAGGAGTGTGGGTGGGACAGATGGATTAGGCAATCAAGTACGAACTGTTGCGGGGATGGCCCTGGGCGAGAGCACCCTGGGAGCATGTGGAAGACGAGGAGAAGATGGCTGAGCGTGGAAACCCGGGAACTGCAACACTTAGATGTGCCGGGGAAGAGGAACCCACGGAGAATCCTGAAGAGAATCTTGGGAACCACAAAAATGGCAGAGGGAGGACCAAGCAGGGCATTTAGAAGGAGGATGGTGCCTGGGCACCTTGCACTTGTCAAGAGGGTGTGTATTACAGGCACATGCACACATGTACATTTTTAAAGTAATTCCTTCCGCTAAGTTTGTAATATTTAGCAGAAACGTGTTCACATCAGTCCTGGTGTCACCATGTGACCTGGCCCAACCTTTCGTCGTTGTCCAACTGCGTCAGGAGAAGCCACCTGGCAGGAAGGAGCCAGGTGGAGCAGAGAGCAGCCGGGTCTCGAAGTCAATAACTGGTGATAAGGCCAGATGTGTAGCAATAGCAAATAATATAGAACCAGCGTCATCCCAGGTAGCAAGAAGTGGTCAACTGTCTACAGCCAGGAGCACGGAACGGGTGGAGGGGTGTCTGAGACACCTGGGAAGGGAAGTGGGAGGGCCAGCACATTTATGGAGTGGGCCAGGCCTTCTGCTAGGCTTTTTGCATGCTATCTCTATTAACCTTCTCCTTCGAAGATAAGGAAGCTGAGGCTCAGAGAGGTTGTATAATGTGCCCAAGGTCACACAAGAATGGGGTGACTTAAGATTTGAACCCAGAAGCCCAAAGCTGGTGCTGTCTCAAATGAGCCCTTAGTCTCCAACCAAATCTATTTTCCCTGTGACCTGAGGGCCACATTCTTTAATTTTTGGGCACTGATGCAAAGCTTCTTGTTGAAGCTTGAGCTGAGTGCTGGCTCCACGCCCATTCAGCGGCCTGAGTTAGGTATTCTCCATAAGTGGCTTTCTGACGGTGCCTGCTTCCAAACCAGACTTCCTGTTTCATCATGCTGCATATTGTCTCACTTTTGGGTTTCTTGCCAAATGCCTTCCTTGCCACTCCTCGAGGTGGGTGAGGTGACTGGGGAACAGGCTATAATGAGGTATCTGTCAAGACCTGCTTACCCCCCAGAGATCCTAAGATCTGATGAGCAGCCAGCAACTCTGATACAGGTCAATTACCACCCAATGTCCGAGACCCTAAAACACCCCCCGAGGAGCCTGATTACAGGCCAGATGATGATAATAGCTAAAGGGCACTGGGTGGCTCTCTGTATGCCAGGCCCTGGGCTGTGTGTCTTACCTGCATTGTTTCTGTTCCATGTAATCTTTACTTTTTATTTAAAAATTTTTTAAAAATGTTTTATTTATTTCTGAGAGAGAGAGAGACAGCGTGAGCAGGGGAGGGTCAGAGAGAGAGAGCGAGACACAGAATCCGAAGCAGGCTCCAGGCTCTGAGCTGTCAGCACAGAGTCCGATGCGGGGCTTGAACCCACGAACTGCGAGATCATGACCCGAGCCGAAGTCAGACACTTAACCGACTGAGACATCCAGACACCGCTCCATGTAATCTTTAATCCTGCGAGGTCAGTGATTATTATGCCCACTTTGCCCACAAGGGAACCACTCTGAGTAAGGTGTCTGTATCCAGTAAACAGCAAGAATGTCTGAAGCAGAGGCATAGAGAGAAGCCCGCCATGCCACCCTCATTTCCTCTTCTGTCCTTGGCCCCAAGGTCCTCGGTTTGGATTCCCCAATCCATGAGAAATTCCTCCTTCTTTTTCTTAAGGCCAAAGGAAATTCTGGCCAGGGTTGCAAAGTGGTGGCAAAGCAAATGTGTGCCTTGGGTGTATCCAGAGTCCCAGTCAGGAGCTTTTCCTCCACGGATCTTTTTACACAGAGAGAAGTATAAAACCGTGTCCCCTGGGACAGGTATTTCATAGTATCAGTGGTGCCAGGAGAGGGGCGGGCTATGCGTGCATGTCTGTATCCGTGTATGTGTTTACATGTGTACATAAGGGCAGGGTAGGAGTCGGGCAAATCCACCTCATAGACGTGTCCCCTGTTTCTATGGTCCTATATAGCTTCCGCGACTATGTTTTCGAAACCAAAGTCAGGACACGTGGACTGGCTGGTGTAAGCGTCTTTGCAGCAATGAAACTGATACCATCCCCAGGAGATACAGAGGCTGGTGGCCAGCAGCTCAGCAGAAGTGCTCTGGTGTGCTTTGGGGGATGCCCCAGAGGCCCCTGGGAGAGACAAGGTTCAGCTGAGAGTTGAGACCTGAGTGTGTAAGTATAAGTGTGCCAGATGCTCACAGCCCACGAAGGATTGGCATTATTATACGTGATTTTAAAGATGCTGTTACGGGGAACTGCTATTCCCAGAACACCCAAGAGAAACATGACAGCCTGAAGCTAGAGGGAAGTTCTGAAACAATAGCTTGTTTTAGGGGCTATTATAAGATGCATCCCATGAATAATTGAATCTTTATATACACACAAAATATCATGGAGAATTGAGCCAGGTCTGCTCACACATGAGGTCAAAAAGATTGCCTCTGCTTAAACTACCCAGCGAGTGGAGACAAAAGTGATCGGTTTTGCATGACGTGAATTTAACGAGCATGTATTGCTTCCTACCACTGCTGCCCACCAGCCTCCAGACCCTGGGTGTCAGGCCCAAAGAGGACCGAGACTAGGCTTGCAGGGGCAACAGGGGTGACAGATGTGCTGGGCTGATTAGGATACCGTGTGAGGTGGGTGGCTTAGTACAGTGGCAAGAGGGGCCCCTGGGTGGCTCAGTCGGTTAAGCGTCTGACTTTAGCTCAGGTCATGATCTCACAGTTCGTGGGTTCGAGCCTCACGGAGGGCTCTGTGCTGACAGCTAGCTCAGAGCCTGGAGCCTGTTTTGGATTCTGTGTCTCCCTCTCTCTCTGACCCTCCCCTGCTCATGCTGTCTTTCTCTCTCTCTCAGAAATAAATAAGAAACATTAAAAAACAAACAAAAAAAAAAAAAGAACAGTGGCAAGAGTGAAGTCCAGGGGCACCTGGGTGGCTCAGTAGGTTAAGCATCCGACTTTGGCTTAGGTCATGCTCTCATGGTACACAAGTTCAAATCCCACATCAGGCTCTGTGCTGGCAGCTCAGGGCCTGGAGCCTGCTTCGGATTCTGTCTGTCTGTCTGTCTGTCTCTCTCTCTCTGCCCTCCTCCGTTCATGTGCACGCCTATGCATGCTCTCTCCCTCCTTCAAAAATAAATAAACATTAAAAAAAGATTAAAAAAAAAAAAGAGTGGAGGGTGATTAATTCATTCTCAGGAGGGGGCTGGTACTAGTTTTCTCCTCATTTGTCACGTAACACAATACCACAAACCTAGTGGCTTAAACAGCAAACATGGATTCCCTCACAGTTTCTGTGTGCTGAGAGTACGGGCACTGCTTAGCCAGATCCTCACATCAGGCTGTAATCGAGGTGTCTCTTGGGCTGCCTGCTGTTCTGGAGCTTGAGTCCTCTTCCAAGCTCACATAGTTGTGGGCAGAATTTAGTTCTTTGTACCTGTATGATTAAAGTCTCTCTTTTCTCTTTAGCTGTCCATATGGATCATCCTCAGGAACCAGAGGCTGCCTCAAGTCCTTGTCAGGGGGCCCCTTCCTGAGGCCCTCTCGCAACATGACAGCTTACTTCTTCAAGGCCAGCAGGAGAATCTCTCTGATTTCGAGGAGGATCCCAACCCCTCTTTTGAAGGGCTCACCTGATTAGGTCAGACCCACCCAAGATAATCTCCCTTTGATTTACCCAAAATCAACTGATTAGGGACCCTACTTACATCTGCAAAATCCCTTTTGCCAAGATCAAGGGGGGGTGATGTCACATCATAGTCACAGACCCTACCCACGCCACACGCAAGGGTATCCCAGGCATGTACACCAGAGGGCAGGAGTCTTGGGGGCTATCTTAGAATTCTGCATACCAAGAGTGGGGGAGGGGGATGGAAGAAGAAAGTGCCAGTGTACACAACCTTTATGCTGAGTACTGAAGAATGAATTTAAGTGCTTTTAGCACTTCAGTCCTCCAAGGAAGAGAGGCTGTTGGGGAGGGAAGAGAGAAGAGTGGAAAGAACATTATGGAGACAGAAAAGACCATAAATAAAGTTACAAGCACATGAAGGAATCTGCTCAGTGACTATTGAATTGTCTAGTGTGGCCATAGATGGCAGGGAGGTGGGGCCAATGTAGAGAAAAAATAGAATATTAAGTCATGAACATCATGTTCTTTCAATGAGTTCTTGTCCTCAATTCCTGAAACCAGACAAGGTGGGCTAGAGACAAAAAATGTCAAAAAAAACCCAAGTCCTTTCCTTAGAGGTCTCTCTCCAGGGATCCCCGACCTCACCCATCAGTGCCTCACGGTCCTGTTGTTCTAACTAGATGAATGTCAGCACGGTTCCTGAATCCTTATGCCCAGGCTTCTAAGGGGGACCAGATTCTTGCTTACTGAGTCAGCTTCTGGATGCTCCTTTTTTGTGTGCGTGGAGGACAAAGAGTGAGCATATTGGAGAGAATTAGAGGAAGCCAGAGATGCTAGGCAACCTGCACAAAAATGAAGAGCTAACTGAGAAGTTGAAAGAGGGAGAGAAAAATCTATGAGGGCTGGGTGTCCAGAAGTTTTAGGGGATGCAGAGAAGCTCTAAGGTTTAGAGAGGAGAAGAAAGGGAAGGTACAGAAATGTGGCTAGGTTTACTGATCAGATATTTTTCTTCTCTTCTCAATATTTATTTTTTATATGTTTTTTATTTATTTCTGAGAGAGAGAGAGAGGTAGTGTGAGCAGTGGAGGGTCAGAGAGAGAGAGACACAGAATCTGAAGCAGGCTCCAGGCTCTGAGCTAGCTGTCAGCACAGAGCCCAATGAGGGGCTCGAACCCACCAACCGCGAGATCATGACTTGAGCTGAAGTCAGACGCTTAACCGACTGAGCCACCCAGGCACCCCTCTCTTCTCAATATTTAAATAAAAATGGGAATTAATTTTTAAAATGATTTTTTTAAGTTTATTTATTTATTTGGAGAGAGAGGAAAAAGTGTGTGGGGGAGGGGCAGAGAACAAAAATCCCAAGCCGACTCTGTCTACACTGTTAGCTCTGAGCCTGACTGATGAGGGGCTCGAACCCATGAACCATGAGATCATGACCTGAGCCAAAGTCAGGCACTTAACCTACTGAGCCACCCAGCTGCCCCTAGACAGAGTTTTTAATTAGTTTAGATTCTTTCTTTTTTTAAATTTTTTTAACATTTATTTATTTTTGAGAGACAGAGACAGTGCATGAGCAGGGGAGGGGCAGAGAGAGAGGGAAACACAGAATCTGAAGCAGGCTCCCGGCTCTGAGCAGTCAGCACAGAGCCCATCGCGGGGCTTGAACTCACAAGCCGTGAGATCATGATCTGAGCTGAAGTTGGGTGCTTAACTGACCGAGTCACCCAGGCGCCCTGGAAATAATTCAGACTATTTCTCCTGTGTATGTGTGGTTTTGCTTTGGGAGATGATACTGTGCAGATCCTGGGTCACACAAGAGCTCCAGGATATAATCAGTTTACCTCAAAAGGAAAAGAATCTAACAAATCACTGATACCTCAGTGTGCAATAGTTTAATATGTTACTTCTCTTTGAAGCATTTACTTAAAAGAGAGCTCAAAGGTCAGAAACACCCCTATATCCCCAGGAGTGAATGTGTGTAGGCTAGCAGAATTTCAGAGGTAATAGTCTAAGAGATGACTTTCTTAAAAAAGAAAAAAAAAGAGAGAGAGACAACCCAGTATGATTCTGTTTTATTCTTCTGTACTATTCTTGGATTTCTCTGGTCTCTGGTTCCAGGGTTAAGCTGCATTTCCTCCCTTAGAATTTATATATGGTCCTCAGCGATCAAGATGACAAACCTAGAAGTATATATTTTGGGGGGTGATAAAATCTTTTGCTCTGCCTTTCCTCAAGCAGGAAAAGAAAAGAAACCAGCCAGCTGCCTCGGCTGGTCAGCAAGTCTGCCCATCACACCTGTGGGCAGTGATTATGGCTTCCACTTAAGGCCAAGGCCCTGAGGAGGCTCATGGAACAGTCAGCCAAATTCACCCAGCCTCGTCCCCTTCTCCTGGCTTCTTGGCACCATGTTTTTACCTCCGGATTAGGTGTGTTTGATTAAACTTAAATAAACATGGAAGGATTTCATTTTTGTTGTTGTTTGTTCTGCAGAATGGAGTTCTAAAGAAGAGGGGGGTAGATATCCTTGACCTCAGCCAACCTTGACCCCATCTAGGCCAGAGAGAAGAGGTGTGGAAGGAAGTGAAGAGGAACTGTGAAGTACAAGAGGGTGTGGAAACTGACTTCCTCCCCAGGGGCCTTGGAACAGCCTTCTCAAAGCCCCATACAGCCGGGCTCCTTGCACCAGTTCCCGGCCATTCCTTTGAAATATTCTCAGAGCAGGGCTCCACGTGGTGCGCACGCACAGCCCGTGTACACACACCACACACACGCGCACACACACACTCCCCCACCCCCCTGTCTGGTGACAGATGGGGCCTGAAGGATCTGGCAGTCTGCGTGGCCGATGGCAGAGTCGCGCTTGCTCTCACTGTCTCCCTGGAGTCCCTCTGCAGACGCAGGTGCGCGTCAGTGCCTGCTCTAATTTTATCCCTGGTTGATGGAGGAGACTAACGGAGCAGCAGGGAGGCTGCTATTTTGGGGCTCTCCGTGGCTCTGAGTTATATAAAGCCTATTGCTTTGTGGCTGTGCCTCACTCTTGCTCCTTCTGTCACAATATGTCATCAGTTCAGATATTCACACACACACCCCCGGGGCTCTTGGGGAATGAGGAGGGAGGTGTGTGCTGGCGGAGTGTGTGTGTGTGTGTGTGTGTGTGTGTGTGTGTGTGTGTGTTGTGTGTGCACTCTCCTGCCAGCTCACTGGGGGAGGAGGCCTGCATATACTACCAGGAGCTGGGGGACTGTGGATGAGGAGGTTTGTTTTTGAAAAAAATGGAAAGATCTTTCTGATGGAGAAACGTGAGTGTGTATGCTTTGGGCTTTAGGGCAGATCGCGTTTGAGATGATGTTATGGGTCTGCTGTTGGCATGGTGATAAGAATAACTTCCATTTCAGTAACTCTTTTCATTTTTGAAGGAACCCAAGAGTTTCACAAATTATACACAAACAGCTCAGCCTCTGAATGGCAGGAATTTTTTTTGTCTGGAATTAGGAGCAGCAGCTAGATGCACAAATATGAAAGCGTGACTTTACGGATGGATTGATGGCAGAAGATGGTGTTTCCACATGTTTGGGGACAAATTTTACCTGGAAAAATTTCTGTAGATCCAAAAACCCTTCTTGTGCTAGTATTGTGGCAACTGTGTAAAGACAGGTGCTTACAAATGTTAGTGATATATGACATCTAATTTATCTTTGTATTTTCCAGTATTGAACCTTAATAAGTATTTTTAGGGCCATCTGGGTGGCTTAGTCGGTTAAGTGTCTGGTTTAAGTCATGATCTCTTGGTTGTGGGATCGAACCCCATGTTGGGCTCCTCGCTGACGGTGCGGAGCCTGCTTGGGATTCTCTCTCTCTCCCTCTTTCTCTGCCCCTCCCCCACCTCAGAATGGATAAATAAACTTAAAAAACTAGTTTTGGAAATGTCAGTTTTAGTAAGGAATGAACAAAATCCTAAAATAATATAGCTCATTGTCTATGAACTTGAAAGAGCCAAGTTTCCCTAGGTATAAATTATTCACTCAGAATAAGCCTAACAGAGCTTGATGACCTTATCACACAGGTGTTTATCCCATCCCCCAGTACAAACCAGGGAAGGGAGATGTTCTGTACTTGGTGAGCTACGTGTTTCCCGTATATAATCTCCAGGGTATATTCTGGCTGACATGATGGAGCTCTTAAGGCATTACCCAGGGGGGTGAAGGTTTGGCAGTGCACAGCTTGGCTCCTGGAGCCTGACAGAATGTGAGACCTCGGCTGATGCTCGTGTTTCTCATTTGGGTTTTCCCATCAGCGGCAGCTACCATAGCAGGCAGGGCTCCCATTGCTAGTCATGTGACCGTGGCACTGTTTCTTAGCTGCTCTTTGAAGGGTGTTGAAGACCCTTCTCTTGCACTGGCGAAAGCACTTCTAAAGGGTTTTCAAGAGAAAAAGCTCAGGAACTTTCCATGTAGACCAGACGGATCAGGCAGCCTACTACATGGGACCTGCACCTTAGACTTTCCAGCGAAGGGAGTGGTTTAGGAAGCAGGAAAGGGAACCAGATCAGAATCAGAGATGGGCTGATAGAGGCCTGATGGGGAAATGAATGGGAATGGGGAAGGTGTAAATGAATCACTGTGTGTCAATAATTGACTTAAGCGGAATCTCACCACTCATGCCTCTCCTCTCTGCCCCTGGCTAGGGGCAGGAATGCACTACTCTGGCTCCTTGATGGTGTCCTCACTGCTCCCCAACTTCTCCTACCTGCCCCAACCCCCCACAGTCAAAGTGACCTTTCTAAAACCCAAATCTGGTCACCTCACTGTGCAAATCTCTTCAAAGGCTCTTCATTTTCTCTCCAGAGAAAACACATATGCTTTCCATGATCTGGGGTTCTCTGTGATCTGGGGCCTGCTTATCTCTCTGGCTTAGGTCACATAGCAACCCTCTTACCCCTCCCTGAAGGGGGCCTCCTCTCCCCCCCTTCATCCCACTCCCTGACACCTTAAACCTTCTTGAGCTGCTTGTAATCCCCTAAATGTGCTGAACTCTCTTATCTTCCGTGTGTTTTCATGGAGCGTTCCATCTACCTGGAATGCCCTTCCAGTCTTTTTTTTTTTTTTTCCCTCTGAGCTTCTTTCAGGCCTCAACTCAAGCATCACCTTCTCCAGGAAGTTGAATTAACCCCTCCACACACAGATCAGGCATCAGGCTTTCCTCTGGCATTTTTGCTTCCCTCTGCCAAAGTGCTTAAGTGCCTTGCAGTCTGTCCTGCCCAGACCATGGGCTTCTAGAAGATGAGGACTGTACAGCTCCTGACCCAGCCCACTGCTCAGCCTGAAACAAGCGTCTGCTGAATGAATGACTGAATCTGAGCCAAAGCTCCATTTCCGAACTCCAAGTTCCTCAAATGTCATGAGGTGTAGGGATAGGGACAGGGCTCGTAGGAAACGTCAACGAAGTTGAAGAGGAGAGGGCAGGTCCTGGGAAACCTGACCATGAACAGCACCAGCAGGCCTGCAGGCGTCTGTCTCTCAAGCCAAAGGCAGAGGGCCTGTCTGGCCTCAGTGCTGCGACTTGCAGGTAGGTCGTGGCTCGGGGTAGAGCAGTTAGCATGTCGCCTGTGCATTTCTCAGCCTCTTTCTCACAGTTTGCTCCTGTCTGCCTTTTCTGCACTCCATCCCACCACACCACGCGTCTGTGGTGGGAGAGGGGCAGAACTTGCATTTGAACCTCAGTGTCCCGCCTTCCATCCATGCCCGCCCTGTGGTCACATCAAACGCAGTCAAGGGAGCAGTGATTCTAGCACGATCGTCAGGATCTCCCAGTCCCAGCCCATGGGGAAAGCAGTCCCTCTACTAGGCCGCACTCTGGAGAGGCTGGCCTCGGGCACAGGACAGAAGGCAGCATGCTGAGCGCCTCACCCTTGGCTGAATCAGGTTAGGCCAGCTTGGGTCACGGCATTTAGCTCGGCAGTGCTGGTGGTAGTGGGCACTTGATATTTTTGAAGAAACAGAGACAGCAGTAGAAGAGGCCTCAGACTACAAATCAGATTTCAAATGCAGTGAGAGAGGCTCTTTCTTTAAATCCCTGCAACAGCTTTCATACAGGAAATATCATTTTCAAAGCTGGTTAATCACCACTTAATTCATCTATTTTAATACACTCATTTTCATTTATTGGGCTTTATTAGAGTCTGCCTCTTCTAAATGTTTATTTATTTTTCTGAGATGAGCACGAGCAGGGGAGGGGCAGAGAGAGAGGGAGACACAGAATCTGAAACAGGCTCCAGGCTCTGAGCTGTCAGCATAGAGCCCGATGAGGGGCTCAAACCCACGAACCGTGAGATCATGACCTGAGCCGACACTGGACACTTAACCGACTGAACCACCCAGGTGCCCCAGGAGTCTACTTTTTCTATACTCTCAAGGGATCGCGGCCCCAAATATTTTCATTTAATTCTGTGTCGGAAGCTGCCTACTAATCTTCCAAAGTCAACTCTGTGTGGATGTGTGCACACCCGTGTGTGCGTGTGTATGTGCACATGTGTCGCCCTAAGTCCCTTGTCCCTGTTCTCAGAATTGTCCTGTGATATTAGGATGATAATGCTATTAACCCAGGAATAAACTGGCTGTGGGGGAGGTGGCAACACAACTGGCATTTTCTGGGAAACCAGAATTTTAAACAGTGTCTTTTTTAGGCTCCTGAATCCTGACAGACACTCACCCCGCTGTGACAGAGAGGGGCGGCAGGGAGCTTGCCTGAATGGGAGCCTGGGGGAACAGAAAGGAAAGGCCGGCTGTTGGCAGTTCCACAATTTTAGAACAGCTGCAAGGGTTGGAGGCGCTTCCTCTAAATGAGATGACTCTGGGCCACTGAGAGGAAACAGGGAGAAGATTCCGCAGCTGATGACGAGGAGGAGAGGGGACTCAGTTTACACCGTGGGTGGGTAGTAACGAGATTATCTGTATTAGGCACCATTACCATCACCCGGAAGGCCATGTGTGTTCCCTGAAACTGATAATGAATTGGAACAACTTCCAGGGATCAGAACAAGTTATGACAATATATTCTGTGCTTGGTATATATTTCAAAATCAGTAGTGCATTCAGGTTTATCGGGTATGATGGGTGAGAAATTGTAGAAGATCTCATCTTTGTAATTTATTTTGGTTTCTTTTTTTTTTTAATGTTTTATTTATTT
>NW_024080697.1:1672431-1824931 GCF_003009895.1 Hyaena hyaena
AGAAACAATGAAATCTGGCCATGTGTAGCCACATGGATGGACCTTGAGGGGGTTATGCTGAGCGAAATAAGTCAGGCAGAGAAGGACAAATATCATATGTGTGCACGTATAGGAGGATTAGGAGGAACTTGACGGAGGACCAAGGGGGAGAAGAAGGGGGGAAATGGTGGGGGAAAGGGAGAGAGGCAAACCATGAGAGACTCTTGAATGCTGACAAAAGCTGAGGACTGATGGATGTGGGGGGGAGGGGGGATGGGCATGGAGGAGGACACTTTTGGGATTGAGCACTGAGTGTTATGTGGAAACTAATTTGACAATAAACTATTTGTAAAAAAAATAAATAACTAAAGTAGGAAATCATACATTTAAAAAAAAAAAAAAGCCACATGATAGGGCTCTCCAGAGTGAGGATACTAGATACTAGGTAAGTTTATGGAGTGCTAACTGCATGTATCTTGCTCTTCAAAATGTTCTATATCCTTACAACTTCATGATGGGTATTCTTTATTTTTTAAATTTTTATTAGTTTTATTGTTTATTTATTTTTGAGAGAGAAAGCATGAGAGGAAAAGGGGCAGAGAGAGAGAGAGACACAGAATCCGAAGCAGGCTCCAGGCTTTGAGCTGTCAGCACAGACCCAGTGAGGGGGCTTGAACTCACAGACCATGAGTTCATGACCTGAGCTGAAGTTGGACACTTAACCACCTGAACCACCCAGGCGCCCTTCTTTATTACTTTTTTTTAATGTTTACTTATTTTGAGAGAGAGCAAGAAGGGGAGGGGAAGAGAGAGAGGTGGGTAGAGGATCTAAAGCGGGCTCTGTGCCGATAGCAGAGAGCCCCATACAGATCTCGGCCCTGAGACCATTACCTGTGCCGAAGTCAGACACTTACCTACTGAGTCACCCAGGCATCCCCATGTTGGGTATTCTTAATATCCGAATTTTATAGATGGGGAAATGAAGCCATAGGGAGATTAAGTAACGGGCCTAAGGCCACACTGCTGGTCAATGGAAGAGACAAGATTTAGACCTAGGCAGCCTGGCTCCGGCTCCCAGACTTATAACCACTCTTCCATACCACCACGTGCCTTCTTCAAACTGTTGATGGCATACGAGGTGTGTGTGTTACCTCAATGCATAAGAATGAAACTATGTGGAAATCCTGCATGAACGTCAGCATGACATCATCATTAATAAAAGCTTATGGATTCAGGTCAGTCATGTTACTCAGGGCTTAGCAACAACTTCACAGAAGACTCAGAGTAAGTCTTCTTTCTAGATGCCCTGACCCAAAGTATTCAGAAAGTGATCCCTTTATTTACTCAATATATGATTATTGAGCACTTATTCTATACCAGGCACACTGACTAGGCTCTGGAAATAAAACTGGGACGAAGGCATAGTCCTTTGCCCTCAAGGAGCATGTAATGCATGGACCTTTCTCAGTCAATGGCCAACAGCTTAAAAGCACAATAATATCCTAAAGGCTGATGATCACCTGTTGTATATTTGCTACCCCCTCAGATGTGGGGGTAATTCCTATTTGCTGGAGACCTGGGGGGCAACTCAACACCACCTCGATGGGCTGACACCTCTAAAAGTCACTGGTGTCCAGAAGTGTTTTCCCAGCAGTTCTGAGGGCTTGACGTTCTCATCAAGGAAGTGACATGGAGAGATGGTAGTAAAGACAGATAATTGTGAAAAGAATGTAGCATGAACATACTGTGGTTTAAATATATAGAATAAATATAAAGAAAGGTTTAGGGCTAGTTTCTAGGGAGCCACTGCTGGAACTAGAAAGTCCGAGGGGTGATCCTGTGTCAGGCAAGGCTTCATCTAGGAGCTCTAGGACCCAGCTATGGAGAGAGAGGGTCAACTCCCCAGAGAACACAGGGATTGAGAGTGGGGAGGGGTGATCCCCAGGGCGGCAGGTAAAGAGAGTTCAGTTGCTAGGAGAAGCAAGAATGAGTGTTGGCTGGCAAAACAAAAGGTCCGTGCCATCAACTAATGAGAATGTGCAGTTCAGAGAAGATCTGATGGGGCCATATCTCCTCAACTCACTTGCTCTTCCAGAATTTCCTTGTAGGTATCCCTCCCATCCAGACTGGTGTAAAGCGAAGAAATGACAAACTTTCCTGATGCCCAGGTTAGAGCAGATCACGAACAACCGTCTATATTGGGAGTAACAGGGACTAGCAACCTGGGATCAGGGGGCCTGTGCAGGGAGGAGCAGCTGAGAAGGAAGTCTTACATCTACTGGAGACGTTCAGGTGTCAGAAACCTACACCGTCTCCTTGGGAATGGCAGCTTTGTGACTGTTTTTCAGACACTGGACAGAAGCCTGGAATTTCAAATGCCCCCAGGGCAAGGCAGGGCAGGGATGGCAGCTCAGTGCAGGGCGCTGATTCGCCAAACCAGAAACAAGCGCCGGCCCAAAGGGGGCAGCTGTCACCCACTGTCACCATTTTCCCCCTAGGGAGGCTAGAAATCCAGATTGTGGACTGGAACAGAACAACATGTCTGTGGGGCAGAATCTGGTCTGTGGACCCCTCAGGTTGTGACATCGGCTAGGAGCCATATTGTCACAGAGCCAGTGAAAGTCCCCTCTCCTCTTGTGCAATTTCAAATCTGTGTGCTAATCTAGGCCCAAATCAACAAGCACCCAGTGACAGCCCGTGCCCAAGTTCAGCCCTTTGATCTGCGCTATCTAACTAAAATCTGAAAAACACCGTGTGGGCCTCGAAAGGAGAGGGAACATCACTGTGAGAACTGTACTTTCATTTCCTGGCGGGGGTGTGGTTAAATTCACAACTTCAGTGTGACACTAACCGTCAGAGGGTTTTACATTAGATTTCCTGTTTCCTTTTCTTAATAAAGAAAGGAAAAGCAGCCCTCCCCCCCCCCCCCCCCCCCCCCCCCCCCCCGCAGTAAATGTACGCTGAGTTCCATAGGAAGACACCATGGGGGTTCCTATGTGACCACAAGCAAAAACAAAACGTAACCCTGAAACCTGGTAAATAGCAAATATTCAGAAGACTATGGGTCATATGGCTGCTCAGGGTTGCTTTGATCATCTGCAGCGATTTTCCACTGCACACTTAGTAGACTAGTGACCAAAGTCCTTTACTTTTGAGTTGCTGGAACCATTTCCCACAGAAGGCTTGGAAAATAATACTGGTGGCAATGATAATCACAGGAGCTACAGCATGCCAAGGGCCATGAGCGGGCATGCCTCACATGCCTCTGATCTCACAAAAACGCTCCAAGAATTTCCCCCATTTTACAGAAGGAAACTGAGACTTGGAGGATTTATGATAATTTTCCCAAGTCACTCCACAGGTGATGGAGCTGGAGTTTCGTTCTTTGTCTTATTTGCAAATATTTATCGGTCACCTATGTATTGGCCAGGCACTCCAAAACGATTGATGGCTGAACGTAGCTGGGCTCAAAATGACTCTCACTTGCTGAAAATAATCTCTGTATAGGGGCTCCATTTGGAATATTTATCTTGAGTTTGCTTTCATTTGTTCAGCCATTTAGTGACTGCCTACTGTGTCCACAGGTCTTAGGCTGAGTGCTGGGGGGAATGCAGCGATCCTGTCTTTTGGAGGCTTGTAATTTAGTTGGGAAACAGAGCCTATGCAATACAACACTTGAATAATAACACACGATCATGTGTGTTTCAGAGCCGAAGTAAATTGTCCAGAAAAAAAGTTCAGAGGTTGGAGAGACTTCCTTCGGCTGGAATGGGTGGGACGGCAGAACAGAAGAGAAGGTCTTTGAGGCATGAAAAATTGCTGAGTGGACATGACATCTCAGTAGGTAGGTAGAAGAACAGGGCAACGCACAGCATAAACAATGGCGTAGATGGGGAAAAGATATGGTGATGCTGTATCATTTGGTGTGTAAGCTTGCAATGTGGGCAGTCACATCATATGGTCTCAGGTGTGAATCCAGGCTTGACACCTTTCTACTTGTATTATCCTGGGTCGATTATTTAACTTGTATTGAGCCTCAGTGTCCTAACCTGTGAAGGGGGAGGGGCCTCATGAATGAAAGATAAAGCAGGATCTGGCACAGGGAAAGCCCCTATTATAAACCTGATGTCTTTGCAGGGGGAACCTTGGGGCTGTTCCATCTGAATAGTGGAGAGAGATGTGTGGCCAACCTGAAACCATAACGTAAGAGCCCCCAAAGAGGACTGGAAACTCTACAGCCATAAACTAAAAGCAGCAGGTATCAGCCCCAGAATCGGATAAAGCAACCAAACCACAAATGTGCTGCTCAGGTCTTTAAAGTTCTACGCCAGGGCAAGACCTGCTGTAACTTTGTATGATGGAGTCAAACCACACTTTTTTTTTCATTTTCTCATCAGACTTCACAGGAAATATACTCCTTTGTTAAGATTTGAGAAAAGATACCCCTTCACCCTGACTCTCCTTTGCGGCACTAACTCACCCACTGGGTCGCTCACTTTCTATCCTAGGCCCATGTCATCATCAGCTTATATTTAGTAGGCACGTGGGTTTGTATTGCTCTTATGTTAGGAGTCAAACAGAAGTTAAATGTATTAAGACACGGTTTGTAGTCGGACTGAGATGATAGTCTAAGAAAGGGAGGTGAGAGTCTCCAGGAGAACTCAGCCAAGGGGGGTGTTTTTATTAAAGGGCTATTTATTTTGCCATCAGCAATCCCCTACATTGCTGTTGCTCATTAATTATTTTAGGTTTCGTGACTTTCAACCTAACTTCTGTGCCCAATAGAAAGGATCTATACCGAGGTGTTGACAGTGATTTCTCAGCAGCTGTTACAAATTAATAGCTTTGGCTGCCTTCCAAGTTGATCCATTAAAATTCTCAAGAAAATTGGCTTTAAGGAATTTCCCAAAGATCCCTGACCTCATCGAATGGGACTTCTTCCCCCTTCTAGGAGCACCCATTCCTGGATCTCTTCAGAAAGGACTACATAAGGATTGACAGCAGGAGGGTATGAGGGGGGAATATAAACAGTAACCCAGTAAGAGATAGCTTACATCCAATTTTCAACAAATTTATCTCACATTCAGAGAAAAGAGGATGCAAAGAAATAAGAAACTACTGCAACAATGACAATGCCTAACATGTATTGAGCATTTACCAAACACATACATGATCTTATTGGCCTCTTAATAGCTCTATAAGGAAGGGACTATTGTCATCCCCATTTTCAGAAAGGAAACTGAGGCACAGGAAGCTAAGAGAATTTGGAAGATAAATACTTTGCAAGGAAGTGGCAGAGCTGGGATTTAAACCCGGGGAGTCTGGCTCCAGGGCCGGTGTTATTAAATAATACCGAAGTGTGTTTATGTGTTATTGGGAGGAGGTGGAGGGAAAGAAGGTGCTATAAAAGGGCCAGGAATAGAAAGATGCCTGGAGGGTTTTGGCTTTGGCCTTGTATGATGCCATCCTAGTCACAGCACAGATCCCAAGCCCAGATGGACAAGTCTCACTACTAGTCATAGCACAGAACCCAAGCCCTGTCTGCACAAATACCCCGAAATATGACACTCATAGTTTTGTACTAAGTTAGTCTCACCCTCCATCCTGCTCTCTTCCTGTAGGGTCAGCAAGGTTCCAGCCCAGTTTTAGACTTTTATATGGGATCTAGTTAGCCTGGGAGAATTACTGGAGCCACTCTGGCTCATGTTGCTCTCAGGTGGCCACCCAGAGTCTGGGGGCCAAAATCAGATGACACTTCTGGAAGCACGGACCCAAGGATCCTCAGTAAACTGGATTTGGGGGCCTTGAACCCCCTAGTCCAGTATGGAAATGTCAAGACTTCTTCCTGTCTGCTGATTCAGAGGAAGGGTCTTCACTTTGCTTTAGATAGTTAAGAGCACACTCTTGGAAGTCAGCCATTCCTGGGTTTGAATCTCAGTTATCGCCCGTCCAGACTCGGGGAAGCTAACTTCTCTGTGCCTCCATTTCTCATCGGGCAAATGGAGATAATACTAGAACCTACTTCATAGAGTTGTTTTAAGGATTAAATAAATGAATCCATATCAGCCCCATAAGGCATGCTAAGAGCTCAATAAATGTGGTCAGCGGTAATTATCTACACCTCGTCTCCGTTTAAGAAATTGTAAGTGTCTCAAGTCCACAGCGCACATTATCACATCCGGTAGGGAGCGGCCTTGGTGAACAAAGCCTGTGGCCTTGCCAGGCCCTGCAGCCATGCAGTCGGGCCTCTCTGGTAGAGGAAATGGTTTCATCACCTGGCTGTCTAGGTCAGGGCCACTTTCTTCAGGGAAGGGCTCTATGGCCCTGACTGCTGGACATGACTCAGCACCCTCACCCGGCTCTGCCATCCCTCAGTGTGAAAAGGAGCAGAGAGAGGCACACACCTGCCTACCTCGTAGAATGTTCTTTACTGACAGAAGCTGAGTGTAGATGTGCAAGGTTCTGTTCTTGCTCCTGGGGCAGGTGAGGATCCCTTGGGAGCTAGTGCACTTCTGAAGGTCCTTTTATTGACCTAGCTGGATGGCCATGACTGTCACCTTCACCTAGGAAATGTCTGTCTTTCCTTGAGTAAAGGATGCAGGGCAAGGGTAGTTTCTAGGCTTGAGAGAGAGGCCCTTTCCAAGTTGACTTGGGAGCTCATAAGTAAACTGTAGAGATGACAGGGTAGGGACTGGATGCTGTGTCTGTGTCTCCTCTCCATGACATCTCTAGCCCTTGACACAGTGTTGGCCCTCTAGGAATGGCACTGCCACATAGTGGTTAGGCACCTGGGTCCTAGGGCCAGACTACCTGCTGTGGAATCACAGCACTGTTGCTTATTAGCTGGTGATCTTTGGCAATTTCCTTCACCTCTCTGTGCCTCTGTTTCTCATCTGTAAAAGAAGATGATAATAACAGGACTCACCTACTCACCTCTTTAGGTTGTTTTGAAGCTTAAATGAGTTTTCATAAAAATGCTTAGAACAATGCCTGGCACATGGTAGCATTAAGTGTTAGTTCTTATGTCTCACGTGCTAAAGGTTTTAGTTCTGATAAAGACTCAGGTAAATAAGGGGGCAAATCCAGAGTTCTAGACTAAGTCTATTTGACCTCGAAGTCTGTTCTCTTTGAATGTTTTCACCTTGTATGAGAAGAATCCCTAGTTTTGGATGGTTTAGGCAAGTCTAGATTTCAAAGTAGACCACAATTGTCAGGCTTTGGATTTTTGTTTCAGACTCAGGAGTTATGGTGCCCATGGGTAGTAGGTAGGTACTCAGGGTAATCCAGCCCAAATGGACACAATCAACCCCCCCCCCCCCCACCATCCTGGATCCCAGGATGATGGGAGTCTGGTAAGCCTGCCCTTTGACCTGAATCTGAATGACGTTAGTAATACAGGAATAGGTAAAATGCCAGCCACACCTGGCTGGCCCATAAAAAGGAAATACTTCCCACACCTTGCTCTTGCACACTGAGGGCCCCCAGGTAAAGGCATCCCCAGTGTGAGCCGCTTGCTTTAATGCCTGGGTGTGTCTGCAGGAACCACCCAGTACAAACCGGAGTGAACCTGCTGCCCTTTTCCCTCTCAGCTGCCAAGTCAAACAGAGCACAGAGAACACAAATAGAATCATCACAATAAACCGGTTGTTGGAGTCAGACACAGGAGAACCCACTCCCTGGCACGGCCACCCCCTTCACGGGTCCAGACAGGATGAGGTGCTAGGAGGGCTGAGGAAGGTGTGGCCTGTGGGCATTCCTGCCCAGCAAGAAACTCTTTGGCTGCTCCGGACTCACTGCCACCCACATGGATCTCTGCAGGAGCTGCTTGCCAAGGCTGGGAGGGAGGAGGGTCTCCCCTTCCTCGGGGGGCCCTGGATGGACGGGAAATGCCCTTCCCACCCACTCAACTTGACTAATGCTGCCGCTTGTCAAGGAAGGGAACTCTTTAGACACATTAAAATCCTAAAGGCATCTGAGGTTTGGAGGAATTCGTGCTGGACGTGCTTCCCTGCAGGGTCAGACGTGGGGGAGGAGAAGAGGGGAAGGAGGAGGGGTCAGGCCCAAGTGACAGCTTCAGCCAGTCTGGCAGAACTCTGCAGGTAGTGCCCTCCCTAGCCCGAGGCAGGCCAGAGTCTCCCAGAACTCGCCCGGACTTCTCTGCTGCCTGTGCTCTGGGGCATGTCTCTCTTCGTCTCTTGGATCTTAGGCCAATGAGGAAATATAGGTTAATCTCACAAGGCAGGGATGGCTCCAAGTTCTCACTTTGTGGTGTCAGCACCTTTTCATGAAGTTCTAGCAGATCTCACAAAAGATCTTCAGTCTCCCCTCTGCCTTTCCTTTTTAGTAAGTTTGGGGAAAAGGGCTAGAGTCTCTCTGGAGAAAAGTAAACTTGTGAAGTGATCCCAGGAGAGGTTTTCTGTGAATTCCACTTCGTCCCGGGGATGCAGGAAGAGCAAAAGCCCTGAAAATTGACCCCTGGACTGGAAGCCTGGCTCTGTACTCCATCCTTGGGCAAGTTACTTAAATGGTAGAGACTCTGTTTCTTCAGGTGTCAAAATGGGTATAAAAAGACCTAGTTCACAGGCATGTAGAGAGGATAACATGAGATAACAAGTATTGAGGAGGCTCCAGACACTCTTCGACCTCAAAGGACTAGATAAATCTTGCCTTTTCCCCTCCTCTCACCCTCTCTGTCAGTGGCTTGCTGGGACCTTGACTGGCCAGAAGAATTAGAAGAAAGACCTAAAGAGAGAGAGAGGATCTCACAGTAAACAAAACGGTCTCATTCTAATTTAACTTTGAGTTTAAAGTAAGGATGGGGCGCCCGGGTGGCTTAGTCGGTTAAGTGTCCGACTTTCGCTCAGGTCATGATCTCGCGATTTGTGGGTTCGAGCCCCGCGTCGGGCTGTGTGCTGACTGCCAGCTCAGAGCCTGGAGCCTGTTTCAGATTCTGTGACTCTCTCTCTCTGACCCTCCCCTGCTCACGCTGTCTCTCTCTCTCTCTCTCTCTCTCTCTCTCTCTCTCCTAGAAATAAATAAAACATTTAAAAAAATTAAAAAAAAAATAAAGTAAGGATGGTAACAAGGACTCCTCTTTCACTTTTTTTCTAGGTGGTAAGATAGGTTATTCACGTGCCTCGGGGTAAATCATAACAATGCTTTGCTCTCGAATCTGAAACAAAACACAAGCCACTTCATTACCATGCCCAAACTGATTCGATCTAATCTACCCTCAAGTCAGGCCTTCCCATTTACTTGAACTTGAGGTTTCTTCCTTTTCCATTTGCCTTATGCTTTAGGTGCAGTATTGAGGGCGGGGGGAAAGGGCAACTGACACTCCCAAGGGGTTTAGCTTGACCGTCAGTTGTCAGAAAAAAGTACAAATTTTCATGACTTCCCTGAAAATGTCAGAACTGGTAGGTCGCTGCCTTGCCCATAGTCCTGTAATAAGCAAAATCTGCATAACGCTTGAATATGTGGCATGAATCTCAACTACAGTCTGGGGATTTTTTTTTTTTTTAAGTGCTGATGATGACTTTATTCAGCTCACTGTGCCCTTCTTCCTGTGTTTGGCCTACATTTACAAAAGGCTGTCGTCCTCTGTTTAGTAAGGACTAGACAGGAAAAACATTATGGTGGGGATGGGTGGATGGGGCAAGGGTTTGGGGAGTGCTGATCAACTGGGTAGACACCTGGGGACAGAGTGGGAAGGGAAATAAGGGAGAACTGTTTAGAGAAGGGTGTCGGGGAAGTGAGTAATAGGTAGGTCAGAGGATGGAGCACAGGAATATTGAAAGAGAACGGATATGCTCTGTGGGCAGGTGGTAAAATATCTGAATGGGAGCCCAGGCAGGGCTAGCGAGGAGTAATAGGAAGGGAACTGTGAGGTGCTGATTTGTCAGAGGAAAATGGGATTGATTGGATATGCCGTGGTGGAGGATTGGAGGGATCCCAGATCTACCCCAGATGCCATTCATTTTAATGAAATCCTTCTTTATCCTTCTGCCATTGGAAACAGACACCATCCCAACGACTTATTTTTTTTTTAAAGCACTTCACTTTATGTTTGTGACTTTGCTATGTACATTACTGTTTTAGTTTATTTTTTTTAATAATCTCTACACTCAATGTGGGGCTCAACCTCACAACTCTGAGATCAAGAGTTGCATGCTCTTCTGACTGAGCCAGCCAGGCATACCTCCAATGTCTTATATTTTTAATGTTTGTTTGTTTGTTTGTTTGTTGAGAGAGAGAGAGTGGGGCAGGGGCAGGAAGAGGGAGAATCCCAAGCAGGCTCCATGCTCCGATCAGCGCAGAGCAGGACACAGGACTCCATCTCACGACCTGATCATGACCTGAGCCGAAACAGAATTGATCGCTTAACCTGAGCCACCCAGGCGTCCCTCCAATGGCTTATTTTTAATTCAAGAAAATAATAGCCCCTCTGCTTTCCCTCAAAAAATGAGACACAGTGTGAATTCAGCTAGGCTGGAAGATTGGGATATTTGGATAAAATTCAAAGTCTTAGACCCTTCAGCTGTGCCTTGTCATTCAAATGTTACAGGGCCAGCCCTTGCCTTCACACAGTCATTTCAACCCCTCCCTCCTGATGCTGAATCTCCTTTGGTTGACAATTGTTGCTACACCTTTCCTAGAACTGTTTCCAGAGTTGTGCTAGGAAAATGGAGGCTGGCACCCTGAGATTTCTCACACTCTGCTAGCTTGTATACCCAAGACAAAACGAAGCAATACAGAAATCAAAGCTTTACTTCCTATTGGCCTGGGTTCTTCAGGCATTCCCACTTTTCAGTATCCAGTCCTCCTGGATTTCTAAATTTTCTCTCCCTTTGTGAGGATTGTTCTTGAATAGGGTTATTAGGATGCCTCTCTCAAGCCTTCAACAAAGGTCTAAGGCATGAATGCCTAACGTGCTGCTTTTAAAGTATAAAAGACATCCAAACTTCTGATTGCCTCCATCCTGGAGTTTACTCCAAGAGTGGGAAAGTTTTCTACGCTGTGTTTTGCTCCTGTCTCACGGGTCAGGCAGTTTGGTCAGTGGTTGTTCTGTGGGCTGGAGGAGACTGCGGTCTGGGAGGTCACCCTGACAATTACCGCCAACCAAGCGGGGAGGGAGTGGTCTAGGTCTGGCCCTCAGTCTGGAGTCTGGCAGCACAGAGATCTTGGCTCAGGACCCGGGGCTGAGGCGTGCTGGGACAGCCTCGGGGGTGTCCTGGCTTTCCAGGGGCTGGGGAACCCTCTCTGGCCGGGGGCGGGAGACGCTGTTCCAGAATCGGTTCTGGCTCCACCGCAGTCTCAGCACTTTCTAATTCCAGCTCCAAACAACAACAGCCGCCCCAGCTGCGGCCATAGCAACAAGCCCCGCCCACCCGGCATCGCTCCGGGTCCGAAGCACGTGACGGCGACAGTCTGCGTCGCTCCCTCCGCCCCTGGCGCGGCGGGAGGGCGGGGAAGTGCGGCGATGACGTTTATTCAGTCGTCTCCATGGATATAATGCATAGACGTCAACGTCGCCCAGTGTTTAGTGTGTAACGTTCCTCCGTCTCCATGGGAACGTCAGGCGGCCAAACACCAGGCCCCAGCAACAGGCTTCTGATTGGCCCGAGTCCTCCAGAGGCGGAGCTTCATCGCCCGCGCCAGCTCTACTGTGTTGCTGTTTTGGTTGTTTGTCTCCCATTTGTTTATTTCTCAAACAGATCCTGGAGGCTGAGGTCTGGATCCGTCGCCAAGGATGAGATCCAGGAGAAAACGTGCTCAACGTGCAACTTGCATTTACCGATTATTACAGCCTCAAGATGACATGGGTCCTTTGTGACCAAGTCCATTGTGGGAGTCACGGCCCTCAGGCCTGGAGGCTCTCACGGCCCAATATTTGGTGTTACATCCCCGACCCTACCCCACTTCACACCTCAGAAATGCTGTTACCCTTTCAGCCTCATCCCAGAGACTGTGCTGCCTTCACAGTTACACTTGTTTACCCTCTCCAGAGCAGTCAGGGCCTTCCATACCTAATGCCAGGATTCAGTACTACCCTCTGCAGGATTTGGCTACATTTTCCCGTCTGGTCCTAATTCTGTTGAATGACATCATTTATCCGTCTTCTTACCCAGAGATGCCCAGATTGCTTGAGCAAATACCAAAGGATCCCAAAGGACAAGGGTTGGTACATGTATTCATGGACTCATTGAATCTTATGCTTTTCTCTTTGCCTATTTTAATTCCAAACGAGGCAGGATGGGGGGCACTTGACTTCTCCAAAAGAAATAGAAATAAATTGACAGAGATGGGGGTGGATGGGGTGGGGGAGAATTCTGATCGGAAAATCTCAGATTTCTTGATATAGAAGAGTAATACACTGAGGAGTTAAACATTCTGAGGCACAAATAATGTTTCCAGAAACAGTTTTAACCTTGCCCTGAGCTCTCACCAGTGAAGCCAAGTTAACATCTGGCAAGAGATAGGGATCTAGCCTCAGGGGTTTCAGTGAAGTTGTGCTTAAAAGAATGCCTTAAAATCTTTAGTTATGGTGTCAAACATAATAAATCTTCACCAGCTCATGCACATACAAGTCTGAAATGTTTCATAAAAGGTTTAGATGACCCGATAATAAGTTTTCAAAACCCAGAAAGGGAGAAACACTGATGCAAACCTCAAGCTAAAAACAAGAAAGTAAAATTACTTTCATAGATTGGAATTGATAAGAAGGGCATCTTGTTCTCTCTGCTCTCCTCAGCTCACTACCTCGAGTCCCCTTTAACTGCTCTGGTGAGTATCCTTGCTAACTGTCCTCCCTGCCACTCTTCGGTCAGCTTCTAGCCTACGATTTCCTTTAGAGATGTGAATGAAATTGGGAGTCTGCTTAATAAAATAGGACCAAAGGGCACAGCTCTTTATTGTAATGAACTTCATTCTGATTAAGTCACAGAGACTGCAAGTGCTTACTCTTTACCCAGTAAATACATTAAATTGCTGGGCAAGTCTCCCTCCTGTCCTGACGCTGCCAGGGCGTATTTGAAAGTCTGATATAAGATCATGTTTAGACCATCAAACGGCCCTTTTGAATTCTATCATTGGTCCTTACATTTCCAGGAATACAGAGTTTCTTGGTCTCTGAGAGCCTATCTACCCGGGTTGCACAGGAAGAGTAATAATGAGGCAATATTTACACTGTACATTGAAGATGACCTGAAAAGCTAGGAGAGGTGACTGAGGGCATTTCTCAGTGTGGATGAGGAAGAGGGGAATATGATGGAAAATGACAGAGTTTCTAACTACCTAGATTTGACTCTAGCACATGAGCTGGATTTTGTGATTCTGTCCAAAGGCATCGGTTATAACCTCAAAGCTTCCGTGTCCTTCTCCATCCCCCAGACTTAGTTCTTTCTTTTCATTCTTTTGACCATGACCCAAATATGGTTGTGGGCCATGGTGTGTGGCAGAGGAGTTTCTAATCCAGGAAATACCAAATAGATTATAGTTTTGATGGTACTGAAGGCAACAGTTGGTTTCCGTATGCGCGCACGCGCTCACACACACACACACACACACACACACACACACACACACAGACCCTTCCTGCCCCTGGGGTTTGTCAGAGCTGCTCCACTTAGCTGACCAAATTCAACCTGAGGACTGTGCTGTCCTGCTCTGCTGCTGTGTTCCTCCAAACGCAAGACAACTAAATTCCTCCAGCTTATTTCCTCATCTGTAAAATGGGATCTGGAGAACTCATTAACCCTACATGTTTGCTTAGCCCTAAAAGAATTACAATGAGATAGCAATTATGTGGAAATACCAAGTGGTGTATAAATGCTTGATTACCATTACTGGGCACTATTTCCCCCGCCAACACCTCCCCATCTAGTGTCGAGTGGAGCCTACACCTACCAGGTTTCCACAGAAGAAAGGCCTGTCACAGGCCAGTGACCCATCTGGCTTCCCAGGACCTGAGTGCACATCATACCTCTTGCACATCCTGGCTGTGACTGAATTCAGCTCTTCAACTCACACTCCTCAAGTCTGGCTTTCTTCAGTTGTAAAAGTAAAGATACTGTGGGGCACCTGGGTGGCTCAGTTGGTTGAGCGTCCAACGCTTGATATCAGCTCAGGTCATGATCTCGTGGTCGTGGGATCGAGCCCTGCTTAGACTCCCTGCTGAGTGTGGAAACTGGTTGGGATTTTCTCTCCCTCTCTCTCTGCCCCACTCTTGCTCACGCTCTCTCACTCTCTCTCTCAAAATAAATAAATAAACATTAAAAAATTATAAAAACAAAGCAAAGATACTGCTACCTTCCCTGCTTACCTCTCAGCACTGATATGAGGGTCACACTAAGGAATGTTCATGAAAGGGCTTTGAAAACCATAAAGCAGAAGACATTTTTAAAAAATGCTTTACTAGACTAGGTGACCTATAAGTGAACAGTCTCAAGTTGGACTTGGGTGCAATTCATAGGCAAGCTGGATGAATGCCCACCTGTGTGATCTGATACATCCCATGTCGAGGCATTCTCCCCCGCTCTCCCTAAAATTCCATTATCAGTGGAATATGCCTTTGGAGTAAGCATTTACCACTCGCATCAGGTCTTAGGTTTAAAATACAAATTATTTGGTGAGTAGTAGACCCCTAATGTTTAACATAAATTAGGTTATCAGACGTGCTCCACCCTGACAGGTGAGACAGCACCACATGAGAACACTGGGCTCTTAGGTCTGAAAAACAGGATCCTGGGAACCTAGAAGACATTTTTCAATTTGCTCGAAGTTGGCCCTCAAAATTGTGCCATTTGGTGACAGAGGATACTCGGAGTCTGCCCAGGAGATCTGGAGCTCTACTTATATATGTAAAGGGGAGACTCTTGTCCCTTTCCTCACCCAAAGCCTCTGAGGCCACTACCGTGCAGCAATCCAGACATTCCCACACTGCCCGATCTTAGGGACTGGCAGTGTTTTTAAAACATTGGTGAACTGGGGAGCCTGGGTAGCTCAGTTGGTTGAATGTCTGACTCTTGATTTCGGCTCAGGTCATGATCCCAGGGTCACGGGATCGAGCCCTGTCTTGGACTCTGTGCTGAGTGTGGAGCCTGCTTGAGACTCTCATTCTCTCTCTCTCTCTCTCTCTCTCTCAAAAATAAAGAAGTTGGTGAACTGACATAGGTTGCCAGCTTTTAATTTTACCAAACAATTACCATTTGTTATCACCACCATTTTATAAGAGACATTTTAACATTTAAAAAAGTCAAAAAGACACAATCTAAGACTAAAGGACAGCTCTTTTAAATTGAATGTATCTAGCTCTATAAAAACTCCCTGCTTTGTCGGGTTTTTTTCCCTATCTTCCTCTGACAGTTCTATTCCTCCTTTGGCCTCCATGGCAAATTGTTGACAGTGGTGGAGAGCAGACAGAGGAATCAAAGAGAAGTAAAAATTGAATTCAAGAGTTGATTAATTTTCCTAATCACACTGACCACTTCTTAGACCATATGCCTTTGGATCACCAGTTTCTGTGGCAGAGGAGAGTAACATAATCCCACCAGGATGGGTAAGAATATAATGCAATGCCAGGAATATAATAATTTGAGTAGTTCCTTTGGAATTACACCCACTCTGGGTGGGTCAGTTTGTTTCCAGTTGGTCTGATCCTTGCTTGGACCAGGCCCCACCCACCCAAACACTTCCAGGTTTACATGGGGAGGTGGGATTTTGACTGCCCTAAGCCTGTTCAACCAGATCAGAAGGGACTGAATGGTGGTGATTGGCATGATCCCCAGAGCAGGGAACAAGCCTGCCTTCCAATTGGTGTCTCAGGCAGGTGCAGGAGACACTGGCAAACCCAGTTTAACCAGCATCTCAGGCAAGGTTTGGCCCATACTCTTTTCCTGCTTGCAGTTTCTTCTGGCAGAAGTGGAAACACTCTTTTTGGCAGGCTAACTCAGTTAGTAGAAGTGGAAACACTCCACATGTTCTGTGGTTGTATATGAACTGAATGCAACCAGCATTAGAGCATTGTATATATGGCTAAAATATATATGTATCATTATATATTTTATTATATATTATATATGCTTTCCCTCCAAAACCCAATGTAAATAGAAGTTGAGGCTATAATTGAATTCTTTAAAAAAATTTTTTTAATGTCTTTATTTTGAGAGACAGAGACAGAGAGCGAGTGGGGGAGGGTCAGAGAGAGAGGGAGACAGAATCTGAAGCAGGCTCCAGGCTCTGAGCTGTCAGCACAGAGCCTGACTCAGGGCTCAAACCACAGACTGTGGGTTCATGACCTGAGCCGAAGTCGGACACTTAACCAACTGAGCCACCCAGGCGCCCCCAGGCTATAATTGAATCCTAAGCAATTTAAGAATTAAGGCTTTCTCTCTCATCAGTAACTCCCTGCTAGATACATAGGGAATTAAATTCACTTATTCAGGTCACTAGGGCACTACCTACCTACCACACTGGGGAGAAAACAGCAAGGTTATCTATTGTGGATTAGTGAATTATAAGATCATTATTTTTTAATATATTTTTTAAATTTATTTCCAGGAGAGAGAGAGAGAGAGAGACAGCATGAGCAAGGGAGGGTCAGAGAGAGAGGGAGATACAGACTCCGAAATAGGCTCCAGGCTCTGAGCTGGCAGCCAGCACAGAGCCCGACGCGGGGCTCGAACCCACGAACCGCGAGATCATGACCTAAGCGAAAGTCAGACGCCCAACCGACTAAGCCACCCAGGCGTCCCCTTATAAGATCATTATTTAAAGGAATGTATTGAAACTACTCAGCCAAAATGGCATAATAATATACCTATATCATTGCATTTTGGTGAATATTAAATCACATAACAATATCTGTAAACCATTCAACATAATCCCAGAGCAGCACTCAGTAAATATTAGCTATTGTTATTTCCATTCATTCAAGAAGTATTTTTTGAGCAGCTAGGACGTGGCCAGATACCATATTACGGGCTTGCAAGTCCATCATGAGTGAAATAAAAGGGGTTTCTACCCTTCTGAAGTAGAGAGACGGACACCAAACAAACTCAATCAACAATTAACAGCTACTTATACTAGGCCTTCTGTGGGTGTTTGGGGGCTCATCAGATCCAAAAAAGATGCCAAAGATCCCAACTCTTGTAGAACTTAGATTTTAGATATTAGCCCAATTGGTATTTATTACTAGAAACAGTGTTAAGTGTTATAAATGCAAAGCCTGGGATGAACGAAAGATTTCCGGAAGGTTTCTAATTCAAGCTGGTACTCAGCATACACCATTTCAGGTTTGAAATCTGGACAACAGTAGGTTTAACCGAGGAGAAGAGTGGGAGATGGGGGCACAGAACACAGCTTTGACACTAGTAACTCACATTTAATTCGTGCTTTCCATAGTACAATGCCTTTTCACAAATGTCCTGCATCAGGGGTTTGCCACCAGAGTGAATTTAGTCCCCAGCTCCAGACCTCCTGGCAGCAGCTGCCTACCTTGCTTCTTCCCAGGAAATCACCAATCGTTGACAGTTGCTGCCTCAGTTTCCCTTGCTCTCCATTGCCTGGATTAATTAGCATCAGCTACAATGAGAATGACCTCTGAGGACTGACTGTAGCTTCTTTTACTTGTAATGAAAGCCAGCCTTGTGTTCCCAGGAATGTGTCAGCAGTCACTGCTGGATTTAAATAATCAAGAAGGGGCTGAGTAATAACCAGTCTCTGAGGGTTGAGCTATCTTCTTTCCCCAAAACATACATAATCCTTTAGCCCACTTTCCCCTTTGCCTACAGAATTTTCTCTCCTTTAGGTTTTAACGCTCCTCTTATTCCTATTAGAAGTTTCACAGCCTGGCTCATCTTCCAGCTGTGAAATAGTTCACATAGTTCTGGGTAGACATAATATTTACGGGAACTGAAGATGGGTGGATTCTGATAATGGCTTGTGGAATAATCTTCGGTGCAGTCAAAATAACAAAGAATTTAAGAAACTAATGCTTTGAGATTTTAGTCCCCCATACACTTCCCAAATATTCTTGCTTAAACCCTGTGTAAGTATCAGCAGAATACAGGGGAGCGTTACCCCGGGTGAGAAAGAGTGGTTTGTTCACTGTTCTGCTGTTTTACAGCACAAATTCTAAGCTGAGTTCTGTTTATTGTCAATAGCGCTCTAACAAAGGGCAAAATGGAATGTGCCTGTTTTCAAATTCCTGTGAAAAAGGGTCCTGGAAGACCTCAGATCCTGGTCTAGGGCAATTTGCGTCACTGGTTTTCATTGCTTTGAATGAAGACTCTAAGCTATTGAGAGAGACCTTACCAAGCATCAGTTTTAGCCTGGAGCCATTTATAAGAAGGATCTATATGGGTTGTAACTGCATAAAAATGAAATAGAACTGTCCATACCTGGCTTGAAGTACAGTGACAGCTATGGAGGAAAGTAAACTGGAAAGAGCTGGGACATTTCCAAATTTAGTAGCACTGATCCAAAGCTTGGTGTTTATCATCTGGGGGAAGGAGAGATGGCTTGGTGGCAACTCAGACACTAGAGCTTGAGGTGCACATTTTAAGGACAGAGGGTTGCTGGGTTCAGAGGTGAGGGAGAATCAACGGTTATGTTTCCCAGTACTTAGCTTTACATTGGGAAGCATTTCCTCTGCTCAGAATGCTCTGTTCCTTGTCCTCCCCTGGCTGGTTCCTTACTATCATTTATTTCTCATGACAAAAGTCACCTCCTTCCACCTCATCCAAACACTCACAACATACCTCTGCATTTTAATTACCTGCCCAGCACTCGCTTTTATCTGACATTTTTGTTTGTTTTCTTGTTTATTACTAGACTGTGAGCTTTGCTTTAATAGGAAGCTTGTCTCTTTACTATGGATTCCAGTAACTAGCACATAGTAGATACTCAATAAAGGTACTGAATGGAGAATAAGGAATAGGATAATTGTTCCTATACAATTTGAGTCATGAAAAAGTGAACTTTGTAGAGGTCTTACTTGCAGGTACTTTCTTCCCTGGTGGGGATTCTGAAACCAATGGAAAAATAGAAAGTAGGATAGAGATTTCTGATTAGACCACAACTAAATCGGGGCACCTACATGGCTCAGTCGGTTAAGTGTCCAACTCTTGACTTCAGGCTCAGGTCATGATCTCACGGTTTGGTGTGTGGGACTGAGCACTGTGTTGGGCTCTGTGCTGACAGTACGGATCCTGCTTGGGATTCTCTGTCCCTCTCCTGCTCATTCTCTTTCTCTCTCTCTCAAAAATGAATAAATAGGGGTACCTGGGTGGCTTAGTCGGTTAGGTATCCAACTTCAGCCCAGGTCATGATCTCATAGTTTGTGGGTTCGAGCCCCATGTCGGGCTCTGTGCTGACAGCCAGCTCAAAGCCTGGAGCCTGCTTCAGATTCTGTGTCTCCCTCTCTCTCTGACCTTTCCCTGCTCACGCTGTCTCTTTCTCAGAAATAAATAAAACATTTTTAAAAAATGAATAAATAAACACTAAAAACAAAAAAAAACACAACTAAATTAATCTCAAATCAGATGTGTGATGTGAACACCGCAGAGATGCTCTTATCAAACATAACAATCTAAAACCACTTCATTTGAAATTGTATGGTTGTCTGTCTCCACTACTATTATGTTTTACGTACTTCTCTGGTCATTTTGCCACAAGGGCCAGAAATGGGTAAGAAGTGTCGAAACAGCTGCTGTGGCTGGGAGCTGCTGTTTGGGGAGCCTGCTGATCTGACAGAGGCTGATGAGTGGGGGGCTATTTGAAGAACACCAGGTTTTATTCATCCCCCTAGCCTATTTCACAATGCCTTGCTTCACTCTTTTCCAAGTTCTAAGCTCAGACAGACACCGGCTGGATGAACATTTGACTTGGATGGCAAAGTCATAGCAGCAAATGAACCCCCCGAAGTCCTGCCTGCTGTGAAGTGTCCTACTCATGACAGAGGCCAGGAGAAAATGAAGATTCTTCACTGACAGACACTCTCTGGACAAGGTCACCTACAGTTTATTCCAAACCACCTAGTGAGTCTGGAGGAGGGAAAAGAATGGTTCAGCCAAACTATGCGAACTAAGAATCCTGTGGGCTGATCCCATCCACCGAGCTAAGCAATCTGAACAGGGCAGGGGTATGTGGTCCTCTGTCGTAACCTCAAAGTTCAGCTCCAGCCCAGATAGGGCTGATGTAGGCCCCGCAGTTAGGCCTTGGGTGATTGTGTGGATGTGATACTCTAGTTTTGTCCAGTGCTAGTCTCACAATCAACAAATACTGACCTAGCCCTAGCCACATGCCCAGTCATGGCTAGATTGCCCAAGAAGCCAAGTAAGCACACATATGCTGGGGCCAGGACAGGGGCAAGGGGGGATGAGGGGCATTCAAGGAGAGAACTGTAGCCATCATTCTGTTTATTGAGTAGCTTGCTATTTTGCAAAGCACTGTTCCTGGCACTGGGGAACCACAATTTTTCCCTCCCGTGTGAACTTAACATCCTGGCCTTATTTCAGCATACTTGTGAGTTTTATTTTTTGAAATAAAATTTTATTTTGCAATTTAATGTTGTTTTTATTTTGAACCGCTTGGGAGGGTACCACAGTCATTTTAGGATTGGGGCCATAAACATTTTATTATGGCCTATTCCCAGGGCTTTTAAACATACAAACAAAAAGTTAGGTTTTTAAATCTTAGGCCCAAATATTTTCCAAAAAGTCACTTGTAGTATTAACTTGAGTTAAGAAAGGATGTAGGGGGGAGGCGGTGCCTGGGTGGCTCAGTCAATTAAGCATCCAACTCTTGGTTTCAGCTAAGGTCATAATCTCATGGTTCTTGAGCTCAAGCCCCACATCAGGTTTTGCACTGAAGGTGTGAAGACTGCTTGGGATTCTGTCTCCCTCTCTCTGTCCCTCCTCTGTTCACTTTCTATCTCTCTCCCTCTCCCTAATAAATAAATCTTAAAAAAAAAAAATAAAGGATTTTGGAGGAGAACCTATCCCAGGCAGATTTTCTCATTGTACTGATCACTGTTTCTGAATGAGGTGGCTGTGGATTTAAAACTACAGGTAGTGGAAGCATTTATACAGGAAATATGAGGGGTCTATACAGTTCTAAGTATGGGTGTGCCCATGGGGTTTGTAAGGATTTATATTATTATGCCTGATAAAAAACAGGTGTCGATAGGATTTTGGTTCCCTTCACCATGGAGAGTACAGGTAAGAAGTCATGCATCAAACCCCTTTACCCAAAAAGAGAATCCATGCTGCTTCTCAGCCACATGGGCAATAGCTGCTGAGCTTTCTGTTCAATATTCATTCTTTCCACAAACACTTATTGAATGCCTTCTAGTGTCAAGAAGCTAGGCACTGATGATAGTTTCCTACCAAATAAGACAGATAAAGTCCCTGCTTTTGTGGAAATTATGGCCTAGTAGAGGTAGACAGTGAAAAACTACGTAAATAAAACAAATAGGATAACATGTTTCTGAGTCCTAGATAGAAAATAAAACCAGGCAATGTAACAGAAAGTGACTGAGGGATGCCACACTGGACAGGGGACAGATCAGGCTTCCTGGAGAATTTGATATTTGAGCAGGCATTGATCATGAGGAAGAGTCAACATGTGAAGCTCTGGAAGGAAGAGGGAACAATAGCTAGAAAGTCTCAGCTACAGACTCAGGTTGGCAGATTTGAGGAACAGAAAGAAGGCCAGTGTGGCTGGAGTGGAGGAGATGAGAGAAAGTATTTCAAGATGAGGTTGGAGGGCTAAGCAGGGCCTGGGTCATATATTTGGTAGACCTCAGTAAGGAATGGAAATTTTTTTCTACCATGTAATTCTGTAAACTGGCCACTAAACAGGTTTGAAGGGATTGATGATTTAGTGTTTAGTGTTATGATTTAATTCAGAGCCCCATTAAGTGGGAGAGTAGACTTTTGGCATGTGATCTGTCCCTGTCTTAACTGATTACCTCTCAATCTCCAGTGGGCCAGAGTCTGATCGTGGAATTCTTCAATAAAGTCATTTTGGGGATTTTTAACTGGTGATCTCTAACTCACTGACACTCCACGTAAAATATCAGTGGAGAAAATCAAACCTCAGCTGGTAATTGCAATTGGAAGTTTTTGTGTAGGACACAATCAAATACTAAACTAAGACAAAAAATGTTTATATCTGAGGATGAAACTCTCCCTAATCTATAGATCAGAAGGGAGCACAACTCTGAATTCCTACATACTAGCCAGGATTTTCCTGGTTTAATATATATATATATATATATATATATATAATTTTTTTTTTTGAGAGAGAGAGTACGCATGTGTGCATGAGTGGGGGGAGGGACAGAAAGAGAGAGAGACACACAGAATTTGAAGCAGGCTGCAGGCTCTGAGCCATCAGCACAGAGCCCCACGTGGGGCTTGAACTCACCCACAGTGAAATCATGACCTAAACTAAAGTCAGATGCCTAACCGACTGAGCCACCCACATGCCCCTTCTTGGTTTAGATTGGGGATCTTTAAAAAATTTTTAATGATTATTTATTTATTTTTTATAAAATTTAAAAAAATGTTTTATTTATTTTTAAGAGAAGGAGAGAGAGACAGAGCACGCACTGGGGAGGGGCAGAGAGAGAGGGAGACACAGAATCCAAAGCAGGCTGACAGCTCAGAGCCTGACAAGGGGCTAGAACCCACAGACCATGAGATCATGACCTGAGGAGAAGTCAGACGCTCAACCACTGAGCCACCCAGGCGCCCCTTCCTGGTTTAGATTGGGAATTTTTTTTTTTTTTTTTTTTGCATCACAATTATTACTGTCTCTTTTAAGGATCTTTCTTGTTGAGCAAGACAGTAGATAAAATGGTGTAAACCACGCTTGAGATGTCTTAACACCTCGGAGTGCGTCATGTGCTAGCCCATTCTGGCCGTCTCTGGCCCTCCCCATGCTGACGGTGGGATTTTTCCGCGTTGGATGGGAGTCCTGCAGCTGCAGTGTTTGGTCAGGGTATTTTATTTTCCTATAGGTTTAGTGACATAGAGGGGTTTCTTTTGGAATTCCCAGCAGCTAAGTCCACCAGAGCTGCAGAAGTTCAGCTTAGGACATCTGAGGAGCTGACAACCTGGAGAAGGCTTGCTTGTCTGCCCATGGTGAGCTCTACTTTCTGCAAAGTTTCAGCATGACTGACAATGAGGGTCCAATGATGCAAGCTGTGGTGGGAAATGCTGCATGCTTGGGCTCAAATGTGACTTTCTTAGGCACTGTAACTATTCCCCAATGTCCTTAGCTCCAGATGGAGTGTATCCCAGGGACCACACTGAGCTTTGTTTAAATGCTCGCATTAGCAGAAGGACGGGGATCCCATTGAATCATCATCTCCTGTCAAAAAGCCAAGAGTTGTTCAGAAGGAATGCAGTTTTTCCCAAAGAGGCTGAATCCCTAGTACTAATTAGTCGTGGTGGCTGCAGCGGGGGTGGTGGTGGGGTGCGTGTGTTTGTGTGTGTGTGTGTGTGTGTGTGTGTGTGTGTATGTGTGTGTGTGTGTAGTGATGGTAGTGGTAATCTCGTGCCTCCACTGTTTTAAAATAGGAGCAGTCTTTTTGCTCACCGTCTGAGCCATAGGGTGAGTAACCTTGACCCCTAAAACCCTCGATGGGTGTCATGGGTGTGTGAGTCCTGTCTTCTCCTTGGGTCCAGACATTTAGAATGAATAAATTAGAGGGTGGTGGTAACATGGTCATTGTCATTGCAGACAATGTGGCATTTATGTATGGGCACTGGCTGTCTTTATCATGGGGCTCAATAACAAGGGCAAGTTTGATCTTTCATCACAAACCACTGGGGTGTTCTTTAGACATAGAGCCTACACCAGCTGAAAATAGCCCTAACATCTTGTTATTTTCTCTTTTCCAATTTTTGCCTATTCATACCCATGAATAAAAGACTCAGTCTGTTCAGCCTTTCCAAAGATTTAAAGAACCTTATCTATTGATTTCTAAGTATCCAAAAAGGACAATATTTGCCTTGCTTGGATGAAGGTATCCATTCATTTATTCATTCATTCATCCGTCCATTCAAGAGATATTCATCAAACACCTAATGCGGGCTAGGCACTGTGCTAGGTGCTAAGTGAATATCAGTACATGAAAAAGACAAAGGCCAAAAGCATGTAGATGTTAAATAAGTCTAAGAAGCGACTTCCCCAAGTCCCTGAAGGAGTTGATTTTGCTATACGCATCTTCCTGACTTCTGGTCCCGTGCTCTGACCACAACCCTTCACCGCTAGACCACACTTCCCCAAATAAATAACTACTTCTGCATGCTGAGGACAGATTGTGTGCGGCAGCATTTACGTAGGCGGTACAGACAGCAGCCTTTCACTTAATGTTGCAATAACACCAGGCTAAACAATGTGCACTGACTTTCAGAGTTACAGAACAAACGCTTGATGTGGGTCAGGTCTCTTAATTCAAATGCCAGAGAAGTGCAAAATAGGAAAACTCTCTATCTGATAAGGAACAGCTGTTGAGGAAAGATATATTTGTTTTCAATTTGGGTTAAAATCAGACACAGGATTCTACCCTCCTTTTCACGTTTGGATCCCCAAATAGGAGGAACTCTGCACATAGATAATCACAAACTGCGTAAGTTTGGTTTTATATGCTCAGACTTGTCCAGAACACAGAATCCCTGCCCTGGTAGAAGGCAGCACCGTGTTCACAGAGGCACACACACATCTGTCTCAAAGTCACCCTGACCTTGGCAAATGGCAAAGATAATTTCTCGCCTTGGTTCTGATTTCCCTCTATTTTAAGGCTACATCATGTGAGCCCCATATTAAAAATGTGATTTTGCAGTCCTGAAATGGATACTGTGAGCAGATTCAGATGTGGGAGCACGTTAGGATGAGCAGATTCAGATGCTCTGGCATTTCAATCTTTATCATGTCATTTCCCAGAGGACAGTGGAGCCAGATCCCATCTCTATCGCAGTCCCTTCCTCTGACACTGGTCTCTGAACCCTCCTCTGTGCCTCAGAGCACCCTGTTATTACTCTGCCAAAGCACTTGCAGCTACTTAACAATTCTCTCTTGATTTGCCAGTCTTCTCCCCGAGGCTGGAAGGTCTCTGAAGGTAGGGACAGGTTCACTCTGTTCTGTACAGCAAGTCTCAGCCCCCAGAACTCATAGGAGTGCATGGCCATAGGAGGATCTCAATAGTTCCTGGATGAAAAAATAAAAGAATTATGAATTCATGGTTCTGTCCTTTTCAGAGGATGGATTTGTTAAGTCTCCAACTCTCAGGTCATAATGGTGCCAGGAAGGAAAGGGTTAAGCTATCTGGACGGGATAGGTTCATTCAGAGACCCTTTTCCTTTTATTGGCCAAGACAGGATAAAGTGACATATGAGATGAATCCTGGGATATAAAATCTTGACACATCCTTTAGGTGTTGAGCTGAGATGACTCAAAGTCTGAAGGGGAAGTAAATGAAATCATTCTAGGTTTTCTCTTAAGTGGCTTGAGATCCAGTTATGAATGGAAGGCAAGGCCAGGCCCAGGAATTCAAGGCTTGACCTACTTTGCCCAAGCTAATAAAAAGAGAGATGGATTTGCCTTCATAACTTTTTTTTTTTAATAATCAAGGACAGTGAAGTAGCCTCACCAATGATAGAATTAGGAGAACTGAAGGCCAAAGAATTGCTTTAGGATTCAGCGCAGCTCCAAGAAGTCTGTGTTTATATATTATGTGTTTTTCCTTCTCGCTCTCCTTTTTTAAGTGCGGGAGGTGGGGGTGGGGGGGGAAGCGCCTGAATTCCCACCAACACAAACCAGTGACATGTAATGATGAAATTCTGTTTGCACCTCTGCCTGTGACAGGGAATGCAAAAATAGCAAGTGGCCCAGTTACACGAATCCCCGCCTCCCTGCCCTCCCAGCCCCCGCCGGGTTCTCATCTCTAAGAATGGAGGTTAGCGCACCGCGGCGCCCGAGCCGCACGCAGTCCCAGCACCGGAGGATGAGGTCAGGCGGCGGGAGTGGCCGCAGCCGGGCCGGGGAGGCCGAGGCCCCGGGGGAGCGAGGAGGGAGGGCGGCCTGGCCAGGTCGACCGCGCTCCCGGCCGCGCGGCGTCGCCTGGAGACAGCCCTGGCGGCGCAGTGTTGCTGTAAACAGCAGCTTCCCTGTTACTATCTATAGCAGGATCGCCTGGCTCCGGGGTGCGGCGGCTGGAGGCAGGTCGGCGGTCCGGCTCCCCGCGGGATCCGCCCGCTACCCTAATCCCGCCTCGCCCCTTTCCGTGAGCCCCTGGCCCGAAGAGTGGGGGAAGGGGCACAGGGGCTCTGCTGGGATCTGCGGCTTCGCGTCCCCGAGGTGGCCGGCGCGCGGGGACCCATCCGGGGGCAATGTGACCCCAGCTGTCCTCTGCAGCGGAGCACGGGGCTGGGGGCATCTGGGGGCGCAGCGCACTCCCGAGCACCTAGCCGCCCCAACCCCGTTTACCAGGCCGTGGGGCCGCGTCTTGGGTCTCAGCGGCCGAGGTCTCCGGCCTGGCCTCTGCTGACCACGGTCCTTCCAGAGTCCGCGGTGCTCCCCCCTCCAAGTCCGCGCTGGAAAATCACCCGCTGTGGGCTCCCAGTAATAAGCCCAGCTTCCTGGGGAACCGAACCACATCTAACACCCCAGCTTGGACTTGCGCTCCCCCAAGAGCTCTCTCCACCCGGTACTCCAATCTGACCACCTTGCCCACATAACCCCCTCACCCCACCCCACTCCCCGGACCCCAGCTCAAAAGTAGGCAAACGAACCCATCAGTCATCCTTGCATGGAGGTCCTGCACAATGTTTACTGGCTAGTGTCTCAGAGATTTGACAGTAACACTAACATCACTAAGTATGGGCGAGAAAACAAAATGCGCTTTTCCTTAACAACAAAAAATTAAAATGACCAGCATCTTAGATAAAGTAGGTTATCGTAGTCCCTTATTTTGGATTTCCCGACTTTTGCTTCCAAATGCAGTAACAGTCCTAGTATTGCTCGAGAGTGGGGGCTTAAGGATCCGCTTCCACAGTCTGCACTGAATTAGGGGCTAGAATTTGGAATGTCGTGGGGGGGGGCGCATTCCTTCGGGGGCCGAGGCTTAAGCCCTCGGGCTCTGTACCTGTGTCTCCTTTACCTGAGCCCCAGCACGTTTCCGGGGTTCCGTATACTGGTAAAAGGGCGCTTCCACCCCATCCCCCCACTCCGCCCGGGGAACAAGGGTCCGCATTGAACCAGGTGCGAATGTTCGCTTGCGTTCTTCGCCTTTCCCGCCTCCCCTCCCCCGGCCGCGGCCCCCGCCTCCCCCCGCGCTGCACCCTTGGTGTTGGCTGCAGCCCGCGAGCAGTTCCCGTCAATCCGTCCCCCCCCCCCACAGGATGTCCATATTAGGACATCTGCGTCAGCAGGTTTCCACGGCTGTTCCCTGCGGTCGTGGGGGGAGCTATCCTCGGAGTTCCTCATCTTAGGGGGTCTATGAGACCCCTGAGACCGAAATTGCTGAACTTTCAGGACATAAGGAAATGCGCCAAGACGGGAGACGGGAGGCAGCGAGGGCGGCGAGGAGGAAGCAGGCGTGTCCAGATCCGTCGCCACCCCCCCAGCACCGCGATGGTCGCGCCCATGACGTATAGCAGCCCATTCATGAATCTGTTATAAAAGCAGTGGCTGCGGCGCCTCGTACTCCAACCGCATCTGCAGCGAGCAACCCAGAAGTCGAGACAGAGCCGGCGGCGGCGGCGGCGGCGCAGCGAACGAGCAGTGACCGCGCTCCTACCCAGCTCTGCCCCACAGCTCCTACCTGTCTCTGCCCCTCAGCCCCTCGCCCGGGCCTAGACTCACCGCGACCATGATGTTCTCTGGCTTCAACGCCGACTACGAGGCGTCCTCCTCCCGCTGCAGCAGCGCCTCCCCGGCCGGGGACAACCTCTCCTACTACCACTCACCGGCCGACTCCTTCTCCAGCATGGGCTCTCCTGTCAATGCGCAGGTGAGGCTGGGGGGCCCGGGACTCCAGGTGACGGGGCGGGACGCTCGGGGACACGAGTCGGGGACTTTTGGCCGGGGAGGGAGGCTGCCCGTGCCGGAGCAGCCCCATCTCCGAGAGCCCCGGACTTATTCGGAGCGCACGCACGCTTGTCATAGTAAGAACCGGTCCTCCTCCCCCGCGGCAGGCTCACTCCGGAGTTGCCCTCGGACCGCGCTTTCTGACTGGTCTCTGACATTAGCCGGGGCAAACAGGTCCCAAGCAAAGACTCGCGAACTAGATGCTGGCTCCTCCGGGAGACGGCAAAAAGCGACAGTTCCCCCTCCCCTAGCAGCCTGGAGCAGGGAGGAGGGGCGGAGGAGGAGGGTGAAGCAGGCGGGTGTGTAAGGCAGTTTCATTGATAAAAAGCGAGTTCATTCAGGAGACTCCGGAGCGGCGCCTGCGTCAGCGCAGACGTCAGGGATATTTATAACAAACCCCCTTTCAGGCGAGTGATGCCGAAGGGATAACGGGGACGCAGCAGCAGGGTGGAGGAGAAAGGCACCGCGTTGCGGATTTCTTGGGAGGAAACGGGGAGACCTTCCATCCAGCATGAGGGGCATATAAAAAGATGAGAGCAGTCCGGGGCTTGCTTCTCCCTCTCTCTCCCTGCTGCATGCGGCACTGGAAACTCGGCTCGCCCCACCTGTGTCCGGAACCTGCTCACTCACGTCAGCTTTCCCCTTCTGTTTTCGTTCTAGGACTTCTGCACGGATCTGGCCGTCTCCAGTGCCAACTTTATCCCAACGGTGACTGCCATCTCCACCAGCCCGGACCTGCAATGGCTGGTGCAGCCCACCCTGGTCTCCTCGGTGGCTCCATCTCAGACCAGAGCCCCCCACCCTTATGGAGTCCCCGCCCCCTCTGCTGGGGCTTACTCCAGAGCTGGAGTCGTGAAGACGATGCCCGGAGGAGGCAGAGCCCAGAGCATTGGCAGGAGGGGCAAAGTGGAACAGGTGAGGAGTTCTTCAGCGCCTTCTCTCAGTAGGGGGCGTGGATTGGCATCAGTGGAGATGGGGAGCACAGTAGACAGGGTGAAGCCACTCACGGAACTCACTACCCATCGTAAACCGGGAACCCTGGCTCCAAGCCATTACGATCCGAAGCCACACTCCGATAGCCCTACTTCAAGCAGTGCTACAATAGTGTCTTCCCTAATAGGTTCCTACCTCATGCTTTTAGACTGGGCTCTTCTTTGTTCTCATGCTGAGGATCTTATTTTAAATTCAAGTCACACCTAGCCCACAACTGCAGGTTAGAAATGACTTCCCAGCAGAGGTGCCAGGAAGTTGAGAAGCAGCAGTGGCCAGTTTCCCTGGGGTGGCTGAACAGAGCTGATGGCAGACCTTGTCACTGACTGTTGGTCTTTTTGACATTTCTTCTTCTAGTTGTCCCCAGAAGAAGAAGAGAAAAGGAGAATCCGAAGGGAAAGGAATAAGATGGCCGCGGCCAAGTGCCGGAACCGGAGGAGGGAGCTGACGGACACACTGCAAGCGGTAGGTAGATCCTGGGGGTCACTCCTTTTTCAAACTTTGGGAGAAAGTTTTGGAGACTGGGTGTAGGGGAGCAGGGTCCTTGAGTAAGCCTGTGTCTTATGCTTTGCTTTATCCCTCTGGCTACAGGAGACAGACCAACTGGAAGATGAGAAGTCTGCTTTGCAGACTGAGATTGCCAACCTGCTGAAGGAGAAGGAAAAACTGGAGTTCATCCTGGCAGCTCATCGACCCGCCTGCAAGATCCCCGACGACCTGGGTTTCCCCGAAGAGATGTCTGTGGCTTCCCTAGATCTGAGTGGGGGCCTGCCGGAAGCTGCCACCCCCGAGTCTGAGGAGGCTTTCACCCTGCCCCTCCTTAATGATCCTGAGCCCAAGCCCTCCGTGGAGCCCGTCAAGAGCATCAGCAGCATGGAGCTGAAGGCTGAGCCCTTTGATGACTTCCTGTTCCCAGCATCGTCCAGGCCCAGCGGCTCCGAGACCGCCCGCTCTGTGCCAGACATGGACCTGTCCGGTTCCTTCTATCCAGCAGACTGGGAGCCCCTGCACGGTGGCTCCCTGGGGCTGGGGCCCATGGCCACAGAGCTGGAGCCTCTGTGCACCCCGGTGGTCACCTGTACTCCTAGCTGCACTACCTACACGTCTTCCTTCGTCTTCACCTACCCTGAGGCTGACTCCTTCCCCAGCTGTGCGGCTGCTCACCGCAAGGGCAGCAGCAGCAACGAACCCTCCTCTGACTCGCTCAGCTCACCCACGCTGCTGGCCCTGTGAGCAGGCAGGGAGGGGAGGCAGCTGGCACCCACAAGTGCCGATGCCCGAGTCGGTGCATTACAGAGAGGAGAAACACGTCTTCCCTCGAGGGTTCCCGTAGACCTAGGGAGGACCTTATCTGTGCGTGAAACACACCAGGCTGTGGGCCTCAGGGACTTGAAAGCATCCACGAGTGGACTCAAGTCCTTACCTCTTCCGGAGATGTAGCAAAACGCATGGAGTGTGTATTGTTCCCCGTGACACATCTGAGAGCTGGTAGTTAGTAGCATGTTGAGCCAGGCCTGGGTCTGTGTCTCTTATCTCTTTCTCTTTAGTCTTCTCATAGCATTAACTAATCTATTGGGTTCATTATTGGAATTAACCTGGTGCTGGATATTTTCGAATTGTATCTAGTGCAGCTGATTTTAACAATAACTACTGTGTTCCGGCAATAGTGTGTTCTGATTAGCAATGACCAATATTAAACTAAGAAAAGATATGACTTTATTTTCTGGTAGATAGAAATAAATAGCTATATCCATGTACTGTAGTTTTTCTTCAACATCAATGTTCATCGTAACGTTACTGATCATGCATTGTTGAGGTGGTCTGAATGTTCTGACATTAACAGTTTTCCATGAAAACGTTTTATTGTGTTTTTAATTTATTTATTAAGATGGATTCTCAGATATTTATATTTTTATTTTATTTTTTTCTACCTTGAGGTCTTTTGACATGTGGAAAGTGAATTTGAATGAAAAATTTAAGCATTGTTTGCTTATTGTTCAAAGACATTGTCAATAAAAGCATTTAAGTTGAATGCGATCAAACTTGTGCTCTTCATTCTGGAAGTTTTTGTAAGATTGTGAAAGGTATGGGAGACCAGTTTGTCAAGAAGGGTGGCTCCTGGAGGGGGACACGCCCCTCCGTTTGATCCCTTATCAAAGAGGAAAAGGAAACTCTAGACCTGATGTTGGAATATTTTACACATACAGGTTCATCTGGTGAGGCTAAGATTCTCTCTTTTTTTTTTTTTTAATTTTTTTATTTATTTCTAGGAGAGAGAGGGAGAGAGAGACAGAGTGAGCAGGGGAGGGTCAGAGAGAGAGAGGGAGACACAGACTCTGAAATAGGCTCCAGGCTGAGCTGGCAGTCAGCACAGAGCCCAACGCTGCGAGATCGTGACCTAAGCGAAAGTCGGACCCTTAACCGACTAAGCCACCCAGGCGCCCCGAGGCTAAGATTCTTTAGAAGATTCTGGGGTGGGTTGGCTGTGCAGCCATTTGTGGGAACATGTCTTCCTGCTTCTTTCTCTGTTTTGGAAGTCAAGGGGGGAAATATTTAGATCTAACTGTACTAATATTAAATTGAAATGTCATGATCTTACAGGAACCCTTTTAGCAAGCAGAATTGAGCTTGGTACAAACCATGTTAACTTTTTATTCCCACAAAATTATGTGAGGGGTTACTCTCACCTTCAAGGTGAGCAAATTGAAGAAAGTTTAGAATGAATGCCTTTCTCAGTATTCCACTAGTGAGATAAGTCTTAATTAACTTCCTCATACCTTATCCTATCCCTAAGGTTCAGCTTCCTCTTAATACTTGGTTTAAAAAAAAAGAAGCAAAACTTCTCAGGCCTTAAACATACATTTAGTTGGACTATTTTTGTTCTCATAAGGAAAGGAGGGCTACTGTCCTATCCCTTGGTAACACACGCATCGTAATTTCTGACATTTCTTTAACATCATATGCCTCCCCTTCAGTTTACACTGGGGAAGAGAAAACTGGCTCTGAGAATTTGAAAGAGATCTTGAACAGAACAAATAATGGTTGATCATTTGGTAAATAAAAAGTTACATAATAGCTCATTAGGGAGAAGTCAACATGACTCTGAATAAGCTTTAACTTAGAATCTTTAAGAAGAACATGACCTTTGTCTGGGGCACTTCTAGTAATGGGGCCCTAACACGCACATGCACAAACCACAAAGAAAGGAGATGGGGCCCTTCCCCTCCCCGTTCTCAGGTACCATGCTGGTACCATGCTTGGAAGCCAGAGGCCATGCTTCCACACCCGCTTGGTGGGAAGAGAGCTTCAGTGCTGGTCTCCCAATGCATCGGTGATAATGAAAATCACTGGGTGGTTATGGGATGTCACACTCAGTCAAGTTGAAAGTTTTAATTGAAAATGACAGTTCCATTGAGGTTGATGTCCTCACCTATGATCTCCCTGTGCCTCACAGAGTAATTGACATCTGAAACCAACTTACTTTAGGCTCTTGAGAACACTGATATATAACATAGGACTTGTGTATTACTTTGCAATGATGGAAGTGGCTTTAGACTTCCTATTTGCTGTTCAGAAGGTACATTTTCTGTAGCCTTTAAATATGGGCTAGACTAATTACAAAATTGCTATAGCTAACACTGAGACTGAAATAACAAGGTGAGATACCCTACAAAGAAGCTAGCTGCCCCCCACCCCCATACATACAGGAATAACAACCCACAGAACAAATCACAGATTTCCCAGGTGGAGAAGGGTGTCTGGACATCAGCCTTGGACACTAAACTGCTCCCCAGGACCTGACTAAGGTCCCTGTCAGTCCCATGCTGACTATAGAGAAAGAACATTGCTTTCCCTTTGACAGCCTTACCCTATGCCCAGACACTTACCGTTCCTCTATTTCACCATAATCCAGAGAAAAGCAGGCTTCCCCACCAACAAGACGGCATTACAGGTCTTGGGAGAGGTACTTGCATACAGGGAATCCCTTAACAGGCTTCTCAGAGGACAGAGTATCCTCCATAGGATTGACATCTCACCAAGCTCCCTGTGGACCATTCTCATGGGATCAAGAGAAGAAAGGAATTCTTTCTCTTTCCACCAAAGGGCTCTTTCCAAATCTTCCTGTCCTGAGTCAGGATTCAACAGCTCCAGTGGATGATGGCTACTAGGAAAGTCAACTTCCTCTTGGGAAAGACTGATCTTTACCCACAAGATATGATCTCACACTGGTCTCAACAAAACAACTATCTGAGAAGATACAAATATAATAGAAGGGAATGGGTATGAGGAGGGGGGGTCATTTTCTTATGGGGAACATGTCTGGTATAGTTCATCGAAGGATCCTCAGGCCTGTCTCAGTGTCTGGCGCTTAGTACAGGGATGGTAAATCTTGGCCTGGTGGGTGAATGCAGACATTCTGCACTATTTCCATGAACAGAAGTACATTCCACACATATTCTCTAAATTCTCCTATTCCAGACCCTTTTATGATATTAAGCAATGGGGATTTCACATCTTTTATGTCTGGCTTCAAACACATACTCTGCTTCTATCCTTGGCTCCTGGAATTCTTCCACTGCCTCCTCTGACCTCTGCCCAATTCAATTTCAAAGTGAAAACCCTGCCGTTGTGTTTCCAGCTCCAAATTAATTTTAGATAAAAAAGAGTAGAAGAAAAAAATATTCATCTCCATATCATGGTGGCTTATAGATTCTGTACCGTCTTTCACATCCCTGCATCTTGTCCAATGATTAAAAGTAAAAGGTAGCATTTAGCAATTTGTTCTAAGAACAGTAATTTTGTATCAACAGCAACTTTCTATGGGTGAATGAAAGTAAATCGATTATGCCGTCTTTAATTAAAGGGAAAAGCGAGACTGAGGCAAAGTAAAAATTCTCTGATGATTACCGTAAGGAGAGCACCTGAAGTTTCAGTGTTTTTAAAACAAAAAAAATCTAAAACAAAACAAAAAAATCAGTCTTTAAACTGTGTATGAGACTTCCTTGAAGCACAGAATAATCAAATAATCAAAAAAAAAAAAAGAAATGAGGATTGAGCATCAATTGAATGCTGAACATTAGATCAGTTTAAGGTGTGCTGTTTTGCTATTAACATGAAAGAGGTGTCAGTCTCATGCTGACTACAGAGGAAGATCATTGCTCCCCCACATCTCTATCTTGTCCTTTCCCCCCACAGGTGCTGCTCACCAGCCTTCTTTCCATTCCAGACACACAGCAGGCTTGTTGCAGGGCCTTTGCACTTGCCATCCCTACTGCTTGAGCCTCTTTCCCAAGGTCGGCTCCTTCCTCCTTCCTGTCATTCAGGATTCATCTCCAAGGACACCTCCTTCAGGAGCCTTTCCCATTTATGCCCACTTTTCTTCCCCATGACTCTCCCTTATTATCCTGCTTTGTTCCTGCAGAGCACATGTCACCGTCCACAACATATAATTTATGTTTTCTTTTCCTTTTTAATGAATTTCCGTCCTCCTTCATCACTGCATTGTAAGTTCCATGTGAGCAGAGATCTTTTCTGTTTTGATCAGTTCTGTATCCCCAGATTCTATGAGGCACTCAAATGCTTGTTAAATGAATGAAGAGGGATGAATAAATGAAGGCAGGTGAAAATTACAAAATTAATGTAAGGGAGATAAGTAGGATAAAAATGAAGATAAAGCTGTGTACCTCATGGACTTCTTCCTGGGTAGAAGAGCATTTCCTTTGTTTAAAAAAATTCCTTTCGGGGCGCCTGGGTGGCTTAGTCGGTTAAGCGTCCGACTTTCGCTCAGGTCATGATCTCGCGGTTCGTGGGTTCGAGCCCCGCGTCGGGCTCTNATATATTCTCTGTATCTACAAAATAGGGTATTAGTCTTTCTCCATCTGACAAATTTTTCACTTAGCGTCATGTCTTCAAGATCCATCCATGTTACGAATAGCAACTTTTAATTATTTTATGGCTGAGGGGCGCCTGGGTGGCTTAGTCGGTTAAGCGTCCGACTTTCGCTTAGGTCATGATCTCGCGGTTCGTGGGTTCGAGCCCCGCGTCGGGCTCTGTGCTGACTGCCGGCTCAGAGCCTGGAGCCTATTTGAGAGTCTGTATCTCCCTCTCTCTCTCTCTCTGACCCTCCCCTGCTCACGCTGTCTCTCTCTCTCTCCTAGAAATAAATAAAAAACATTAAAAAAAAAATAAAAAAAATAAAAAAAAAAAATAAAAAAATTCCTTTCAAGGGTTCTACAGTATTAACGTAAGGAACTAGCTAGTGTGGGAAGGAATTTTAAGAGGTACCAAAAATATAAGCATACTGTAGGTCAGTGACACTTCTAGACGTATTACAGACTGAGGAATCTGTTTCAACATCAAATGGAGAATGGACGTATAGGTAAATATAGGTATAATCATCTTCAATGTTTTTATTTATTTTTGAGAGACAGAAAGAAACAGAGCACAAGTTGGGAAGGGCAGAGACAGACGGAGACACAGAATCTGAAGCAGGCTCCAGGCTGTGAGCTGTCAGCCCAAATCCCGACCTGGGGCTTGAACTCACAAACCACGAGATCATGACCTGAGCCGAAGTCGGACAGAACCCACCAAGCCGCTCAGGTGCCCTGGTATAACCATCTCCAAAGAAACAAACAAAACTATGGTTTTCACCCTTATTCTTATTAAATTTTATTTTATTTTGTTTTTTAAAGTTTATTTACTTATTTATTATGAGAGAGAGAGACAGGACAGGGGAGAGGCAGAGGGAGAGAGAGAGAGAGAGAGAGAGAATCCCAAGTAAGCCCTGCACCTCCAGCACAGAGTCTGAGGCAGGGCTTGAACCCAGGAACTGTGAACTCATGACCTGAGCTGATACCAAGAGTCAGAAGCTTAACCATCTGAGCCACCCAGGAGCCCCCGTATGAAATTTTAGACTATCACGCAAATCCACTTGAGTTGACTGGTGCCTACAAATTGGTATGCCTAAATTATAAAACCTACAATTTAGTTTGCATTAGAATAGAAGCCTGGGCACCTGGGTAGCTAAGTCAGTTGAGCTTCCAACTTTGGTTCAGGTTGTGAGCTTGTGGTTCGTGGGTTTGGGTCCTGCATTGGGCTTACTGCTGTCAGTGCAGAACCCACTTTGGGTCCCCTGTCCCCCCCTCTCTGCCCCTCCCCTGCTTGCCCTCTCTCTCCTTCAAAAATAAAGAAAAACATTAAATTAAAAAAAAGAATAGAAGAATTAGGGTTAGCTGTTAATACTATCATTATTGATATCAATCTCATCATCATAATCATCATTTACCAAGAACATGCCCAGACCTGAGGAAAAGCAGTTGGGAATAAAGTGTTTTGAATCCTGATGAATGAGTTCAAAGTCTCTGAAGGGCACTGGTGGGATAGATGGCTACTTTCTTTGCACACAAGAGAAAGCGACAGAAGCATAAACTGGTTTAGATCAAAGCAATTCATTTCAATGGCTCCACACACTCATTCACAGACTAAGTTGCCTTTCGTTTCCCCAAGGGCAGAAAAGGCTTCTGGCTACTGTCCCAAGGAGGCTGCCTGGCTTGATGGCCATCAGCTCTTCTTAATTAATAAGCCCTTTTTACTTTCAGCTCACACTGACACGGCAGTGCTTAGCTTGGTTCAAACAGTTGCTTAGGGTAAGAACCCAGAGGGGTTTGATCGATGGTTATATTAGGAGCAGGCCCTCAGAAGGATGTCTTGTTAATGGGTGAGGAGCAGAAGGCATCACCTTCATCACCAGGGTAGATGGTGTGGGCCCCAGTTGCTGCCATGCTTACTTTAGGGAACAATTTGCAGTCAGATCTACAGAAGCAATGATTGATTTGTAGGCTTTTTGATCATCTATGAGACTCTCATCGCAGCTTTAATTATCAAAACAATATGGTAAGTTAATTTGGATTTGAGGAGTTGGATCCAATAGAGCAGAGTGGTTCAGAGCATAGACTCAGCTTTGAATCCTGGCTCCTTGATCTTGGGCAAGTTACTTCACCTCTCTGCACCTTAGTTTTCCCATAAGTAAAAGGGGGATCATTGTACCTACCTCTTGGGGTTGTTGCAAGTATTAAAAAAAGTTAGTATGTATGGGTGCTTGTTACAGTATAGCTATTATTTATTATCTCTATAATTAAGGGAGATGAGGGTCAGGGGAGAAAATATTTACCCTCTGGAGCACGCCTGGGCTTCGTTTAATTCAATAAAAAGTTTCTGGGTGTCTATTACTTATCAGATGCTTGTTTCAGATATGAGCAAGCCATAGTCCTCTACTCAAAGAGTTCATGGTCTAGTAAGGGAGGAAGACACGTAAACATGTGCATCATAATACACCGTAACAGTCAAAACACCAGGTGCAATGGTCATGCAGAAAAAGGAGTGATGAACTCTATCTGGGGGAGTTTCCGAGCAAGTGATCTCTGAGCTGGGCTTTGAAGGTGGATAGAGTTTGTCAGATGAGAGAGTGGCAGGTGGAGGGATTCCAGGAGACAGAGGGATAGCACCATAAAGGCACAGACTCAGAAAACAACACCCTTACTTTTGCTGGACTATAAAACATACGTGTGGGGGGGGGAGGCGCAGTAGGAGGGGGATGGAATTATAGAGCATCCCATAAATGCATTTGATTTCACTTACATTAATATTGCAGCATCAGAGCTGATGGGGCTGGAGATAGGTCAAGAGGAGGTGACCGTGGCCAGATCATGAAGAGCCTGGTATTTACTTGCTTCAGTTGTGTGTAGGCTGAACCGAGGCAGTGGTGGTGGGAATGGAGAGGAAACAAGAGGTAATTAGGGGGTAGGACTGTTGGGACTTGGTAACTGAGTGGATGTGGGAGGTGAGTGAGGGAGAGGAATCCCAGTTACTCCCGGGCTCATCAGGCTCGACATACAAGGAGGCTGTGTGACTGTGACTACAGGAAGAAGAGCAGGTTTGGGGAAGAAGAAGGTAAGTTCCATGTTCAATGTATGGAGTTTGCCAAGCCTGTGGAAGACCCAGTGGGGATGGGGTGTGTGTGTGTGTGTGTGTAGGAAGTTCACTTATACACTAGAATTCTATGATGTGAGCTTACAGAGTTTGTCTGGAGGCAGGTGGTTGGGATAGAACCGGGAGCCCAGGGTATAATATTGATAATAGCTAACATTTCACATGTGCTTGTTATGTGCCAGGCTGTGCTATGCACTTTACAGGAGATGCTAAATCAGGGACCGTATTCGCTTTGCTAAGCATTTTACCTCTAGTAACTGGCACATACTGAGTATCTAATAATGATTTTGTTGAATGGATACTCTTGTTAAGTCTGCACAACGGCCCGATGATGCAGATATTATTAGGAGTTTCATTTTACCGATGAGGAAAATGATCTAAAAAATATCACATTGACCAAGGTCACACACTTGTAAGTAGCAGCTCTGAGATTTGAAATGAGCTCTTTGTGACTGTAAAGTCTGAAGTGCTTACCTGTTTTGCTAGAATTAAAATCTGCTCCCAAATATGTACTTCTGGGGCTCCTGGGTGGCTCAGTCTGTTGTGTCTGACTCTTGATTTAGGCTCAGGTCATGATCTCACAGTTTGTGGGTTGGAGCCCCACATTGGGCTCCTGTGCTGGCTGTGAGGAGCATGCTTAGGATTCTCTCTCTCCCTTTCCCTCTGCCCCATCCCCTGCTTGTGCTCTCTCTCTCTTCCTCAAGATAAATAAACTTAAAACATCTGTGTACTTATGTGACGTATGGTGAGCCTCTAACTCCTCTGAGATTACCCCATCAGGAACGGATTTCAAAAATCTCAGAGCTCCCTTTCCAGTTTCAAAACTCTGAAATCAGATGACTACTGTGGAAATGCACTGCAGGGGCCCACAGCCCACCTTTTAGGGTGGAAGGCCTGAGAAATGTATGTAGCGCTCCAGTGCTATACACAAGTGCCGAGATGGGAGCTGTGTGTCCCAGCTGCGGGCAAAGCGGGTGGATTAGGGTTCTACTTCGGTACAAAAAATTATCATAAACTTAGCAGCTAGAAACCACATGCATTTCTTATCTCAGTTTCTGTGGACTGCATGGCTTAGCTCCGTCCTCTGTCCATGGTCTCATAAAGCTGCAGTCAAGGTGTTAGCCAAGCTGAACTTTCACCGGGATGGTTGAAGTTGAAGAGTCTGCTTCTAAACTCATTCTGGTTGTTACAGACTTTATTTCCTCATGCTTGTATGACTAAGGCCTGACTTTCTGCTTGCTGTTGGCCACAGACTACCCTCAGATCGCAGAGGCTGTGTTCTCACCATGGCTGTTCACTTCGTCAAGCCTTCCAGAAGAACCTACTAGTGTGTACTGGTAAGATGGATACCTAGATCTCCTTTATATAGAAATAGATATAGGTGAATACATAAATATTTCAGATTATATATCACAGGAGTAGCATCCCATCACCTTTGTCATATTCCATTGCTTAGAGGCCAAGTCTTGGGTTCTGCCTACACTCATGGGGAGGGAATTACACAAAGGCACAGACACCAGGAGGTAGGAATTACTGGAGTTGGGGGGGTCAACCATGGGTCTCTCATCCACAAAGGGTCACATTGCCTGCTGAGAATGTAAAACTAATAATAAAACCAACTAAAGTTGGTCTGCTTTTTTATTAATGCCATAAACTGTCGATTTTAGGTGTGACAAAATATTTCCTGAACAAAAAAGTCTTTTGTTGCTTCGAGTTCTAAACAGCTGCTGGGATTACTGTCAACTTTTCATAATGCGTATGTAAGCTTCATTTTTAAAATCACTGATCCTTTAATGCATTGTATTCTACATGGAAGTAAACTCCCAGTTATACTAACAGTTGCTCCCCAACATATAGACTTAGCTATGTGCCTTCATCTTTTTCTAAAATAAATTTTGTTAATTTTTGAGAGGGAGAGAGTGTGTGTGAGCAGGGAAGGGGCAGAGAGAGAGGGAGACACAGAATCCGAAGCAGGATCTAGGCTCTGAGCCATCAGCACAGAGCCTGATGTGGGGCTTGAACCCTCGAGCTGTGAGATAATGACCTGAGCTGAAGTCGGACGCTTCCTCAACTGAGCCACCCAGGTGCCCCAATATATGCCGTCATCTTAAGAGTAAGTTTGTAATGGTTCAGAGTCATTTGAAATTGTTTTGGGTGCCGTGCACACACGTTGGTCTCCAACCAATGGTAGTACACAACACCGTGTTTAAATAGATTTGAAATAAACCTGGACAACAGTGACTGAGAAATTGAACTTGAGTCACTGCTCAGTTCAGTTCAGTTCTGTTATTATATATGACCATGTGGAGTTTTTTGTTTAAATCTAATACTGTGAAGCGGTACAAACAGAGGTGTGATGTTTTTATTTGGTAAATATAGATTTTAGTTAATACAGGAAATACTTTACTAACTCTAAAATGGAAAATATTAACTCTAAAATGGAAAATTCCTTTACAATTACTTATGTTAAAACCGAAAAATGATCAAGAAAACAAAACATTACAACAATATTATGATTTAGTAGTTGCGTAATACTCGGTAAGCTACTGTTTTGCTGCTTAGGAATAAAAATAGCACTGATTTGGCTCACGATGGGCCAGATTCTTCCAAACACACGCTCACACACATTCGTATCTATATTAACTCGTTAAAACAACCTTAGCAGGTAAATCCTGCTATTAATCTCATGGGTAAAGTAATCTGGGGCACGGAATGATTGTGGTCTACTGGAGATCACCAGGGTGGAGTGGCAGAGCAGGAATCAGAGCCGGGTAATGTGATTCTGATCCCTGAATTTTTAGCCTTAGCCGCAGTAAGAAAAGGCAAAACGAAACCAATATCCCCAACAACCTTGCAGGCCAATAGAAGCCCTTCAAAAAGGACAGGAAGCCTTCTTTTCATCCAGGAGGGCTTCTTTCTATTCTAGACCCACCCCTGCTGGCTCCTGGGCTGAGGGATAGCTGGCTTCCCGAAGGGGTGCTCTCTCGGTATCCCCTCCTCTGCCCTCTTCTGCCAGGCCCAGGTTTGTCCTGGCCCGTCCCAGCTTCCGGCCCTTTGCTTCTGGCCAGGTCGCAGGGTCAAGCCGTGCCAGGAGCTCGCGCGTCCTCTATTTACTGTTTGGTTTCCATGGTGACACGTAGGCGCCGTCAGCGCCTCCCGTCACAGGCCCCGCAGCGCGGCCCCCACCCGGCGCCGTGACGTCTAACTGCCGCTTCCGTTCTGCCCATATTTGGCGCAGCCTGCGAGCCGCCCGCGGGGAGGAGGCTGGGAGCCGGACTCCCGCCTCGCCCCGCCCCCCGTTCCCGGCCACGCCCCCGCAGGGTGCTGGCGGAGGCTCTGTGTCACGCGCCCCCCGCCCCTTCCCGCAGACCCGAGGTGAGGCAAGGAGTGGGGGCGTTAGGGACCCCTAGAGAGGGCGTGGGTGATCAGATGAGCTCTGAGGTCTCTAAACATTACTTGACTTTTTGAGGCTGCAGGCAAAATTTGGGGCTGTCTCATCTGTCCCGGGTGGGTGAGCTCGGATCACGATTTTCTCACTTTGTGCCGGAAATCATGGAAACAGCCATCCCTCGCCTAACTCTGTTTTATGGGGTCGAACTTAAAATCCTCGCCCGTGGCGCAGTGGAAAGCTTTGTAGCCAGAGGTTCTGGGATCCGTATTGCCCCTTGGGGGATAAGTGACCTTGGGAAGGTCACTTCCCCTTATCCGGCCTGGTAAAATGAACTGTGGGGGTGGGTGGGGAGATCGTAATGTTTGCAGCAGTATCAGTCAGGCTTGTGAGGGAAGACCGTCCCTCACCTTGGAACTACTCCCTATCCCCATGACATAATTGGAATGTCAGTGAAGCTCGCTAAGGACCCATACAATTCTGATCCTGACAGTAACTGGATTTGTGTGACTCTGCGCCCTGCTCGTATGAGGTGCTTAAATAAAATAGTTAACTGATTATTGAGTAAATCCTAGGCAAATTACCTTCGGATTTCACCTTCATAAATCCGGATCCCTGCAATTCCTCTTCCAGGCGGAAGGAAGAATATTGCGATGATTAATAATCGCACAGCAGGGTTGCTGATGTAAAGCGATTTGCAGATGTAAAGGGCAATAAGCATTCCTGGGAGGAATCCAGTGAGATTCCAGAAGTCTCCAAGGGAGCCAGCCGTGGGTGTATATCGCCGGGCCATGCAGGCGGGGGTGGGGCGGGCAGTGCGGCAGAGGCCACTGCTGGGGACTCGCCTACCGGCAAGAGGCTAACTCTTCAAGCTGCTCAGTCGCGCCCCCTCCCCTTCGCCCCCTACCAATTCCCCAGTTTTTCTGGCCAGAGGACGGTGTGTTTTCCAGACTTTCAGAGCAGGAAAGCACATCCCACATTTACCCCTAATTCAGCCCTTCTATCTCACAAATGGGGAAACTAAGGCTCCCAAAGAAGTTGGTTCATCCATCCAAACTTGCACAGCTAGTTAGAGACAGATAAAGGCTACGACTTCTGGCTTCAGGCTGGAGTCTCTTCCCTCTCACCTCTAATCCCCCTGGGTGCTTTTGTGGCTTCAGGACCCTGTTGCCTGGCTCATTGACGGGTGTGCAGTAAAGCTAAATACTGATTTCAGGCCTCCTAAAGGATAACAGTGGCACACCTGCTGCTCTACAGAGCCCACGGCCTGACACCAAGGGCCTGTGGTGATGGCCAGGAGGTGTGTGCTTCCCAAGCCACAACCATTCCATCCTTACAGTGGCTGGAATGGCTTCTCTGGTCCAGAGAGCGTGACTTGGCTGTCCTGAAACCAGTCTTAGACTAGCAGTTCGTCATTTTTTTAAAATAATGCCCCAAGCCTTGCGTTAAACTTTTCTCAGCTAAGACAACAGCAGAAGGCATGTAGCCTGAACCCATGGGAACCTCTTTCTGCCATGGGAAGGTCTTTTCATGGTACACAGAGGTTAGATTCTGTAGGGGAATGCCTCTTTGTCTCTCTCTCTTCCCTTTCAAACTTAACTAATTCCTCCTACATTCTACATTCTATTTCTTCCCTAACTTCTCGACTGTGTGTGAAGGCAGCTCAGACTATGATGGTTGGTGCCCACCGCTGGGTTCAGTCATCCCAAGCCCCTGATTTGAGAAGTTTGGGATCCTTCACCTCCGATTGTACTGAACTATAGCGGCAGAAGCGGCAGGTCTGCCCCCTGGTGGATATATGAGGTGCAGCGCCCTTCTCCAATTCCAGAAGCCCCGTCAGGGTGAAAGAGGCTAGAAGTATTTACTCTTGGTTCTCTCTGATGGAAATAGCAAAATTTGGCAGGAACAAAAAACAAAACAAAACAGAAAACAAATAAACTCCCAGCCTTTTCTCTTGATAGTTTATTTCCGAAGATCTGGTCCATTTTTTCTCTTGCCTGAACTGTATTTTTCCTTCTTGCTATCCAAACCCTGCCCCTTTTTTCCAACCCCTATTTCAAGTTCTACCTCCTTCATCACGACTTCTCTGACTCTCCTCTCCTAGGTATCTTCTGAATACAGTGGTATAGACCCAGCGCATAGAGTGCACACTTATTTGATGTCCTTAGTGTTGTTTCCTTGAGGGTGGGAGCCATGTTTTGTGTGTCTGTGTGTTCATAAGACTCCAGGTTGCCCTGTATAGGGCTGGGGACAGAAACTGCTCTCAGTAAGCCCTTATTGATTAAATGATAAATTAATTGATTAATTGCATTAAAAAAACAAAACAAAACAAAAACAACTCTAAGCCTTTGCTTTGACAAACCTTCTAGAACTGTTAGTTCTTTGGAGGAATCTAGATAGTGACCTAATCAAACAAAGCCTTGCACAATAAGTAGTTCCACAAAGCAATTTCACAAGAGAACACCATCACCACCCAGAGAGGGATGAGGAAGTTTGAAGTGGACTCTCAGAGAGATGCAGAGGCGGGTGGGGATGTGGACGAAGAATTAAGGAGGAGAGGCCTCTGCTCCTGGGTTCAGAGAGGCAGCAGGGGCTCTAGAGCCAGGTTTATATTCAGTCTCTACCACTTGCTGTGTGGCCTTAGGCAAGTTTACTCCCCTCTCTGTGTGTCAGTTTCCCATCTGTAAAAATAAGTACCCATCTCCTAGCAATAGGATGAGGATAAATCAATATTTCCAAAGTGCCTGGCCCATAAGTGCTCTATAACAGTTTGTAAATGAATGTCACCAGCTTCAATGTCTTGTAAATGGGATGGGGGATAGTGTATTATCTCTCGGTTCCCTGCTGCATTAGCCTTCCAGGACAGTACATGAGCTCTGGGGTCAGGCAGGTCTGGGCTGAGTCTTGTCTCTGTTAGCAGTTGTGTGACGTTGGGCAGACCACTCTCCTTTCTTGGAGCCTCAGTTTTCTCATCTGTGAAATGAGAATAATTGTGTCTACCTCAAAAGACCGCTGTGTGCATTACATGCCTGCAAGATGCCTGCCATATAAGGAGCTTAATAAACAGAAGCTATAGTTATTATTATTAAAAAAAATTTTTTTTAGGGGCGCCTGGGTGGCTTGGTTGGTTAAGCATCCGACTTTCGCTTAGGTCATGATCTCGCGGTTCATGGGTTCGAGCCCCGCATCGGGCTCTGTGCTGACTGCCAGCTCAGAGCCTGGAGCCTGTTTCGGTCTCTCTCTGACCCTCCCCTGCTCAAGCTGTCTCTCTCTCTCCTAGAAATAAATTTAAAAAAAAAAAATTTTTTTTAAATGTTTATTTATTTTTGAGAGAGAGAAAAACAGAGCACGAGCAGCAGAGGGGCAGAGAGAGGGGGAGACACAGAATCCGAAGCAGGCTCCAGGCTCTGAGCTGTCAGCACAGAGCCCGACGTGGACTCGAACTCATAAACTGGGAGATCATGACCAGAGCTCATGTTGGAAGCTTAACCAACTGAGCCACCCAGGCGCCCCTATGGTTATTACTGATGAGCGGATATATATATATAAGAACAGGGTCTCCAAAATCTCTGAAGTTTAAAGAAAGAGCATATTGAACAGCAGTGAGAACAGTTCGATCCTGGAGCTTGTGGGTGGGAGGGGAGGCCCTGGGTCTGGGCCATGGCTGGATGTCACAGCCTCTGAAGAATCCAGGAATGGTTTGACTTGCACATCAGCTCTAGGAACACTTTCTGCCCGAGGGCCGTGCTGAGGGTGTGGACCCAGTGGGGCTGGGTGCCAGCAGCTCTGGGGCCGTCCTGCTCCCCTTCCTAGGAGGGGGGACTTTAGTAAGAGAGGGTGTGGGCAGGGTGGGCCTTAGAAACCTGTTGTTGTGGCGTGTGTATGTGTGGGAATGGCCCAGAGACATCCTGCCCTGTGACCTGGACTCCCGGGCCGGTGTGGCCTCCCTCCTGGCAGAACCTGTCCGCACAGCTCCTCAGAGCTGTCATTCCCAAACCTGTCCGAGGACCCTGGGATTGATCGCCGGCAGTTCTCCAAGGGGGTGTGGGGGGTGGGGAGGGCTGTGATAGTCTTAAAGCCAGATTAACCTTACTTCCCTTCAGCGGCAAGTGTGGAAAAGTACTACATGGAATATGCAAATACTGTTCGTATTCCTCTGAGTTCTTTTCCAAGGGGAAGGACGGTTGCAAAATTCAATAACGATGGGGTGTTGCAATCCCAAACACACTGGGAATCACTCTCATGGTCCGATCACTTGATGGCTTTTGTCCCCTGTGACCCACGAGGAGTCGTGTGCTCCCCAACAGCAGGGTCTGCACTAAGTGAGTCGCTATCCTTGAATCTCAGGTACAGTCTGAGACCCGGACACAACCACCTTAGGGGCTGTTTGCTATCTCTGAGGACTCTGTAAGCCCCATTCCAAACTCCTGCTGGGAACAGGGTGGGCCCCGGGGACTAGCATCTAGAGCAGAACATGGTTTTGGTTTTGGTTTTGGTTTTTTACTGTCTGTGGAAAGACAGGATTTATGAAAAGTCACGAAGGTGCTGGTATTGGTTGTCTGTTGGGGGGAGGAGGGAGTGTGTTTCTCTCCTTTTGCTCATTTGTACTTTCTGATGTTTTGTTTTTGCTTTTGTGAGAAGAAAAGATGTTTTTTAAAATGTTCCTGCAGAGCAGGATGTTTGTTTTTTAAATAGATAATACATAGGAAGGCTCAAACACCTCCTGCGTTTTTTCATTTTTATTTTATTTTATTGCTTTTCCTCCCTTGCCAAAAGAAATGGATGCTCGTGGTGAAACCTTTGAAAATTCAGACAATCAAAATGAAGAAAATAAGAAAAAAGTCACCTGTAGTCTCATCACAGAAATAACGACTGTCATTTCTTTGGATTGTACTTTTCCTGTATGCTTTACTTTTATACCTTTTAGTTTCTATGCAGTGGTTTTTATGAAAATAGGATCACGCTGTAATGATGTTTTGTAATCTGCTTTATCTCCACCATAGATCATGAGCATATTTTTCTGTGTGATCAAATTTAATAGCTGGTTATATAAGATTCTAGTTATAAACATCCAACAATTTAACCAATTCTGCATTGTTGAAATATAACCTTCGGGCAATTTCTACATTTTTTACTGTTATAGACAATGCTACGGATATCTTGGCAACTAATTATTTGTACACCTCCAAGATTATTTCTTTTGGGGTGGGCCAACGGGGTGCTCCTTCTGAAGGCTTTTGAAATGTAACTGTGCAGTCAGTACAGGGTCCCACAGTACCATGTGTGGTCCCTGTTACAAATGGGAAGGCAGTATTGGCACACAGTTACTAGCTGTGTAATTGTAAAAATTACCCTTTCACAAAGCTTCAATTTCCCCAACTGGAAAACTGGAATGATAGCAGCTATCTAGAAAAGACTATTGTAAGGATCGTATGAAAACGTGTGTAAGGTGGTGGCTTGGCACAGCACCCGATGATCCCTCTGTCTATGCAGCCTTCAGTGAACTTGTAGTTTCTGATTCATGGGTTGCCTTTTCTTCAGGGGAAGGAGTTGTCCTCTCATTGGGATCAATTTCAAGCAGGTTTGGATGGTAAATGGTGAAGATGCCGGAGCGGGGAAGGCAGAAGCAGAGTAACAGAGGAGTGGCCGGTGGTGGGGAGGGTGAAGGAAGGTTAGTAGAGGAGAGAGTGGGCTGTCTGGGAGAATGGGACTCAGTGGGCAGGGGTGACATGTCTGCATGGATGTTTGTGGCAAGGACCTTCCAAGACAGGGCCATGGGCCAGTCACTTTGCAGTGTGTGTATGTGTGTGTGTGTGTGTGTGTGTGTATGCGTGTGCATGTGTGCGCGTGCAGAGGCTGTGTCCTTGTCCCTCCCCCCGCCCCCAGACTGCTTTCTGCCTCCCTCGGAGCCCCATGTTGCCTCACTCCATGCCAGTAGTCTTTCAGTTCCTTGAGTGCGCCACGTTCCTCCCTGTCACGTGACCTCTGTACATTCTCTTCCCCCTGCTAGCTCACTTCCTCAGAGAGGCCTTCCCTGACCATTTGGTATAAACCAGCTTCCCTCCCTCCTGTGACTGTCGCATGGCCCTCTGTACCCACATGGGAACATCCAGGTTTGTAGTTGTGTGTGTGACGATTCACGCTTGGTGTCCTCACTAGGTAGAGAGCTCTCCAAGGGTAGGAACGGGGTCTGTTTTTTGCTCACTACTATATCCCTGGTGCCCAGGACATAGTAGGCACTCAGTAAGTACTTACTGAAATGGAAGAAGATGAAGCCAGTAGCTTTGTGACCTATAGAATGCTTTTACATCCCTCCTGTGGTTTCAGTCTCATCTTGATTGATGCTGGCTGATTGGCTGAAAGAATAGGAGATTTAGGGGCTGCAAGGGATGCCTTAGCTAGTTCCTCTCCTAGCCTTCTTTTGAGGAAGTGGGATTCCCTTTCTCAGACTAGAAGCTTTAAATCAGGGCTTCTTAAACCTTAATGTTTGTATATCAATTACCCAGGGATTTCCTCTCTCTCTCTCTCTCTCTCCCCCCATATATAATTAAATGTTTATTTCTGAGAGAGAGAGAGAGAGAGAGCGAGCGAGTTGGGGAGGGGCAGAGAGAGAGAGGGAGAGACAGATCTGAAGCAGGTTTTAGGCACTGACCCATCAGCACAGAGCCCAACTCAAGGCTTGAACTCACAAACCGTAAGATCATGACCTGAGCCAAAGTCAGATGCTTAACTGACTGAGCCACCCAGGCACCCCTACCCATGAATCTTCTTAACATGTGACTTTTGATTGCAAGTGTCTAGGATCCTCCCTAGGGTCGGGTCGAAGATACTGAATCTCTAACAATCTCCCATGTTAGGCCCCCATTGTTGAACCCCAAGGCTTTCTATTCCTCTTGTCGCTGTGATACCCACGTGGAAGAGTGAATCGCTGCGCCCTCTGTCGGCCACTGAGGGGCATGGCAATCCTTGACGAAGTAGGTCAAGAGTATGTATATACGTGGGTTTTATGTCCCACCAAATTCTTAGGGGCAAGATTTTCTGGTAAAAGTGGACGGACTCAGATTCTGAAAGCGTTAGGAAATGTGCTGTTAAGAATGCACTCAGTACAAGATCCTGCCATGCTGAGACAAAAGGAATTCTCGGAATTGAAGAATGTGAGGGCTGGGAGAGACCTTTACACTCAGCTAGTGAGCTGACTGTTTGCTTTTCCACATTTTTTTTTTTTAAATAGCAGAGGCGTCTCTTCATCAGGGCTGCATAATGACTTTCATGGGCCCTAGCCACTTTGGCCTTTGTGGGCTCCTTCCTCTATAAAAATTAATTGAAAATTATATTTTATGACTGCACTGGTATGAAGATAAATATGTTAACATATATATTGTCATTTTTCGATGTAAAAGTTAATTTTTTCTCCCGAGTTTCAAAAGAAATTAAAGCATTTCTGTGGATTTGTGAAAATATCGTGGGCCTTAGGCACAGCCCTGTTCTCCACAAAGTGCCCAGGTTATATATCTGTACCCGCCCAAGGCTGTAGGAGAAGATGCCTCGGGGGCCATAATGCTTTTTAAGCAGGTGACCAGATTGGACATGTTAAAGGACATGTTTAGACATACAAAATGCTGAGTGTTTACTATGTGCCAAGTGCTTGAAACATATTTGAATTTCAGAACAGCCTTGCTCTGTAGGAGCAGGTGACGAAACTTTCCTCACACCACAGTCTAGTAGCGGCAGATCTCAGATTTGAACTCCGGGTCTGTCTGGTCTCTCCAGAGGCAGTGCCCTTGATGTGACAGGGTATATACATCGAGGTGGCTGCCTGGATATCTATTCCCAAATGTATGTTACTGTAGCAGGGATACTAAGGGGCAAGATGTCAGGGAGGACTGGAGGGCCTTTGCGAAGATGGAGGCTTGAGGCTGACTTTAGAGAAACCACTGCAAAGACGAAGTGGCAGGAAGAGGCACTGGGGGCCACGATGGTGTAGAGGTGGGGGCCCCTGGTTCAGGGACTGTGAAGAGATTTCCCAAGTAGGAGGGATCTCAAGTAGAGAGTGATGAGGCAGAGTTGTGGCTACCGAGCCTGAGGAATTTGGGCCCAGTCTAATGTTCAGTGGGAGGTTTTTTGTTTCCTTGCACCCTAAAATCTGGTACTAAATCATCAATAATGTAGAAAAGTTTTATCTGCCGTCCTTGACTCCGTTTCTTATCCATCAAGTAGGAGTTCTGAAGTTTGCCCTACACTGTCAGGAAGTTCAAATGACTGTCAGCTCCATAAGGGTGGGGAGTCTGTGTCTGATCAGGCTGTATTCCCAGGAGCGCCCAGCACACATTTGAGGAAGCAGTGGACATGATAGTCTACAAATCCCTTTAAAAGCCGCAATAGGAAGCAGCTGGCAGGAGAAAGGACTCCAAGCCAGAAGAGGGCGCTGTTCAGCGAAACAAGGTTTAGGGTAAGGAAACCCCAGGATCTTTCTGCAGGGTTGTGGGATTGAGAATTTGCATCTCTGAGCTTTCCTTTACACTCTGGGATTTGGGTGATCAAATCATTCTAAACTCCTATGTTGACTCTTGTCTTCTAACTAGGAAAAGTGACTAAGACGTAGTTTATTTCCTCTATTTCACATTCTCTTAGTGCTTTAGGCACTTAATACAGATGTGATTATTTTTGGGGAGAGCGGTGCTTAAAACAGCAAGCAGTTTATTATATCTCATGATTTTGTGAGTTAGGAATTAAGACAGGCATTGGCCAGGAAATCCTTCTGCTCAGTCATGACAAAGACTGATGTCCTCTGTGGTATTCAAGTGGGAGATGGGCTGGGCTGGAGTGTCTAATATGGCTTCACTAACATGATACGGATGTAATTTTACATTTTATGTGGTTATTTGACTAATGTCTGTCTCCCCACTAGTCCAGAAGCTAACCAGGGGCTGGAGCTGTGTCTGTGTCTATTATTTTATTGCTAGTGCCTAGCACAGTTCCTGGCCAATTGAGACTTAGTAAATATTTGTTAAATAGATATTTGTTGTATCCATGATGTAATTTTTATAAAGAGCATCAGGATCCTCAGAAAACAGGCATTGGTGGGAGTTAATGATGATGATAATAGCTCAATAAGTGCCAAGACTAAGTAAGTCAAGTCAAGTAACTGTATAGCCTGGCAGGTTGACATAATTTACCCCCATTTTACAGACGAGGAGCTGAGGTGGCCCTGACATAGCTTCTAAGGGTGACATATGAGAAACACCTTTTATATCACAAATCAGAGAATCTGGGGTAAACTCAGGAGCCCTGGAGGCCAAGCAAGTTATTAAAATGAGTTATCAGGAGATAAAAACCTGATGAAATGACAAAAGGCTACAGGTGTGTTTTCAAATTTGTCACAATTTGTCCTGATTCCTACTTCTATTATTATTTCAAATAATAGAAGCAAAATCACCCCAAGCGACGAGGTGAAAATTCACATGGATGTCTGTTGCCCTATTCACTTAAACTGCTCCTCAAAACTCCACATACTTGTTTCTTCTCCCTGGTTCTGTTTATTTTTGATGTTAATCCACAGCTGGACTGTCCCATCAACATGATGTATTGCTTCTTTAGTTTGATCAAACCACAGGCAGGCTTTTAGTCATGAGTGTGGCATCTCAAAGCCATCGTGGGTTAGTGAGAGTGTCCTTGACTGAAGTCATCAGAGGGATCAGAGCATTAATGGATTCTCTGATGCCTTGGCTTCCTATGGGCTCTATCCTGCCTGAAAGGCTCTTCTAGATCTTGTTCCTGTGATGGGGAAACACCACCAGGTTCCAGGAAATCCCTGCCCGGGCAGGGAGCTGACTTCCCGGTTGGTATCCCAGGGAGGTTCAGCTCAGCCTCTGCGGCCAATCAGCAATGGAGCTGCTTTAGACTGACAAGCAAAACGAAGCCCCACAAAAAGCAGCTGGAACTTGAACAAACAGATTTGGGTGAGGCTGGGAGGGGAGTCAGGCCTGGCGTCATCCAGGCTCTGGGCCAGGCTGTTGTCATGGGGACAGCCAGTCCGTTTACTAGCGGGTAGCTGAGCCAGTTTTCTGAGGGGGAAGCCTAAGGACGGGGGGCGCTGGGGTGCCCAAGGGGGACTGTGCTTCTCCAAGTGATAGAAACCCACAGAAAAGTCAGGGCCACATCCAGAGAGCAGTGCCTTGTCATAGGGGCCAGGTGGGTGGCCTGGGGAACAGTGGGCTCAGAGAGGCTGGCCAGCCTGGGAGGGAGGGAAGCGGCCACTGAACTAGCAAAGAGGCCTCTGGAAAGGCTGGAAGGCTGGAAGGCTTTCCGGGCAGAAAGGATTTGCAGCTGTGTTAGCTTTCTTGGCAAAACATGAATTGAAGTAGATCACAGAGTGCTTTAAAGCAACAAAACAAAACAAAACAACAACAACACAACAACACACACACACACACACACACACACGCCAGTGGATGAGAGGGGGTCTTTGGGAATCTCAGAAGTAGAACACGCAAATGTCTTATGTTCCTTTCCAGGAGCTCTTTTTCTTTTTTCTCTTCTCTTCTCTTCTCTTCTCTTCTCTTCTCTTCTCTTCTCTTCTCTTCTCTTCTCTTCTCTTCTCTTCTCTTCTCATTTCTTTTCTATTCTTTTCTTTTTTCTTTATTTTCCTTTCCTTTCCTTTCTCCCCTCCCCTCCCCTCCCCTCTCCTCTCCTCTCCTCTCCCTTCCCCACCCCTCCCCTTTCTTCCCCTCCTCTCTTCTTCTCTCCCCTCCTTTCTTTTTTGCTGATGTCCACAAGTCAAGTAATTACTTGGAGGCCAAGAGGAACAAACAGCATTTGGCGTAAAACAAAATGTTAGAAAACATGTGCTTTGCGGGGCAGGGCCTGCCAGGGGTTGGTGTCCACGTGGGTGGGTTACTTCAGGGTGAGGAATAGACACCCTTCTGCTCTCGGGACACTGCAGATGTGGCTGCATGTCACACGTGGGTCATTAGGTGGCAGGAAGAGAGGCTTGTCTCACTCAGTGTTCTGGCCCATGATGTCTGGATATTAATAGTCTGACACTGACCAAAAAAAAAAAAAAAAAGACTCTCTGCCTAACGTGCAGTATTAGCAAAACAAATACAGTGGAGGAAAGAATCCCGGTACGTCCTCCAGAAATCTTGCTGCAGAAGTGCCTGCCACACCAGAGGACAAACACTATATGATTCCTCTTACCCGAGGTCCCCGGAGCAGTCACATTTATAGAGACAGGAAGTAGAAAGGTGCTTTCAGGGGCCGGTGACAGGGAGGAGGCAGCTAGCATTTCATGGGTATGGAGTTCCCATTTGGGAAGATGACAAGAGTTCTGGAGACAGACGGCGGTGATGGAGCGCAGCCGCAGGAGTGTGCCTAACGCCTCTCGACTGTGCCCTTAAAAATGATTAAAATGGTAAGTTCTGCCTTATGCATATTTTGCCGCAATTTTAAGAAAAGTGTCAATTAAAGACTGTCTTCTTGCTGTAGCAGGAGACAGTGGCATTTGAAGGCTGACACTCAGGGCTTGCTGGTTCTCCTCTCTGAGCCTCAGCTGTGTCCTCATAAAGAGCACTCAGGTCTTTCTGCAGAAGAATGGATGTGAAAGCACTTGGTGAACTGAAATGCACCATAAGAACATGAAATGTGGTGGAGATATTATTTCAAAACTCATTGTTAAGGCACCCGAATGTCGGGGGAAAAGTTAAAGTGAAATGGAGGAACTTTGGAAGAAACTAAGGAGAGGATTATATTTGGCAATTAGAGGACCTGGAAAATGCCCCAATACCTTAGGAGAGTAGGAGAGAATTTGGGGCTGGTTCTTGGGCACCAGAAGAGAGGACCAGCTTAGGCCATCCCAGCGATTTAAAATACTTCTCCCTTTTGCTTTGCCTAAATTGAGAAACAAGTTAAGCCCACCCATCAAGAGGAAATGAAACGAAATGAAACAATGTCAAAACATCACCTCTCAAATTTCATGAAGGGAAATGGTACAATTACAACACAATGGTGGGTCAAAGTTTCTGTGATCTGGAACCCAAATGTGCTGGTGGAACTCAAGTCACCATGGATCTCATTTACTGTTACATTAATGAAAAGCAAGTAAATCAAAGCCATTAAGTCCAAGCAATTTTTTTTCCACTTAAAGAAATAACGCCATTCACTACCACCAGCACCACCACTTACCAACATCTGTTAGGTTAGCGTATATTAGTGTGTGCCAAGCCCTCGTGTAAATGAGGGACACACTTCAGGAGTCTGGGTGTCTCAGTCGGTTGAGCATCCGACTTTGGCTCAGGTCATGATCTCACAGTTCGTGGGTTCGAGCCCTGCGTCGGGCTCTGTGCTGACAGCTAGCTCAGAGCCTGAAGTCTGTTTCAGATTCTGTGTCTCCCTCTCTCTGATCCTCCCCTGCTCATGCTCTCTCTCTCTCTCAAAAATAAATTAAACATTAAAAAAATGAGGGACACACTTTACCTTTTCATTTCTTAGAGCAACCATGCAAGGTAAATCTTTTTTTTTTTTTTTTTTTTTGTGGATAACATGAGAGTCATGTGTAGCAGTTTGTTCTTTCTGGTTGTTTCCTCATCCATAAAATGAGAAGTTACAGCCAGAGCCATCTAGCACCTTGTTCCTGGTCACACAGTTGGCAAGTAGTAATGTCAGGATTTGAACTCACGTCTGACACCAGAGCTCTGTACCAGAACACCACACTACTCTGGAGAAGACACTATGGCTGAGAAGCTTATGAAACAAAATCAGAAAGGTTTGCTCTGGGAGCAATTAGAATGAGCAGCTGGTAAATTGCTTTATCATGACATTCCATGATGTCACGTTGACACACCAGGGGGAAGAGCAACGAGCCTCATGAGTGTGTGTCAGCAGGGAGTTGGCTCTAAAGTTGGATGAAACCACCATGTACAGAGTATGAAAAAGGCTCAGCTGAGTTTTGTAGGTATGTAGGCAGGCATGTGCTGTGTCTCGTATGTTTTCTTCTCTTCGTTGTATGTCAGATGTGCTATGGATGTGTTGTGTTATGTGTGCAGTCTGTGTGTGTGTGAGTGGGTTGTGTGAGTGAAGGAGACTGGCCTGATGACTGACATCTTCAACATTGAAGACCAGACCCCCAACAGCCCACGCGTGGCGCCCATGGTGAGCCAGGCCCACCTCTTGGTGCCTCACATGTGATAACGCCTTAATCTTCACAACAGTCCTGTGCAGGAGCTACTAAGGGCAGCCTCACTTTATGAATGAGAAGTGGAGGCACATAAGGACCCACCAACTCACTCTAGACTACCCAGATAGTAAGAGGTGGATCTGGGGTTGGAAACCAGGGAGACTGACTCCAAATTCGTCTTTTTTCCTTTTCTTAATTGGTGCCCCCAGATCACCATGTGAAAGATGATAGAACTATCCTCCTCATTCTGTGGGTGAAGAGCCTGTGGACGATGTGAACACGTGTTGGCTGAGACAATCAGCCAATTAAACACTAGCCAAGGTGAGACAGGTGGCCATTGCTGGCCTTATAGTGCATGTGTGATTTCTTTTCTTTTCTGAAATATTTATTTTTAAGTAATCTCCACACTTAATGTGAGACTCGAACTCACAACCCCAAGGTCAACAGTCTCATGCTCTACCAACTGAGCCATCCAGGCACCCCCGCATGTGTCATTTCTACCAATTTAATGATGATTAAGAGTTGAAAAGGATTGGGGCGCCTGGGTGGCTTAGTCGGTTAAGCGTCCGACTTTCGCTTAGGTCATGATCTCGCGGTTCGTGGGTTCGGGCCCCGCGTCGGGCTCTGTGCTGACTGCCAGCTCAGAGCCTGGAGCCTGTTTCAGTCTGTCACTCCCTCTCTCTCTGACCCTCCCCTGCTCACACTGTCTCTCTCTCTCCTAGAAATAAATAAAACATTAAAAAAAAAAAAAGAGTTGAAAAGGATTGATGTCAAAATCTTGCATTTCACGCTTGTGAAATCTGTACAGACAAAATAGTTTCATTGATTTTTTTCCCCTAAAACTGGGGACCACCTAGAGAGGCCCCATGTCTATGGATCAGATGTTTTCTGGCACGTGAGGACAGACTGTGATTTATTTGAGATAGGGTGACATTTCCTCTCTCACCTTTCTCCACTTGCCTTCCTGGGGCCTGTGGCTTTGAAGTGGAGGATAAAACAAAGCAGTCTTTGGTAATGCTGCTCAAGGTGGAGGAGACTGAACCTGTTGCTATAGCAACACAGGCCAATGGTTCTCCATCCATCCAGCTAACCAACCAATGCCTACTGAGCACCTGTTTTGTGCCAGGCCCTGTTTTAGATGACAAAAACTCAGAGATGAATGAAAGAAAATAGTTGCTTTTGTGGAGCATCTATTCCATCAGAGAAAAGACATCAAACAATTAAAGAAACATAAACACAATAGAAGTCCAGGCAGAGATAAGGGCTATGAGGAAAATAAAGCAGGGAAAGGGGGAAGAGAGTAAGTGGCCTAGTGTGGCCACAAGGGCTTAACTGAGGCTCTACAAAGTGGTTCATCTAATTGCATAAAGAATTATCTTAAACCTCCCAAGCCAAGCCCCCCACTCTCAGTGGACTTCTTTCTTCTTGTTCTGCTTCTCCCATGGGATCTGAGGGTAGCCAATGACCCCAAACCCTCAGCTGCAGAATGGAAGTAGGTAAGGGTCATTAGGCAGGGGATGGATTGCCTCAGTGATCAGTTCAGATTGTGAAGTGCGGAGTATGACACTGACATCTTCTGATGGATATAGTAGTAAATCTCTCTCCTCCTGATAAAGACACAGATACAGGGAGCCCTGGGTCTATCTTGTGACCTCGATGGAAACCATCCCGAGGACAAAGCCCACCCATGAAAGAGGGTAGAGAGCAGAGAAGTGGAGCCAGACACCCAGTTGCTCTCCAAGCACACAGCACTGGAGTTTTCCCTTTGTGAACCAATCCATTCATTCAAAACATTTTGAGTGCTTATTATGTGCTAGACACTGTTCTACATGTTTGGGGGGAAAAAAAATCCCTGTCCAGTTTTTGTTGGCCTTTCTTCTAAATGGGAGGAGTGGTGGGCATATGATCATCAGAGTCAGACTTCCTGGGTTTAAATCCTGGCTCGACCACTCTGTGGCTGTGTGACATCAGGCAAGTTACTAAACTTCTCTGTGCATCGGTTTCCACACACAGAAAGGTGTGCCTATCTTTCTAGTGCCTACCTCATAGGATTGCTGTGAGGATTAAGTGAGAGAATGTGGCGGGCGTAGGACGGGACTGGGCATGGCATGAGCGCTTGTTGTGGGAGCTGGGAGGTGCCACCCAGTCCGCACTTGGGGAACGGAGGACTTCTGTCCCCAGCCACTGGGAGTCCTTTATAAGCATCGCCCCAGCTGAAGATGAGCGTGTTGCCCCAAGGCCAGGGCCTCTTTCTGGGAGTGGCCTGCATCCAACGACTGATGTACAAGTTGCTATAAAGGCCTGGCCCCCTTGCCTCAACTCGGGACAACCCTGAAACGTCACACAAGTCCTGGAACTTTCCATGGGATTGATGGAGGCCTTTGTTGGGCTTCCAGCTCAGCTCCACTTCTCCCTCTGCCCAATCCTGCTTCTTTTTCCTCCCTCTCTGTGCACACCGATCCCAGCAGCACGTGGTGCACGCTGGTCTCGGGGTATCTTCTCAGGAACCTAACCTATGACTCAGTAAATGTTAGTTGTTACCGTCATCATCTTCGTCATCCCCATCCAGAAGCATCTGAAGTGAGAGAGAAAAGAAGAGAAAGTGCATAAAGGAGAGAGGTTCCTACTAACTGGGCAAAGGTGACCCCTTATGGGGCAGAGCAGAATGGCTAGAACGAAGACCCCACACCTTTTGTGGAGCTGAAGGTTTGTTCCACGGAGGAGGGTGAGTCCATCTCCAGTTACTTCTGTGTGGATTGGAATTGGTGGCTTGAGCCTCAAGTAGAGCTCTGTGTATGAGCTGGACTGGCCAACAGTAAGATTTTTATTTCTTAATGGACTGTACCACCCTCTCCCCTCCAATATTAAGGGTGTAGTACAGGGTTACACTTTTACCTTGTTATTCAGTTTCCTGCCACGGCTATTCTGGGAATTTGGCAAGCACTTTTCACATATAAAAGCTCAGCTTTTAGTGCTGTGATGGGTGGACCAGCTGGAAAGGGATGGAGGCTCCTGGTTTTATAGTCGTATGGGGGCAGGAGTTTGCTTTCTTGAATCTGGAGAGATCTCAGGACACTGGTTATTTACAGGCTGAATCTGGCCAGTGAAAACCAGGATTTAGCACATACCCTGTTCATAGCTTTGCTGGAGGGGGAAGCTTGCTTCTGCCCTCTGGCTTTTTAAGTGCAGTGATCATGACGCAGGAAAGTAAACTGGCTGAGCTGTTTCTAAAATGCTAATGGATTCAGTTGAACCCCAGACATCATTCAAGGGCCCACCCTGGGCAAGCACTGTGTGTGTGTGTGTGTGTGTGTGTGTGTGTGTGTGTGTGTGTGTATGTATGTGGGCAGGTCCCTACCATCTGTAGGCGAGATAGGCTATGTTCCCAAACAACACATCACATGGCACACTGGACTTAGAACCAGTCAGACCAGTGCTCAAAACCTGAGCTGAGTCCGAGTTCTGTTACTAAAGGACGTGGTTTTATATTTGGGGTGACACAAAGCTCTTTAGACCAGTGGGTAAGAGATGGTAATTCCAGAAAAAGGAACTGTCTTGAATTTGCCATGTTATTTATGAATATTCAATTTTGCTATAGAAAATGAGAGAAATTAAGTATAGAAGCAAGTGGCTTATGAGATTTTTTAGATACAGATAGAATAAATAGAACATACATGGGTGGAATATAGCTCAAATGAGAATGTTACTTACAGACAAGGAATGAGAAGACCAAGTAAACCTTAGGGATTTATGAGGCAGGGATCACGTCTTCTCTAGATTGAACAATGTCACTCCTATGTTGACCACTCCCTGGTGACCTCCAAGAAACATGGATAAAACCCACAGCTGGTGAGCGGATGCTCAGCTGGCTCAAGCTCACTGGGGTGCTGCAGTGTGAACAGGTATACTTGACCTTGAGTCTTCCCCAGTAGAGGCAGTTTGTGTGCTTACTTTGGGCACCACCTCCAGCTCTTGCCCTTGGCCTGCCCTCAGGTCTCACCTCTGCAGCCACACCAGCGGGAGAGAAGGCTCTGTGGCGGAGAGGACGAGGTACATGAATGCTGCGTAACCCTGGACTCAGGTAGGGTCGTCCTGTCTCTTTACCTTTCTCCTTCTCACTGTGTGTTTTAACTTGATTCAATAAATGGTGTGATTCAGGGTGCCTGGGTGGCTCAGCTGGTTGAGCATCAGACTCTTGATTTCCACTCAGTCATGATCTCAGGGTTGTGGGATCGTGCCCCATGTCGGACGCCACACTGAGCGTGGAGCCTGCTTAAGATTCTCTCTCTCTGCCCCTCCCTCTCTTTCAAAAAAAAAAAAAAAGTAAAGATAAAATAAATAAATGGCTTAATTTGGGCTGTGAGCCTCTCTGTTCCGTGACCTCTGGCATAGGTCTGCCTGGGCATATCGTTAGAAGCCACTATTGCCTCAGGGTAACTTCTCAAATGACAGGGGAGTCGTAGCTCAGGCTTCCTGGAAGCAAAACCCAAGACATAAATTCTTCTGCAGGTAATTTATGAGGAGGTACTGTCTGGGGAAATAGTCTGTGAGGAAGTGAGAAAAACAGGATGGGAGGAGGGAGGAGACCACACAAAGATGAGGTTCAGCTGAAGTGTAACCTCGGCCTGGTCCCGTGGGCAGCTCTGAAGCATGGACAGCACCGCAAGCTTGACCTTCCTTGAGGTGAAAGGGCAGCCTTCTGTGCCTTGTTCCAGGGAATGGACGCACCGGCCTAGGAAAAGGGGTCTGGGGGCGGGTATTGGCAGCACCTGCTACAGGTGGGTTACAGTGGCAAGGGAGGGAAGAGAGAACTTCCCAGGTTGGTAGGTTGGTAACCCAGTGGGGGAAAGGACTAGAAAGGCATGATGCAATATGACCAAGGGCTCAGACCCCTTGGAAAGGTCTGGAGGTCAGAGCAAGAAGTTAACACCTGATTCCATGGGTGGGAAGCCATAGGGAGCCATGGCGTGTTCTTGAGCGTATGTGTAACTTGGAGCAATGTTTAGGAAGAGAGCCATATGACAGTGGCATGTGAGTTGCAAGGAGGGCCCCTGGGCCTGGTCTGGGCACTACTACAGGTAGCTTAATGCATCTCTCTGCAGCCTTTGGGGAGCTCGGTACACTCAGCAGCTACTTTGCCAGGGTCTAGTGTTGTAGCCTTCTTCCTGGCCTCAGTCTTACATGATTCTCTTAAGAATCAGCCTTGTCCTGAAGGAAAAGGGGCTGGAACCATATCCCCAAGAGGTCAGCCTCCCTGGGCCAGGCTAGGGAGGGGTGCATTGCTGAAGGCTCTCCCTCAGAGAAGAACACCTCGTAAAAAGCTCAGCACAGATCTGGGCCTGCTACAGAGGTCTGATTTGTGCTGGAGTTATACAAACTGAGCTGGCTCCAAGGAAGGTTACCTGATCTCTAAGTAATACAGAGCTTTTAAGCCTCTGGCTTCTGTCCGAGGCACCATGGCCACCTGATCAGCGGCAGCTGAAGATTCGTGGCCTCAGACCAAGCCAGCCTCCAAGCAACGATCCTTTCTCAGGGCAGAGGTCTTCAGTGTCTTGATATCAAAACGTTAAGGGCAGTGGTTCCTAAACTCCAACATGCAGAAACACTACCTGGGGTGCTTTCTGAAAGCACAGATTTCTGGGCACCCCCCAGTATAAGCCCTCTGGAGACAGGCCAATGTATCAGCTAGGAACAGTCTAGGTTATGATGCAGTAACAAAGGAGCCATTGAGTTCATTTCTTCCTGACTACGTGGCCGTTCAGACCAGCAGGGGGCTCTGTTCGTTACAGTCACTCAGGGATCCAGGCTGGTAGAAGCTCTATGTTGACATGTGTTTCCACAATTGCAGGGGTAGAGAAAGATGACGCTGGCTCTTGAGCCACGCATTTCTGTCTGGAAATGAATGGGTGTCACTTCTGCTCAAATTTCATTGGCCAAGTAAGTCCCATAGCCAGGCCCCAGTCCATCAGGGTGTAGAAATGTAAACAGAATCCAGCCCACCACACCAATATCCACACATAAGAGCCCAAAAGTGACTTCTTTTCTCATGTCTTTGCATATGCTGTTCCATCTGTTCCATCTGTCCTATCCGTGCTTCTCTGGGCAGCTTTTCCCAATATGCCCCAGTCTCCAGGCCACCCTGAGGGCCCTGGCCTGATCTCTGTTAGGACGCATGTCACAGTGTGTTGCAACTGTCAGTTTGTCCATCCCCCCTGCCCACTGGACGGAGGGCTCCTGGGAGGCGGGAACACACAGTGGTCACAGGCCTTGTGGCTCCAGCCCCTGGAAGCAGGAGACGAGCAAGTGCTCAGGGACAAATAGCAGAGTGATGAAGAGCTGGATTCTGGAGTTTGCAGGAGAGGTCCCTCTTCTTTTCCCACAGGAACAGGGTATTTATGGACTTTAGAAAATGGGGAAGAGGAAGGCAAGGATTCTATGACTTCGGGATGAGCCAACTGCAGATAGAAGAAACTCCCGCTGTAGAAGGGGGCTTTTTCCAAGGCTTCATTGCCCCATCATGGAAAGACTCACCTCAAACCCGGGTTAGTCACTGCCCGGAGCTGCTGTGTCACCATGGGATGGATTTCAAGAGACCAAGAAGGGGACATTCTGCAGCTGGGGGGAAAATCCTTGCTGTCCTGGCTTTGGGGCTCCTGGGGCCCGTTAGAAGTCATTGTTAGCAAAGGGGCAGATGTTAGTGGTCCCTTCGGAGGAGCTTGGCCTGAGTCCTGTCTCTCCACCGCCTCTGGGGTCTGGGGAAGGAGATCGAGGCCTGCCCAGCAAGGGCATTAGCCTGACTCTGGTGGGGGGCTCTGCAAGGTCTGGGTCGCCTGTTGGGTGTCTACACCTGGCGTGACCGTAGAAAGGAGTCAAAGAGGCCGGGAACTGTGGGTGGGAATAAAATACTGCAGTGTTGAGCTGCACAAGGCGGGATCCATCACCGTGATCTTGACTTCTGGGGGCTCTATCTTTCTCCCCCTTCCCACCTCACACCTCGGGCTCTGGGGGAGGAACCATTTTCAGTTCTCAGAATACCCGGAGCTCTCCCACTTCTGGGCCTGTGTGTGCATTAACCCTGACACAAATTTCAGCCTCTTCACTGCATTTTTCACAAGAGATTAAAGTCTTCAAGTGTTTTTCCTCTTTGTTGTGGCTTTTCCTGAAGTTTGAGGGAGGGGACTGTGCTAGGGTGGGGTCCCCTGTGCAGTGCCCAACACTCAACTCAGCTCCCCGTTCCTTGCCCTTTGCCTCCCTCTCCACCTGGATCTCTTGGGGGCTCCAAGCCCCTCCCTCCATCATGCACAGTGCTCCCCCTGCCTTTATTTATTTTTAAAGTTTATTTACTTTCAGAGAGACAGAGGTAGTGTGAGCAGGGGATGGGTAGAGAGAAAGGGAGAGCAAGATAATCCCAAGCAGGCTCCCTACCGCCAGCCCACGGCAACGTGAAGAGTGAACCACCCTGAGATCACCACCTGAGCCAAAATGAGGAGTTGGATGCTTAACCCACTGAATCACCCAGGCACCCCCTTCCCCTTCCTTTAGAGCCTCAAGGCCGCAGCATGCCTTGGACTTGGACATGCGGCTTTTGCCCCAGTTCAAGGCCAAATCAATTCCTTGAAAAAGGAATTACTCTCTGTAAATAACAACCTCCTTGCTCAGCTGCTAAAATAACATCTTCCCCACCTCCTTCTAGGAGATTCCCTTCACCGGGGCCCACCTGGCCTTGTCAGGCCCCGCCCCTCTGGTCTCTGCCTACAGATTGTGCTTCAAAAGAACTGATTGTTCCATTTTCAGGACTTTTACGAGCTGGGCTGTTAAACTCGGCCATTATTAAACATTCACGTATGGTAATAAATACTAAAAATTCATCATTTCCTAATTACTTCAGCACGTTTTGCTATCACCTATGCTCTTGAAGTTATGTCCCTTGCATCCATATGGTGAAACCAGCATATATTTTGCAGGCTACTCTGCACCTCTTCTCGAATCTTTGTTTAGTATATTACACTGTGTCTTAGTCTGTTTGGGCTGCTGTAAGAAAATACATCAGACTGGGTAGTTTATAAATAACAAAAATATATTTCTCATACTTCTGGAGGTTGGAAGTCCAGGATGAAGGCACCAAGCTGGCTGTCTTCTGGTGAGGGCCCCCTTCCTGGCTGTAGAGTCAGTACCTTATTTCTCCTATGTCCTCACATGGTAGAGGGGGCAAAGGACCCCTTGGAGCCTCTGTTAGGAGGGCATTCATCCTATTCTTGAGGGCTCCGCCTTCATGACTTTACCATATTCCGAAGGCTCCACACCCTAATACAGTCACTGTGGGGGTTAGGATTTCAACATATGAATTTTGAGAGAGACACAAATATTCAGATCAGAGCACACTGATAGCTGGAAATCAGCCTTTGTGTGTATATTTACACCATGAAAACCAGCAAATACTATAAATCGGGGGTTGTTGATTGCCTAAACTTAGGGAAGTGATCGAGAAAGTGCAGGTTAATCTTGAGAGTGTGTAGCCATTGCGTTGTGAACTGTACAAAAAAGATCCAGGGAATATTCATTTGGCATTTATTAAATGTTTATTTATTTTTGAGAGAGAGAGAGAAACAAGTTGGGGAAGGGCAGAGAGAGAGGGAGACAGAATCCAAAACAGGCTCCAGGCTCTGAGCTGTGAGCACAGAGCTGGATGGGGGGGGGGGGGTGGACCTCACAAACCGTGAGATCATGACCTGAACCGCGGTTGGACACCACCCAGGCGCCCCATCGTTTGGTATTTAAAAACTGCTATCCAATTGGGCAAAGAAGTTGTTCCTGTCACTGACAAATAAGTGAAATCCCAACATACCTTTTTATCTCAGTTTTGTCTTACTAACAGAAACAAGAATATCAGCAAATATTCTGTCAGAACCACACCTGCTCATCAGTTCGAACGATGGATTGGCTCAAGACCCAGGTGTTAGCAAAAATCAACAAAAGTATTCTGTGAAAATCCATTAGTTGTATGGAATTTATAATAGGGTATGGTATGGTTTATTATTGATAAATTACGTGCTCTGCATCCTTCATAGCAGTAAAAGTCATGAACACACACAGAGTTTTCTGGAAAGCCAGTCGTTAAACATTTGCCAACACACCGCTGCCCAGTGTCTCCTGTTCTGCCCCTATTGCAGAACTCACCTACTGTGCTTGCATTGTGTGTTTGCTTGTCTGTATCCCCTCAGGACTGTGGGCCTGTGGTGGGGACTGTCTCATTTCTGTGTGGATACGCAAGTACTAGTCAGGACTCTGTGCTCAGGAGTCACTTAGTACGTTCCTGTTGCACGAAGACGCTAACACAAAGGTACTTCTGGGTCCTAATGGGAAGGGAATGATTCTTGTCCCCTGTGTCAGCCTGTGAAGTGGGGGTGGGTATGTAACCGTGGGGTCTTGATCCTGCAGTAGGCAGTCAGCACACACTTTCCCTTCTCCCTGCTTCTCTCTCTGGATCCAGGGAGTGGCACAGTGCTGAGTGGGTTCCCTGAAGTGTCCCACCTGCTGCCAGATGGCTCTGAGGCTCGTGGGGATGTGAGGAGAATTCAGGATGCCAAGAATGCACAAGTGGGTGGGAGTGGGGTACAGTGGTCACAGGGTCAAGCTGCAAGCCCCTTGAGGGCTGAGGGCACATCCCATTACTGTCTCCTCCCTAGGACCTGTTTTGACAAGAGCCAGCGTGGTCCCCCATGGCGAAGCCCACTCCTCCCTCTGCTTCCCTCTGCTTACCTCCTCTGACCGCATCTCCTCATATTCTCCTTTCTGCTTCTGGCATACTGACTCTTGGCTCCTCCTGCATCATGTGTCCCCAGGCCTCAGGGCCTTTGCACCTCCTGTTCCTGAACTGCTCTCCCCCAGAAATCCACATGGCTTGTCAATGAAGTCGGGTCTCTGTCCATATCTCACCTCATCAAAAAGGCCTTCCTTTGTGACCAGTGTGGCCTTCATTGTGCCATGGCTTCCTTAGCCTGCTTGACTGTTCTTCATGGACCTGCCTGCCCCCCCCCCCCCCCCCCCCCCCCCCCCCCCCCCCCCCCCCCCCCCCCCCCCGGCTCCCGCCCCAGAGGGAGCACGCACTTGGTTATTTTCGGCCACCCCTCTCTCAGCTGTAGACTCTAGAGCAGGATTCTTTCTGTTCTGTTCCTGACTTTACCCCCAGGATCTGACATGGTGTAAGTGAATGTAAAGTCATTGAAGCAATGTCTGCCGACTGACTCTGCCTACAAGAATAAAGGATCTGTTGTCAGAACTAGATACCAACTCCAGCTCCCTGCTCCCCTGGCTAATTTGGTCCCAGCCCCTGTTCTTCTTGGACCGATAATCTGAAGACCCGGATAGTTTTCTTATTTCTCTGCGGTTACCTCCCTAGCCTAATGGGAGGTGTCTCCTCTTCTCCAGGGGAGCCCGAACCGCCCCCCGCCCCCAAATGGTGCCACTGGGTAAGCTGGGCAGCTGGCTCTGATCCAGGCAGCCCCTGAGGCCCAGGGTGCAAGTTGCTTGGCCACGCTCAGCCTGGAGGAGTGCTCCAGCTGACCCTCAGATGCTTTCATTTTAGTTCACTTTTAAACTGACTCTAACATTCAGAAACTGAGATGTTTCACCAAACAGTCAGAAGGCCCGGCCGTAGTGGGGTGGCCTTCAGGCATGGCACAGCCCCACAGCCCGGGAGCTGAAAAGCCGGCCCTGTTTTTGCTCAACGCTCCAATTTGCCACGGCCCTCATCACCCTTGCAACATTAGCTCTGTGCCTGCCGGTGCTGCCTGAAATACAGTGAGTGCATGGTAGCCTTTCCCCTCCCGCTAGCTGTGCGACCTGAGCGAGGCTCTTAACTTCCCGAGATGCCTTCATCTGCAAGATGGAGTTCCCAATTACCTGCTCCCCCAGCCCCAGACCATGGTGAGGACTGGATGGGAAATTCCTTGGGAAGCAGAAGCACTCCCCGCCCCCAGCCCCCCAGCCGTGCTGCTCTGCTACCTCCTCTTCTCTTAGACCCCCTTCCCAGGTGCTACCCCTTGTGTCCATGGACACTGTTCTCTAGCCGGCCCAGGTGGGTCCCCCCTTCGCAGCTGGACCTGCCTTCCCAGGCGGGGAGAGCTGTGGGCGGCCACTTGCTACTGCTGCACCTGCAGTGGTGTGAGAGGTCACCGCTGGGGAAGGATGCATACGTCACCGGGAAGGGATGACGGGATACAGGAGGGCATGGAGTCCTAGCAGGGCTTGGCCTCGGAACAACTAAAAATGAGATTTGAGCCGCCAGATGGGCGGTTGCCACTGGAAAGTCTTCCTGTTCCAATCCTAAGGTCCTCATTCTAGAACCAGGTGTCGCAGCGACTGCCGGGGAACCAGCTGGGTTTGCTCAGCTTTGCTTTGCAAGGAAAAGCTACTCCTTTCCTCCTGGGACTCTTAAGCTAGTACACCTTTTAAAATGTTTTAAACTTTTATTGTTTCTTTGAAATAAAGTGTTCCTCTCATTCCAAAATGAAATGCACTTCCAATGGATTTCCCAACGTTTTCTTTATTTTGATTACAAAAGTAATCCGTTCATGGTTTTTATAGAAAAACTGGGGAAATGTATAAAGATGCAGACGGAAATGAAAATCTCCTATAATTACTGTTACTATTTTTGGTTTATGTCACTCTAGACTGTTTGGTGTATACTTCCAATCATGTATGTATGTATGTATGTATGTATGTATCTTCCACACATGGTGTCAGAATCTATTTTATTTAATTTATTCTGTTTTTTTTATGTTTTTATATTAGTTTTCAGAAAGAGAGAGAGAGAGACAGAGACAGAGAGACAGAGAGAGACAGAGCGTGAACAGGGGAGGGGCAGAGAGAGAGGGAGATACAGAATCTGAAGCAGGCTCCAGGCTCTGAGCTGTCAGCACAGAGCCCAACACAGGGCTTGAACTCATGAGCTGTGAGATCATGACCTGAGCCGAAGTTGGACACTTAGCCGACTGAGCCACCCAGGTCCCTAGAATCTTATTTTATTATTTGAAAAAAATTTTTTAATGTTTTGTTTATTTCTGAGAGAGAGAGAGACAGTGTGAGCAGGGGAGAGTCAGAGAGAGAGGGAGATACAGAATCTGAAACAGGCTCCAGGCTCTGATCTAGCTGTCAGCACAGAACCCGATGCAGGGCTTGAACCCACAAACTGTGAAATCATGACCTGAGCCGAAGTTGGATGCTTAATCGACTGAGCCACCCAGGCACCCCCAGAATTTTATTTTTTTTTAAAATGTTTTATTTATTTTTATTTTATTTATTTTTTTTTTGTGGTATTTCCAAGTCTAATTTAATTTGTTCAAAATTCTTTTTTTTTTTTTTTACAAATAGTTTATTGTCAAAATGTTTTATTTATTTTTAGGAGAGAGAGAGAGAGACAGCGTGAGCAGGGGAGGGTCAGAGAGAGAGGGAGTCACAGACCGAAACAGGCTCCAGGCTCCGAACTGGCAGTCAGCACAGAGCCCGACGCGGGGCTCGAACCCACAAACCATGAGATCATGACCCAAGCGAAAGTCGGACGCTCAACTGACTAAGCCACCCAGGCGCCCCCAGAATCTTATTTTAAACACTATTTTATAACACAGAGCATTAGGCTTGGGAAACAGTAGGTAATAAATAAATATTGCCACTGCAAATAAGTATCATTTATCGAGTGCTGGCAATATGCCAGGCATGATGTTCAGCGTTTGATATACTATCTCACCCAGTCCACAGAACAGCCTTAGGGCGCAGAAGCTGTCTTACTCATGTTTTACAGACAAAAAGCTTGCGGCCCAGAGAGATTATGTTACTTGTCAAAAGTTACAAAGGTTGCCAACGAGATGGACAAATGCCCGTGTCTCTGCATTTTTGTATCAACAAAGGGCACAGTTTAAGTGCCTTACTGCTCCCTCAGGTGCAAACTGTCATTGAGAGTGAGGCAAACACAGGTTCCGGTCTGGGGGGCAGGAAATCTGGCTTTGCAACTGACCAGTTGTATGATCTGGAGCAAGCCACTTAGCCTCCCTGACCCTCAGTCTCCTCATCCACAAAATGGGATTCATGTGGAAAGAAGGGTTAGTACTGTGCCCGGGATATAGTGGTGTTTGAAATGATTAGTGAAAGCTGATGGCAGTTGGAAAGCGTCAAGAAACTGCAACAGCATATAATACAAAGCTTGCTTGTAAAAGCCTCACCCGTCATATTTCATGGCGGTATTTGCCAGTGCGGAGCTGGTGGGATATGAGCTGGGTCATTAGTGAGTCTCTGTGAGGCTGTGCTTATTTCCTAGGATGGATGACTGAGCTGCAAAAAGACTGCTTATCAATTTGTATTTGAAAAAACAGCTCATCCACGGTATCTAAATGTGCCCAACTCCTAAAATAGTGCATTTATAGTTCTTGAATCTTTGAGGCTCAAATAAAAATCAGTGGTGGGGGTGGGGGAAGATGAATATGCACAGGTTACCTGAATCTGAATTAGCCTGAAGGGTATGGCAATTAGGGGTCTCCCAGTTCTCCCCCTTCCCTGTGGCACATTAACTTTGGTGAGCCTCAGTTTTTCCTAGTGTCGGGTGGGAGTTAGTCATGCCTCCCTCCTTGGGATAGCGTGACGGTGAAAAACTATGTGTGAAGGTGTTAGCTCGGGGTCTTGGTCATAATAAATAACACCCTTTATGAGGCCTTATATGTGCGGTGGTCGGGAACACAGGCTTTGAGGTTAGCGTTAGAATCCTGGTTCCGCCATTCACCGGCTCTGTCACCTTGGGCAAGTCATTTAGCCCCTCGGAGCCCATCTCATGAGGTGTGTAAAGACTAAGCACTATTATACGTGCTGGTGGCCCAGAGCAGGCATCCGACATCAAATATCGCAAGGAGGCCCTCCTTGCTTTCTCCTGGGCACATCTCTTGCCTTTTTGATCCTTGTAGAGCCTGAACCGCATAACGTAGCTCTTGATTATACGCTGCCTTGTACGCCCTCTTGTTTTTTTTTGTTTTTTTTTTTTCTCACATGCTTCACTCTGTAGTTTTTCCACGGGGCTCAGCCCCTTGAGGGCACCATCTGGGACACAGCCTTCTTTAGCATTCCTTCCAAGGACTCGTGTATGTGCATGCCCAATAAATCTTTGCTGCCTTGAATTGCATCTGATTGATGGCTCTTTCCCTCTTGATTTCTCAAGGTTTCACCCAGATTGAGCTGAAACCCTTGGGAAAAATTGCCGCAGCCTGTCCGGGTCCCCAGAGTCCTCAGCATTTGGCTCTGCAGCAGATGACAAATGGAGAAGCTGAAGGGCCTGAGTGTCCCTGCAGGCATCTGACAGCTAAGGAGAGGGGCCCCTCAGGCCCCCCTTCTTGGCCCTCCCAGCCACCTGACTCCACAGCAGTGCCGTGGCTTTTGCGGGACAGCTGTGGCCTTAAATGGCACCAGAGCGTCAGATGCTTCCCTTATTTACATAGCTTCTGTTTTACAGCCTGGAGCGAGGCCTTCTGCGGTCCCAGAAGGTAATGGGGAGGAAAAGTTAAACACGAAGGAAGTGAGGGAGGGGCAGAGTCAGGATCTGGCTTAGATTTTCAATATGTGTTTAGTTTCCCCAGCTGAGTATGTCACTAAAAAGGAGAGCTTTCCACCCTCCTGGTGCCTCAGTTATTTCTAATTGTTTACTACTGGAAGAGGGCCTGAAGACTCACTTAAGTGAAATAGTTGACCTTTGGTGTAGGGCAGCCCTGAGGAGTGGATGTGCTAATTTGTCTATCTAAAGTTTCCTGGGGGGACACCTGAGTGGCTCAGCAGTTGAGCATTCCACCTTGGCTCAGGTCATGGTCTCACGGTTTCTCCAGTTCGAGCCCCGTGTCAGGCTCTCTGCTCTCAGCACAGAGCCTGCTCCAGATCCTCGGTTCTTCTCTCTCTGCCCTTCTCCCACTTGTTTTCTCTCTCTCTCTCTCTCAAAGATAAATAAACATTAAAAAAAAAAAGTTTCCTGGAAGCATAGTTTCATGATTCAATACTGTTTATGAGCATTGGGCTGCTTTTTATTCATTTCTTATTTATTTTTAAAAAGTGTTTATTTTTGAGAGAGAGCATGCACACATCCAGAGGAGGGGCAGAGCGAGGGGGAGACAGGGAGTCCCAAGGAGGCTCCGAGATATCAGCACTATCAGCATAGAGTCTGATGTGGGGCTCAAACTCATGAACCATGAGATCATTACCTGAGCTGAAATCAACAGTCAGATTCGGAGCCACCCAGAAGCCCCATGGGCTGCTTTTCAGAACCAGTTTTTTTGTTTGTTTAATCTTGGGGGCTGTAAAGTCATTCATTCATTCATTCATTCATCCATTTAACAAGCATTTATTGAGCTATGGGCTAGGTCCCACGAATACAGTTTACAATGGGGTGACTGTTGGTTAAATGTCCTGCATGGAGGCCCTGTATCAGGTGCTGAGGAGGCAGCTGTGGCCAAGACAGGCACTGGCCCTACTTCCCTGGCCCGTGGAGAATAAGAGGCAAAGGAATGGCTAGTTATAACATACGGTGCAAAGTGCCATTTCATAGGGTGGTAAGGAACTTCTTAGTAAGAGTCCCTTACCTAGACTTGGAGGTTCAGGAGGAAGTGACAATGAAGCTAAACCTGACAGAAAAACAGAAGTTGGCCAGGTGTGGAGGTAGAGGAGAGGAGAGGCGCAGTGTGAAGCTCAGATGTGTGGGTTCTGCAATTGGATGGAGAGTGGCCCTGTTCACCTGCTCGGAATAACAGGAGGAGTAAGTTGAGGGGCAAGAGAACGTGTTCCGTTTGGGATTCACTGAATTTTAGGGGTCTAGAAGATCCAAGGGGAGAAGTTCAGGGGGCATCTGGGTATACATCTATGGCTCTGGTGCTTAAGAGAATCTGGCTCATGATATTAATTCGGGAGTCATGAATATGCAGATGGTATTTGAAGTCATGAAGATGGAGCATTGAATAAAAAATGATTTCTGGTCTTGGGGCGCCTAGGTGGCTCAATTGGCTAAGTGTCCAACTCTTGATTTTGGCTCAGGTCGTGATCTCATGGTTCGTGGGATCGACCCCACATTGGGCTCTTTGCTGACAGCTTGGAGCCTGCTTGGGATTCTCTCTCTCCCTCTCTCTCTGCTCCTCCCATGCTCCCATGCTCTCTCTCTCTCTCTCCCTCAAAATGAATAAACATTAAAAAAAAATCCCTGCTCTTGAGTACCTAACAGTCTAAGCTGGGGGCCAGGCATACAAGCAAATACTGGAATTCAAGGTGAATGGTGTAACAGAGAGAAATGGACAAGTTTCACTGGGGGCCCAAAGCCTGGGAGCATCATAGAAAGCTTGACAGAAGAGGATCCAGGGCTGAGTAAAAGGCAGATGGGTCAGGGGAGGGTGGTTGGCATGGAAGGAACAGCATATGCAAAGGCATGGAGGTATAAAGGCAGCACTACCCAGCCAGGGGAGTCCTTGGGACTTGAAGCCTTTGCAGAAACACCTGGCAGCGTGCTAAGGGCAGGAGGCAGATTTACACAGTTGAAGAGTCCACGATAAGGTGATATCGTTTGAAATGTTTAAGATTTTTTTTATCATGGAAGTTTTCAAATATGTATATAAAAAAAGTAGAGAAAATAATGCAATGAACTCACATGTATTCATCGCCCTGCTTCACGAATTATTAGCATTCTGCCAATCTTTGTTTATTTAGTCATTCCTCTCTCTTTTGATTGCCAGAACATTTTTTTTTTTTTTAACTTTCTATGATGGAGAAAGTAGACAGTGGGGTATATAATGAACCCTCCTGGGCCCATCAGTGAATCTCAGGAAACTTCAGATGGAAATCATTCCCTCCTATCTGTGCCCCCACTGACTTGCTCCCTCCCATCGAACATTTCATTTGCAAATACTTCAATGAATATGTCTCATAATAGTTAGGGACTTAAAAATAGAATTGCATTATCATCATCACACCCAAAAAATAAACATTAATTCATAAGGTGGCATTTAAAAAGTTTTTTAGTGTTTTTATTCATTTTTGAGAGAGAGAGTGAGAGAGCTGGGGAGGGGCAGAGAGAGAGGGAGACACAGAATCTGAAGCAGACTCCAGGCTCAGAGCTGTCAGCACAGAGTCTGATTCGGGGCTCAAACCCATGAACTGTGAGATCATGACCTGAGCCAAAGTCGGATGCTTAACTGCCTGAGCCACCCAGGTGCCCTGATCAGGCGACATTTGAAAACATTGGGGAGGTGCTTGATAAAGCCAGAAAATCCCATGACCACCAGAGGTGCACTTCAGGTTGCAGTTTCGGATGTTCAGGTTGCCAGATTCCTTTACTTCTTTTAAGTTTATTTATTTATTTTGAGAGCGATAGAGGGAGAGAAAATCCCAAGCAGGCTCTGCGACCTGGAGCTTTGACTCACAAACCCTGAGATCATGACCTGAGCTGAAAGAGTCTGATGCTTTAACTGGCTGAGCCACCCAGGCGCCCCTAGACCGGATTCCTTTGAAAAGACCACGTGGAGAAGCCAGGTGGAGAAGGAGCTAGAGCGAAGGCCGAAGGCCGGGAGAAGCTGTGGGGGCGCCAAGGGAGCCCTCCCAGCCCTTGTGTGTCCCTGGCAGGCGGCAGGCAGGCAGCTTCCGAAGAAGAGCAAGGGGCAGAAGAAGGGATGCAGCAGGGAACAGAGAAGGAGGTGGGAGCAGAGGGGCTGACCTTGAGAAAGAAAAAGAGGAAGGGGAGGGCAAAATTTATCGCACGCCGGGTGTCAGGTGCACTGCCGCTGCCCCTTCCGGGTTTCCAGGAGAGGGGCTCCCCCAAACCTGCCTGGCCCCTTGCTCACCCCTTCAGTGAGTCACTGTTGGTGGAGCGAGGAGAGGGGCGGGTGCTCAGGCTCGCCTGCATTTATAAGGAAAGAGGGCGGTACCAAGGAGGGGCGGGGCTCCAGCAATGAGGGTGGGGCGAGTTCCATCCAGACCTTGGCAGTGCGGGGCAGGTGCTGGGCGAAGCAGAGGAGAAGGGAGGCCGCAGACACGCAGGGCTTGGTTCTCGGGTGGGAGGGGTGCTGCGGGGCACCAGTCTCCCCAGTCTTGGGTCTGCGCGGGGTCGGGTAGGAACCGCGCTCCAGCGCCCTGTAGCCTGTGGAGAGCTGCCTCCCCGGTTTTGACTCCCCGCACCCCCTGCTGGGGGGCGGGAGCAGCCCGGGAGTGACCTGGGGAAGCAGCTGGTCCTCGGGGTTCGGTAAATCGGTGAATCGCGGGGAGAGTGTAGAGCCTCCGGGGCGGCGGCCCAGGGCGCAGGGCGCGGCTGCGGTCCTGCCCGACTTCCTTCCAGCTGGGGGCGCAGCGGGTGAAATCCCCGGTGGGAAGGCAAACGTCAAGGCCCCAGAGTCCCTTCCTCGAGGTCTTTGGCGGAAAGGGGGATGGGGGCTGGCCAGCAGGTACCCCGACTGCTCTGAAAGGCCCTACCACGCCCACAATTCCTGATGAAGCCCTGGGCCCTCCCCCTGCTTCGCGAGGGGGCTTTCTAGTTCCATCTCAGCCAAGGGCTCATCCTCCAGTCCAGGGGAAGAGCGCCCAGAGTGGACCCGCGACTCTGTCCTCCCCCCACCTCCCCACCCCAGCCCGCAGACGCCACAGCTGCTTAATGGCCAGTCAACCTGCGGCCGCTGTCCTGAGCGCACATTCACAGGGCGCTTCCTTCTGGGACGTGCGGGATGGATTGGAAGAGGCGTGTGGTCCACTGAGAACGCTGGCGCAGGGAAATCTCTTTCTGCCCTTTCTCACTAGACAAGGCGCCGGCTGGAGGTGAGCCATGCTGATTAGAATCAGCAGGAGCGGCGGCCATGTGAAGCCAGGGGCTGGTCCCAGGGCCGTGGCTTCCCATCAGCCAGCTGATGTCGTTGAGCACACAGCAAAAGGACGGATAGACTGAATAGACCGGATCCGAGGACTTGTCTTCATCAGCGAATAGTAATAATGAACACATTGAACTCTTCTTATGTGATGAGTGGGCACTGCTCTTAGCATTGTTCTAATGCCTCTCATGCGTGTTCTAAACATGCACGATCTAGTTTCGTGACATTATTCCTGATTTTATAGATGGAGAATCTGACCCACTAAGAGATGACATCGCTTGGCCAAGGTCACACAGTTTCTGGGGCCAATGTTCTGTTTTGCCTTTGTGAAGAAGAGGGAACATGCATTGCACTTTTCTGAAGGAAAAACAAGCTGATGTCAGGGATTCTTTTAGAAGAGCAAATTTCAGGGCCATTGCTGAGATCACCACCCATTCAGCAGATGTACCAATCACTGAATGCACTTCTGTGTCTCGGCCCCGTGGCATAACTGTTCATCACGGCGACCTTCAACTACCCAGAAAAGGTTAATTTATATTTTGTAAGCTCTGCTTAATCAGGCAGGGGGAGTGAGTAATGAGCTTTCAAAAGATCTCCATCAAAACCAAATTTTAAAAGTTAAGCATTTAAATGAATTAACCCCTCTATCCAAAAAGCTTGGCTAACCTGGTAACTCATTCTAGAGGACCCTTAGCTTAAACATTGTCCCTTCTGGAGGGACTCTGCTCATATGCCACTGGTGTTTCCCCTGCATCTGCACATCAGGAACGAGCAGCATCTCACCATTATTTCCCTGACAAGTACTCCCAGAAGATGGCGGGGGTCACGTGGTAAAGTTCTCTTTCTTCCCCTGGCCTCGGTCTGAAATTCCCCAAACGCTTGGGGCCCTGCAACGCTGGGCAGCAGGCAGTTTCCCCAGCAGTTGGCCTGGCATCTTGCCCCCTTCACACAAAGCAATCACTGTTGCAGAAAATGAGGGTCCTGTGACCATTTGGCACCATCCCCTGCCTGGCATTCGCGTGGGAGAAGGAAATTTCTATCTCTCTGACAATAGATTCTGATCACAACCCAGGCCCCTTTCAGAGAAACAGCTTCACATAGACTGACTTTGCCCAAAGGTAAGAACTGAGTGAGGGAACAGAAGTGGTTTCTTGCAGGAAGCCTGTTAATGTCACTGAGAAATCATTCGGCCTAGGAAGGCCTCACACTGCTTTCCATGCCCCACCGTCATTGCCATCAGCCTGCAGCCAGGCCCCTCTCCCTTCACCTGGGTTCTTTCTTTGAATTGGTTTCAAACAGTGGCAGATCTGGTCCCTGGCCACGGTAATACCCGTGGCACCCTGCAGTGAGTGGTCTAGATTTCCAGCCTTACCTCTAAAGGCAGGTATAATGATCCTTTCTTACAGATAGCATTTCCCTGGGTTACTTTACTGAGAAATTAACGTTGGTGTCATACCATGAACTAAACTACAGATTTTATTTGGATTCCCCTAGCTTCTCCACTAATGTCCTTTTTCTGTTTCAGGATACCATATTGCAGATTTCTCTGTTGTTCCTTATTTTTCACGACCTTGAAATTTTTAGGTATTTTATTGAATGTCCTCCGATTTAGGTTTCTCCGAAGTTTTCTCATGATTCAACCAGAGTTATGGATTTTCTGAAAGAATACCACAGAGGTAAAGTGCCCTTGCTTTTCACACTATGTCAGGATGTATATGATATCGATGTGACTAACCGATGGTGAGGTTATAACATTGATCACATGGGTACAGTGGCTCTGCCGGTTTTCTCTGCTGTAAAATTACTGTTTCCCCCTTTCTAGACTCTATGGATTAGAGGAAGTGAATCACTAAGCCCAGCTTACAGACCAAACATCATAGAATTTGGAATTCTCCTATAACAATTTGTCTCTTCCCTATAATTTATTTATTTATTCAATTATTTGTTTATACCAGGATGGACTCAAGGACTTTTATTTTATCATTTGCGTTATAATCCAATACCTTTTCAAATTGTTGCTCAAATTGTTCTAGGTCTGGTCATTGGGATCTCTTTTGGGTTGGTTCCTGCGTCTTTCTGACGTGATCCCCACTTTTTTTTTTTCATTACCTTGCCTTCTGACACTTATCTTCTGGAGCATATACCGCTCCAGGCTCACCAATCTTTTCCCTGCCTTAAAATCAGTTCTTTCTCCAGGGAGCCCTGATTCCTTTATTGGAAGATGGTATTTGGAAACCAAGTTCAGAGTTCTGGGTGCGTTCTTTGCTACTGGGTCATTGCTTGAGGAAGCATATGTGTGCAGAGCAGCCGATGTATATGCACATATTTACTTTTCTACACCCGTCTCTATATGTACTTAAATAAAAATGAGTTCACACGAATATCTCCAGCTTGAATCCACAACCACTGGGTTTGTCCTGGCCTCCTGTCTTTCCTCATTTTTCCTTCTTTCTCTGACGGTGCCAAACGCAGCTCCCATTGTCTACAACTCATACTTATTTGTTCACCTTCACTATACATGTAGTTACAGAATCACTAACCATAGCCCTGTGGAAACAGTTTCTAATGAGAATACAGTGTTTTTGTATAGTTCTTTTTGTTTTTAGCCCGACAGATTCATGTCAAAATGCTGTTTTCCAAAACAAAAAGTTGATTTAGTTCAGCTCTTTTTTTTCCCCCTTCTTGATGGGTGCATCTTAATATTTTCAAAGCATTTCCATATGAGGCTTCAGCTTTGATCGTATCGTCATCATTGTGCGAGGGAAGAAGAAACCATAACACGTGAGGAGGAATTGGTTGCTTCATGATCAGTTGGATCCATGATTCATCACACCCTGGGACTTTGTGCTTTGCTAGACCTCACTACCCTTCCTGGAGCTGCTGTCCGCTCAGTGGGTCTGGGCTTCAGAAACAGTTGTGACATGTGAAGTCTGGCTGAAGAAGGTGAAGTGTCGCTGAACAGCTTGTCTCTTCCTCAGGCGGGCAGAATCATCAGATGTCAGGGGGAAGGAGGCTTAGAGATCTCGTGACTCAACCTATTTCCCATATAGATGGGGAAACTGAGGCCTAGAGAGACAATGTGACTTGTGCAAGATGAGCTAGCTGGTTAGAGCCATAAAGGGGGACGGGGTCCAGGACTCTGCATTCCCATGTCTGTGTTCTTCTCGCCACTCTTTGGGCTACAGGGCCTGAGGTCACAGGTATGTGGGGAAAAAAGCCCCTTTGAAATTGTTCGGACAGGTGGGAGAATTCACCACCTTTTCCTGAATAGAGAGGTAAATCCAGGAACGTTTCTTCATACCTGCTCATTCTGAAATGGGGGGAGAGTGGATTAAGAAATGATTAATGGGCCTCCAAAGCTGGTCCCTGAATGTCACACAGTAGTGATTTCCTTCAACAGTGGCAACTTGAGGGATCGTGTGAATTCCAGAGCTACCATTTTTTGCATCAGCGTCATGGTCATTCCCATTAGTACCTGAAAGACTGAGGAGAGTAGTGTCTGTCTTGCCCAAGTAATGGGATTGTTTTAAGCCTCCCCACCTAACTAGCAAATGAATCAAAACTTTTGAAAACATTTTTCTTTACTAACTGCTGATTTTCTTTTTTTAAGAAAAATAAACTCAAAAAATGTTTATTTTTTGAGAGTCTGAGAGTGCGACTGCACAGGCGTGAACAGGGGAGAGCAGGGAGAAAGAGAATCCTAAGTAGGCTCCTGACATGGGGCTAAACTCACAAACCATGAGATCATAACCTGAGCCAAAACCAAGAGTTGGACGCTTAACCGAATAAGCCACCCAGGTGACCCTAAGTGCTGATTTTCTGATCTCCAGCATAGTACATGGAACACAGTAGGGATTCAATAAATATTTATTGGATGAATGAATTAAGGATCATATGATGGGGCGCCTGGGTGGCTTAGTCGGTTAAGCGTCCGACTTTCGCTTAGGTCATGATCTCGCGGTTCGTGGGTTCGAGCCCCGCGTCGGGCTCTGTGCTGATTGCCAGCTCAGAGCCTGGAGCCTGCTTCAGTCTGTGACTCCCTCTCTCTCTGACCCTCCCCTGCTCACGCTGTCTCTCTCTCTCTCCTAGAAATAAATAAAACATTAAAAAAATAAAAAAAAATAAAAGGATCATATGAGATGTTTCAGGTAAGAGTAATGTTTCATCTCTGAAGCCCTGTACAGACATAACCGATCGTTAAATGACGTCAACTAATGTTCTGAACTTGGGCAAGTTGCTTAACCTCTCTGGACTTCAGTGTCCCACTTTGCAGTGTAAGATGCTCCAGGCTATCGTGTCTTTTGAATTAAACTGGATGATCTCTAAGGTCCCTTGCAGATCTGTCATTCTGTAATTTTGGTGTTCACTGTCATTATAAAGAGTATTGTGAGAATTTCCAGATAGATTTAGGACATAAAAGTCATAAACCATCATGGGCTAGAATAAGGATGACAAGTTGATTTCTTTTTCTGTGTGAATTCTAGTTGATTGGTTGTGGCTGCTTGGAATGCAGGGTTGAGAAGGACTCTAGGTATAGAGTTACAACGATTGATTAATGATGTCTGTCATGGGCACAGAATACAAAGCAGTAGCAAGCATGCCAAATATCTACCATCTCCAGCCTAGATGCTCAAAATAGCAGCTACCCTAGAATTTCTGAGAGCAATGTTATTTTTGATTTCGCAGGATAATGTAGAGACCCTTGGGTGAGGTCAGAATTTCCTGGAGGCAAACCTAGAGCTCTGTAGACTTGAAGTTCATTACTTTTCCCTTTCATTGCTTCTATTTTTTATTTATCAAGCACGTGAAGCAAATTAACATGATTGATTAATTGAGTGTTGAGAAGTGAAATCTAGACTCAGAATCTTTCTACCACCATGATATTCAAACAGATGTGTGGGCCTCTGTTCTTAGGAAATTGAGAATGTAGAATAACATTGACATTCTACACCTAAACATGAACCCATTCGCTTGATAAATATGTGTTGAGCACCTACAGTGTTTAGGCAAATGCATGAAACTGAAAACACTGATAACTTTTCCAGAAATAAAGCCTTTCCCCCTTCTTGTTTCCATAAGACTGGTGGCCAAACCACTGACTGGTCATTATGTGTGGATCTGTGAAGTTTCTGAATGTAACCTGTGTTTCCCTCATTCTACCCTAGTGATGAGGAAATGATAAGTTTTGGGTCTAACTCCAGGATTCCTGAAGGAAATATACCAACGGGGCTTCTTAAATCTCTCATTGCACACAGGGGATGCTAACCAGTTCAGAAGAGACCTTCCTCTTCCCCTTCCTCAGGTGCCATCCTGCTGCTCAGTGTGCCTTTGAAACCCAAGGATGTTGTGAATGTGAGGATGTTCCCAACCTTCCATGTACCTAGCAGTGTGGAGAGGCCTCTGCATCCTGGTTTGGAGGTCATGTGTATTGATTCCCACCTGTCATCACTTCATGGCCCTATAGAAATGTGTCTCAACTGGGGAGTGAGGTGGCAAGGCCGCTTCTCTTCTCCCACCAGGGTGGTCCGCCTTTGCCATAGCAACATTGGCTTCTGGTCACCCTCCCTCAGGACTGCTCTTTCTCCACTGTCCAGGCAGTTCCTGAAAAGGCTGCACTAACTGAGTGAGTGATTACTTCAGGACTTGAAATAACTTTTTTCCTGTCCCAGATATGACACAGTCACTTCCCCAATAGAGCCATCACTCCAAGAGGAACAGGACATCCTTGTAACGAAGCCAAAGGGGCCACATGATCAGACAGCCAGGGGCCCCCGGAGACCTTGTTTCCCCTTAAGCTGTTGGCCAGGACCTGTCTACAAAAGCCTATCTATGACAGACCCTGGCAAGCCATCCTGAACCGGCCCCCTTTTAGGGTTTCTATCCAGAACAGTTTCTGTAGGGAATAAATGTTAATGAGTGAATGACTAGGAGGGTGATGGTGAGAATTTCTGTGGAGCTTCTTTGGTGGCCGCATGCTTGCACATGCTTCTGCACTAGAAGAACTGAGGAATCCTCATGGCCTGTTACCCTCTTCCCCAGCAGCACCCCTCAAAGAAGCCATAAAGTTTGCACAGCCAGCCATCTTGCCGATTGGGGAATTCTTGGCGTAGTCTGGAGCCAGCTGGCGTAGAGAGTGCAAAGCAGGGGGAGGAAAGGTTTTCCTTAGAATTCAAGGTCAGAGAGGCAGGAAAGGGCATTTATGAAGGATGAAGCCCAGCCCAACCCAGCCCCAGACTCCCAGACCTCGCAGACATGGTCAAGTTTTATTGGGAAGTTACCAGGCACTCCGGGGGGAAAATATGATTTAGGCAGCCATGCAGGAGCAGGGGTGAGAGAGCTGAGAAAGGTCTTCAAGAGGCCCAAAGAAGGGGAAAATTAGCTGAGTCAGAAGCCAACAAGAGGAAACCGAATCAGAGGAACTTGGGGTGGAGAGTCAGAGGCAGCCTCACACTGGGAAAGAGAGGTGGGGTTCCCCCTCCACTTTTTTCTTTTTAACTCTTGAATTTCTGGTGCCATAAAAACCGTAGGAGACACACAGTGATCTCACATTCATTTAGCTAAACCTTCCCGTCAACTAAAAGTCACCTATGGGGTGAATGGGAGAATCCCCAATCAGACTAGGAAAAACCTCCGGAATGCCAGGAACCCAGGCAGATTTTCCAGGGCCATCTGGTTTTGCTGCTCACCCCCTTCTCTTCTTTCCAAGAGTGAAATAGCAGATAAATTCAAACGCTCCAGGGATTTTGACCTCTGGAAGAACTGAAGCCGGCCGTCAGCCAGACGAGGCCACATAACTTTGCTTCACGCGTGGGATGTGGGGAAAGCCATGGAGGCTGCATCAGTTGGCAACACGGTTGCAGGCAACAGAGTTCACTGTAGCTGCTCAAAGCAGGAAGGGATGTAGCTGAGGACATTGGGAAGCTCGCAGAATTGTTAGAAGGGCTGGAGGAGCAGGCTGGAGGCTGAACGTCTACGAACACCTTCCAGAACCACACTGTGGGATTGGGTTGGTAGGAAGTTGCCGCCATTGACACCTGCGGCCTGGTAAACCTGCTGGGCCCACAAGAGATGTGCCTGTATCCCTCCTGTTCCAAATCAAAGTCTCATGTGTGTGCATCGAATCGGCGAAATCTAAGCCACGTGTCTGTACTCAGCAGCAAGGGAAGCTGAGAAATGGCTACACACACACACACACGCAGACACACACATGCAAAGCACACTCACATGCACACAACACACACAATCAATGTGAATATCCTGAAAATATGGAGAGATTATGCAAAGCCTTTCAAGAAGTGAGGAATGGCAGGGATCAGCTGGAAGGGGTCTGTGAGCTGTGGCCTGGGATACTCAGGAAAAGGCGGTGTGAGAAAAGAGCCCCACAGTGTGGGTGAAGTGGGCCTCACGCTGTAGAATCGTGCTCACTTGGTCTTCGGCAAAATGGAGAAGTAAGAAATGCTTGTGTTCTAGATTCTTCACACAATCAACTGTCATCACCATTCATTTATTTTTAAGATACTTCCAAAAAGAGATCTGAATCACCAGGGAGTTGTTTTGCACACTACAATGCTAGTCCATTTGGGGCATTATGAAAGGTACAGACAGTTAAACACATGGCTGCCAGTCTTGATGGGTGAGTAAGGAAAAATAGACTCGCTTCAACTTCATAGAAGTAGCCATGTTATGAACAGCACCAAATGAATGGCGCAGACAACGGCAATGAAGTTGTTCAGAGGAGAGTTGCGGTTTGGGTGGTCACGATGGCTTTTGGGAGAGTGCAGGACCAAAGCTGGGCCTTGAAAAATGAGTAGGATTTAGACAGACAGTCCTGTTGGTGGGGATGAGGTGAACGTTGTTCAGAGAGTGAGATGTGTGTATGTCAACACGATCTGTGGGAGGGATGGTCAGTTATGAACCTAGAAGCAGTGCAGGAGTGAGTAGCAGAATTAGGGGAGATGAACTGGGGCCCTGCTTTGGAAAATTTTGATTGCCTCATGTGTTAGTCAGGGTTATTTTTGTTTCTAGTGGTAGAAATCCAATTCAACTTAAGATAAAAGGAGTTTGTTGTTTCATCTAATTAAAAAGCCCAAGGCACGAGTTTGAGGCATGGTTAGATGTTGTCAAGACTCAGCTCTGGGTTCATCTGTGTTGGTTTCACTTTTCAGCAGGCTTTCTCCATGCGGTGGTTGCTGGCAACTCCAGGCTTACATCATCTTGGTTCAGCAATCTCTTGCTTAACATTTGTAGCAGAATTCTCAGAATTCTCAGGACTGAGACTTGTTGATAGGCTCTCCTGGGTCATGAGCAACCACTCCCTACCCCCATCAGAATTATAACTAAGACTAGGGGAATACGGGGTCTCTCACTGACCAGTGATCACATAGAAGGATGGTCACCATTGCAGATGTTGTTGGTGCCTCATCCTTATTCTTTTGACCCTTCCCATTTCAGTAGATGCTGGTTCAAATTTCCAGCCGGCACCTGCTTCTCTTTGCCTAAGGGCTTTCTGTGACCACCAGGTCCCACGTTCACACATTCAAGACTGGCCAGAAGTGCCAGGGAATTAACACTTCCTAGGAGCAGTCCTCAACTAATGAGTGATGGAGTTGTTGTATACACTCCAGCTCTCTTGTCTCTTGGGTGGGAAAGTTCCGAGGTTCATGTTCTATAATGTTTCTCAGAACTCCCCAATGGGGTTAAGTTCCAGCTGCCTGGAGCAATCACTTGAATGATAATGCACTCTTTATTGAGTTCTTTCCCTTGCCTGCCTCACTTTCCTACTTGCTTGCTGTTGTTTCCTGAGATCACCTCCTAAGTAAAGCCCTTGAATCTACTCACCCAGAGTCTGCTCTTGCAGAAGCCCAAACTACGAGAATCCTCAATGGAAGAGCAGAGTCCTGTTGCCGGAGTAAAGGGGAATGGACACTGGGTGGGCAGAAACAATGGATGTCAACTTTCCTTGGTCAAAAGATTGGGCCTTTTTAGTTTCCTTCTTATAATTTGACTACTTCCTTTTAGGGATGGTAACTGACTTCCTTCACGGAAAGGACACAACTTGCTCACTGTGGTGGTCCCAGAATCTGGTGCACAGGAGATGCTGAATTGAATTTTATAGTCAGTGACCAACAATGAAAGAGTTTCCTGAATCCATGACTGGCGGAACATGCTTTGTTTTCCCACTAAGATTAGATAACATGGAGGTCGTGTGCATTATACATCGGAGAGAGGGAATCCAAGGAGATACATTCAGCAGCAATCAAAGCAGTTTAGGCTTGAGGTGGCAGAGGTCTCTGGCATAGAGCACAGTGGCTAGAACAAGGTAAGTGCTCAATAGATGTTTGCTGAATGAATGAAGGCTAGCGATTGTGTAGGGGTCAATGTCATGAAGGTTATACTCAGGAGTAAGTTGAACATCTGAGGCTGGGCTGCTTGGTTGGACAGAGGCTGAAATTTTTCTGGGTGTGGGGCTTCATGGGGGATTAGGCTGTAGAATGAGCACTCTAGGCTGAGAGCCCTTAACTTTTAGGCTCTTGCTGTGTGTTCTCCAACCCCATTTTCTTTCCTCCGGGGAACATAGCTAGACTCCCTTCCCAGTCTCTCTTGCAATTTGGTGGGGGCCTGAGTGAGCTCTGACCAATGGAATGTGGGTGAGAGTGCCACATAACACTCTAGGCATGGCCTCTAAAATATTTCCTGTGACCGATCACACGCGCTTTTGTCTTTCATTTGCTAGCTGGATGCTGAGGGTGCAGTGGAGGACTCCAAGGCCATAGGAGATGATAGAGCCACTAGAGTGAAGGGGGTGGGTCCCTGGATTGCTGTGTGGCAGAGTTCCTCACCCTCAGTTTCTCACTGGTGTGGAACAAGAGTGAGAAATAAATCGATACTGTGTGAAGTCACTGAGATGTTGGATTGCTACAGAGAGGTCATTTGCTACCCGATTACAAAATAGCTCACTTGAAAAAAGAAAAAACCACCTCATTTGAATCTGGGGAAAGAGAGAAAGAGGAGACCAGCATCACCAGTTAGGGGAGGGTCCTGGCAGTGATTTTCCTCACAGAAGCTGAAAGCAGACAGACATGCCACAGACGTAGAGGGTTGGGAGAGAGGGCTGATGGTCAGAGGTTTGGGTCCCTTCTAAGCATGAAGCCGTTGAGGTGACGGGGATGATATATCCAAGTGGAAGTTCAATGGGAAGTTGAAAAGAGGCGTGAGATTTGGTTAGAATCTGTCCTCCCAGAAGCAGTAGCTGAAGCAGGAGAGGGGTGACTTACTTGAGGGAGATCCTGTAAAGGGAGAAGAGAACAGGGTCCAGCACAGAATCTTTGCGGTTTTCCAGAGTCAGCAGGTGACAGGAGGAGGAGGAGCTGGTAAAAGTGTGGTCAGAAAGGTAGGAGCTGCTCGTAGAGACCCTCAAGGCCAAGGGTGGAGGAAGATACCAAAGAGATTATACTTTATATACTGAAGAGAGCCAGAAAGGACCTTACTTCTGCACGGACTAAGATGAGCTGAGAGGAGGGTTACAGTGTGAGAGTGGAGGCAGGGAGGGGCGAAGAAGAGAAACCAACCATCTCTGAAAAAGACCTTGCTTCACCCTGGCATCTGAGATTGTGGGGTGGAGACCCCCCAGGCATCCCTTGGAGTGATTCGCGCCAGGAGACAGGGAATGGACAGTTGCTTTTTTATACAGGCGTCTGGGGTAGGGAAGAGAGAAGGGCAAAAGATGGGCAGCGTGAGGTTCCTGGGAGCAGAAAGGGGCCAGGCAGGACTCAGCTAACTTTGGGTATAACTGCTAACATGACCTTATCTTGTGTGCAGAATCTGGTCAGGTCCTAGGGGGCTATGTGAGTTATATGCTAGAGTTCCTCCAGTCAAATGAATATGTAACACAAAGCAAAGCTGTTCCAACGGTGCACTGGCCATGTGGGTTTGGGCACATTTGAAATGACTAAGCCTCAGTTTCTTCATCCATAAAATGGGCCTTAAAGAATTCCTACCCCAAAGGACTATTGGTACTATTAAATTCAATAATACCCAGTAATGCATGTAAACCATTTGATGCAGAGTAAGAGAGTCAGTAAATGGTAGCTTAGTCTCATCTCACAGTCTGACCTTAGGCGAGGTGGAAATAATAAGTCTCATTAACTGATGTTTTGCGCTGAACTTTGCTTTGTACAAGAAGCTTGCACGTATATTATAGCAAATGATCCTTTGGCTCGGAGATTGTATTCCATGTTTAAAATTACACAGTAGTAGAGGGGCGCCTGGGTGGCTCATCTGACTCTTGATTTCAGCTCAGGTTATGATCTCACAATTTGTGAGTTTGAGCCCTCTGTCAGGCTCTGCACTGATGGTATGGAGTCTGCTTGGGATTCTCTCCCTGATCCTCTCTCTCTGCTCCTCCCCTGCTCTTTCTCTTCCCCCTTCTCAAAACAAATAAATACAGTTAAAAAAAATAAAATTCACACAGGAGTGGCGACATGCTGATTTTAAGGAAGAAGAAACCTATATTGGCTTTAATTCATATCTTCCGAGGTTCGATTCAGCAGCAAAGAGAACACACATTCTCCCACAGGCCAAAGTCTAGGTCTGCACTCCCTGGTTCTTACAGGGCCATAAGCAGTCCTTGGAACAATCGTTGTGGCAAAGAGAATCGAATGTGCTGGTTGGTTGAGACCCAGGTCACGTGTTCCACTGTGGAGCCTAGAGGGGTTTCCATCTGAAGTGTGGGAGCAGGTTCTCCAGGAGGACATCAGGGAACTATTCTCGAAAATAACATGAATAGAAGCTAGATGGCAAAACCAGTGGACATTTGTGAGGGTCAGTGCCTTTCCAGGGGGGTAAGGGTCTCTGTCTGGTTCTCCAATATGTTTTCCTATTCCTCTAGTGCACGGATGTACTGTTAGTGGTCTTTGGATCTCAGCTTCTTGGGGAGGAGCTGGAAAACCTCATGCCTCACAGCTACAGCCACCTTGGCACCAGAGAGGTTAAAAGCTCAAGGGTCTAGTATACAGTGAGGTGAAGGATGGGGCCTGGAGTCTGTAGCAAACATTTTTTTTTTAGTTTATTTATTTATTTTTGGGGGGGAGGGGCACATGCATGAGTGGAGGAGGAGCAGAGAGAGGAAGAGAGACAATCCCAAGCAGGCTCTACACTGTCAGCGTGGAGCCTGACATGGGGCTTGAACTGTTGAACCCATGAGATCATGACCTGAGCCAAGTCAGATGCTTAACTGACTGAGCCACCCAGGCGCCTCTGTAGCAAATATTTTCAGGCCATTATATGCACCAGGCTCTGTGCCAAGGGCTTTCCTTGAATTGTCACATTTCATTATCCTCATGGGCACTCACAAGATAGGCACATTATTAATCTCTCCACTGCAGAAGAGAAAACAAGGCTCACAGAGATTAACTGATTTCCCCATTCAAGGACACACGTCAGTAAGTGCCAGATCAAGAACTTGATGTGAATGGTTTGGTTTTTAGACTTCCAAAGATTGATCATCCTGGGGAAACTGAGGCAGCACCTGGGCAATATGACTGTTGGGGGAGGAGCCTCCTCCACATAGGGGATTGCTATGTTGGTTTAAGGCATCTGGAAACCATCTTTCATAGGAAGTATTTCAGGACAATCAAGGACTCCTTTGTAGCTGGTGAGGGAAGGGCTTCTGGAAAGTTCATTCAAATGATACCAAACCCCCTTTCTATAGAGGGACGGATAACAATAATCCACCACCTCCTCCCTCCCCATCACCTCCTGCTCTGTGTTAAGGCACAGCTGCTTGTCCTAGAACGTGTCCTACTCTAGACTCAGTCCTCTTAACTCTGGGTATGCTGGTGGTTACTGCTCTGTGGCCTCCTTCAGGGAGGTCTTACCCAATACTCCAGCCTAGACGGAAGCCTCTCATCCCCTCACCCGACTTTATTTTTCCCATGGCTGTGATGGATACTGTTTACGTATCATCGGCTTCTCTTAGTGAAATGGGAGCTCCAGAGGAACAGGATTTTATTTTGATCAGAGTTGCATCCCTAGTGCCCAGAACAGTACTTGGCACACAATGACCACTAATAAATATTTATTGAATGCATGCCTGTTTCCCAAGCGCTCTGCTAAGTTCTGCCCATGCATTATCTCATTGAATCCTCAGAGGTCTATGTTTTGCCTGCACTGGGCCCTGGAACCAATTTCAGGAGGTTGTGAAGTAGATATGGCCCCCTCCACCCCTTCCTTGTATCCTCCTAGCAGGACTTAGGTGTAAGAAGCCCCAAGGCCGGACCAACCAGACTTCACAGGCTGTGAAATTCACAAGGCTGGAGCTTGCCGTTAGTGGCGTCATCTGATCCCAGCACCTTCACACCTTTCTTGGTGTGAAGGTCTTTAAGGGTACAGGATAATCACAGCTCCCAGAACCTTCTTTCCAGAGATTAGCAACAAACCAAAGAGAAGAGAACCATCCATGGATGGGCTGGGGGGAACTTCTGTCCCTGCCCCCCGTTGACCGTGGGGAGGATGTACTTAGGACAGCGGGGTTGGGTGAGAGCTTGGAGTGGATAAAGTGAAGTTTTTTTGGCCTTCTCCTCTTCTCCTCCACTCTCGCTGCTTCCCTCCTCTGCCTCGGGTTCAGGCAGAGGGCTTTGGCCTGGCGAGAAGTTGCCCCAAGGAGAACTGGAATGAACTGCCCAGCTCTCAGCTGGTGAGGGGCTCCTTTCCTGGGCTGGGGCCTTTTCAGAAAATGGGAAACTGCACCATGCCACACCCCAAGAGTTGATGGCTTACGGACTGTATAATGTATTTAGAGCTTTGGGGGGCCAACAGCAGCCTAGGGTGACTCGTAAGCTTTCCGGGCTGAATGTCGATGGTTCTGGGAAAGCAACATTGACCTGCCATGCAAAGTACTCCTCTTTTCACTTCCTTCTCAACCGTGACTGTGGTAGTCTCCTTCCCTCTGGCCCGATGCTCCCCATTCACTACTCATTTAAAATAGACTTCCTCTCACCCAAAGGCTACTTGCTTTCTAGTTAATTAACAAACATACAACAAATATTTATGGAAGGCTTCTTGGAGGCTATGCTATGCCCACAGCAGTAGGTCAGAAGGACCAAACCCTGGCCTTCCTGGCATTTATAATTCAGGGCAGAGTAATTAATTTGGCCTCAGGTGCCGGCCTAGCTCTGTTCTGTGTTCTTAGTCCTGGTGTGGCCGGGTATGTGGCAGAAACACATCCATAACTTATTAGAATTGTGGAAATGTAACTCAGTTCATCCAGAGGACCCCCCACACCACCCATGCCCCCTCCCACAGCTGCTCTCTCTTCCTATTTAATCCTGGAGGCTGCATTTTGGTTCCACGAACACCAGTACTTACAAGGGGCATTTTCTGACTGCTGTGTGGCTGACACTGTAGCCGGTAAACCGTCTTAGGGGCCACCCAGTGCTAGCTGCTCCGAGAGCGTGGAAGCTGGAGGAAAAATCCATCCTCATCCTTGCTCTAGGTCTGCTGTCGGGCCTCCAGGAAGATGGTGCTGGCAGGTGAGAAAAGAGAATCAGCAGTTTCAATAAACTCCTTCAGCCCCCCTGCAGTGGGAGCACTACGCCGTGGATTTGCTGTGTGGTTTGCACAAGCTTCCCGAGTCTGCCTTTTGTTATGACACCATCAGCTGCTCCTCCATAGTTTCAGCATAGGAGCATCATTGTTCTCCTCAGCAGCACGAAATTCTGCGGGTCTGTGGACACAGGAGGCCACTGAATGTCCAGAGAAGGAGGAGTAAGGTGAGAGTGCGCAGACCTTTGCCTAAGTGGCAGCCGGATTCCCTTCTTGTCTATGAAGAGACTGGTCCGAGGTGTCCTGCCTTGGACTGTGCTGTCATGATGATGGCCCAAAACAGCTTGGGGCCCGCCAAGAGGCAAACTCCTGGGCGTTCAGCATGGAGAACTCTTTGACATGAATCTGGCCTCCCCCTGCCCTTTCCCAGAGCAGCAGACTGAGAGTTTCCAGCATGGTTAAGTGTGACCAACTTAGCCTTGGTCACACAGTCGGTGGAAGAGCTGGTCTGGAATTGGGGATGCCTGTACCTTAGTTCACTGCTCTTCTGCCCCCTTTTTCTACTTGACCCATTAATAGTAATTTAATGCCATGCAGATAGATGACTGCATTTTCATGGTCAAAAGTACAAGCTATATATATATATATATATATATTTTTTTTTTTTGGTGGGGGGTAAGAGGTTTAAATATTCCCAGGAGCCTGAAAAGTAAAGAATCCAACTTTCCCCGATGCCTCTATCACTTGGCTGGAGGGACATTACAGCCCCTGTACAAATATCAATATAACAGAACTTGAAGCTGTTTTACTGAACAGTGAGTGCTTTAACACCTGATCCACTTCCACATCTCAGAAATCTTTGGTGGTGGCGGGGTACATGTGTACATCTGTGTGGATGCGTGTGGGCACATGTATGCATAATATAAAGAAATTTTTGTTGTAATTTTTTTTTTTTTTTGCATCAGATATCTCAAGTGAATTTCTGGAAGAACTTGTTTCTTCTAAAAGTGATCATTTTTGAAAGAATCGGTCTTTCCCTAGATGCTTGGGCATAAGTCATTGCCAGTGGTGGTGAGTGTTCCCAAGTCTTGCTTTTTGCATGTGCAGGCAATACGGGACAGAAAGTACCCAACTTTCTACACCAGAAGTTCAATTATAAAGTGGTTATGGGAACTGGGAATATATTTTCTCATTAAAAATAACATTACATATGGCTATGTGGTTTAGTTAATCCTTGAAACTTGTTTAACTTCATATATAGTTGAAATGCTGCCCGTTTGGAATTAACATAAGTATGAAACACTACTTTTTCACCATCAGTGCTTAAATAGAAAAACTATAAAACCAAATAAGAATTCCTTTTTAATTATCATGAATGTTGGTGGTAGGGGTTGAGCAGCTTTAGTAGACGTAGAGACAGATGACCTTTGTGCGGATTCTGCACGGGACCTTTCGCTAGTCTGAGGGCTTTGAGAGTGATGGTCCTGGTTTTTTAATATGGTTGATTTGGCTTTTAGACGTTTTCTTCCTTCTCTAAGGTGTTGTTAGCCCCACTGTTTTAGTTGATCAGGCGTGATGAGGGCTTTGCTGACAAATGGAATAAAGTGAAGGCAGAGAGAAAGAGGGAAACATTTTCCCTCTTGAGACCACTAGAGAGGAGGAGTTGGCAGAAAGTGGGCAAATGAAGTGCCCGTGTATGTGAGCAGGGACACCCTACAGTGTACGGATGGATCCCTGGGCACTGACTTTTCTGGGGAGAAGGGGAGAAGGAGAGAGCTAATGCACAGCCCACTAGCATGGCTCAAGCCCAAGGGTCAGTGGTAGCCCAGGGCCTGAACTCTCCCAGTGTCTGATGGGAATGAGTCACCCCAAATCAGCATGTTGGCACCATTCTGGAAGCTGAATCCCATGCAGCTCTGCTAGCCGGCAACAGCGATCCTCTTTCCCTGATGCCTTTCTGAAGCCCGAACCCAGCCAGACCCCCAGAACAACTCGATAGATGAAGTCTGGAGCTCTTTGGGACATATGGTCACCGTCATACATTTGGGGTGTGGGAACAGGACAGGGGAGGGAGTAGATAGAGGGACTGGAGAGCATACAAAAAAGAAGATAAAGGGTCCGGGGCAAGAGAGGGGGACTTGGGAAATTTTGAGTGGGGCATGAGCCTCACTTGTCTAAAGGCAGTACTGTGTGAGAAGCTAGCCTGAGACATACTCAAATAGGCCTTGAACGGCAAAGGAAGAAAAGGGGAGATATTGACATTTCAAGTCTTCCCAGTAAGAGAAGACAAGGGGATGGTGAGATGAGGTGAGGTCACTTCCCTGCACTGTCCACCAGCGACATTGACCCTATGCCTGGCTTGGTTCAAGTTAAAGCAAATAGAATGATGTTTACCTGGCATCAGGAATGCTGGTAGGGGAGAAAGCTTCCATGAGCTCACTGTGCTCACGGTGCTGGCGAACGCTTGGGTTAGAGAAATCAGGTTTGATGAGGATGGCCTGAAGGTCATAAAATCCATCGATTCTTTTAGTTTTTAAAATCTATCCAAGAATCACACTAGCTGTGGCTCTGAACCACGTGCTTTTGGTCTCTGGCGGAAATGCTTTTAACAAATTCAGATTTCTTAAGAAGTCATCTGCTTACATTGGGGAATGTTTTAAGAGACAACATTATGGAGCTCTTTGTCATATTTTTGGTAAGAATGTTGTATTCTTTATTAGGAGCAGTGAAAGAAATTTCTCTTAGGTCTTTGTGCTAGGAATAGTGGTTTTTCTCCTAAATACCTGGATTTTATTTTATGGATACTAGAAATCATATAACTGACCATGTCTCCTTTTTTATTGCTTATATTAAAATTTCAAGCAATCTTGAGCAAGTGTACAGAACTTCTCACAACCTACAGAACTAAAGGCTTGCTGTTTGCATCTCTATCTTTTTTTCTTGTTTCCTTCTTTAATTTCCTTACATACCTATTGTTTTGCCTTCATTATATTGCATGTATTCTAAACAGCTCATCTTAAATTATTTTGGGAACAAGGTGGTTAAATAAACACAAATGTGGCAAAGGGGCACTAGCTCACACAAGTCCATTTGCTGACTGTGGTTGGGTGGCTTGAACAACAGGCTATTCATAAGTACAGGAAATTTGCAAGACTGATGTTAGAAACTCTGGAAGTACCTGCACTATTTATAGTTGCATTTTTAAACAGATTCTTGAATCTGAGTGGTGAATATGTGCCATTCTAACTGGAAAGGTAATTATTAAATTCCTTGGTAGTCATTTGGCCATAGCATAGAAGTACCTCTACACTCAGGGGAGTAAGAGACTGGTGATTTCTTTCATTGAAGCAGTACTGTTTTCTTTTTCAGGTTAATTCCATTCAAAGATCAAAGTCCAAATACTTAATCAAAACCACTGATTTTGCAAATCCTCAGCCAATCTTGGACTAGATTTGCAACCACCAAGTAGTGAGGAAAGCAAAGTGAAATGGGACCAGGCCCTTAAAAAATACATAGTATGTTGAACGTTTTTTTTTTTTCCTAGTTAGCACTCAGCACTGAACTCTCTTGCTCTTCAAATTATCTTCCTTCTCCACTGGAAAAAGAAACAAGCTGAAGCTAGAAATGGTTTGAATGGGGCAAAGAAGGGTATTTATTTTCTAAATATAGATGACCCTTGAACAATACACATTGGAACTCTACATGTTCACCTATATGTGTGGTTTTTTTTTTTTTAGATAAACACAGTGCACTGCTATAAATGTATTTTCTCTTCCTTATTCTCTTAATAACATTTTCTTTTCTCTAGCTTACTTTATTGTAAAGATTCAGTACGTAATACATATAATGTACAAAATAACGTGTTATTCGACTGTTCATGTTACCTTTAAGGCATCCAGTCAACAGTAGGCTATTAATAGGTAAGTTTTTGAGGAGTTCAAGGTTAAAGGCTGATTTCCAACTGTGTGTGGGATGGTCACCCCTAACACCCGCATTATTCAATGGGTCTCTCTCAGTCTAAGTATCCCTTCTGTTTTTCCCTGTGTCGTCTGGTCACAGGAGGAAATGGTAATGAACCTACCTGTTCACAGATGGCGTAAGTATTGGGTACAGCTCAGCATACTAGAGGTGGGCAGAACTTAGGTGTCATTTATGGAAGTGATTCAGTCTTTGTGGGCTTGCTTCCCCTACAGGACCAACCAGGGGCCAAATGGAAACAAAGAAAAGATTACTTCTCATTAGTTTGGCCCCTTTTCCACTGGTGGTGACTGTGACTGTGACTCTTGCCTACTTTGAATTGAGGGTGTCAAAGAGATTTCTGGTACAAATATTAACAGTGCAGAAAATTGGCCCAGACTATGGAGGGGAGTTTGAAAAGGAAAAAATCAAGGCCACTGTGTTCTTAAAGAAAAGACTTTGAGAAAAACCCACAACTTGTAAATTTCAAAAGGCCATTTTCTTTCCATTTTTTTCTTTATGAGATACAGATATAATAAATAATCATTTGTACACATTTGCCTTAAGAAAAGATGCTCTGAAATGGATGGTGGTGGGATTCTAGAAGATTGTTTTTCTCTTGTTTAGATCTAAGGTCCAATTTTCCCACAATAGATGTGAATGACAGTGTGATCGGATGCCAAGTGGTGGCAGGTTCTAGAGTCAGTATGTAAAAAAGAAAGTCATGCCCAGTAAAATTATCTTGGAAGATAACTCCCCTATTAAGATAGGGTGTATGGGGCTTTGTGCATCACACGCGAATTGCCTTGCATTTAGGGGCCAAGATGCACGAAAAGATGCACATATATATACATCAGATTCCACATAAGGTGTTGGGTGAGAACTGAAGCCAGTCACTGAGGAAATATCTGCCATCTTGTTCCTCACCTTGTGAAGCCTATACTCACTGAGTGGAATGGGGACTGAGGAAACATCGTCACTCTTCACTCTCTCTGTCTCTCTCTCTTTCTTTTCCCAGAATGTGGTGTGGGGGCTTATCTTAAAGCTGGGCTTTGTAAGGCAATCCATTATATTTGCCCAGATTGCATCTTGTAGATCAACAAACTTAGCATTATATTTTAAGGTAGACTTATTTAATTAATTACATTTAATGTATTAAATTCTAACATGAATTGATTCACACTTCACCTAAGATTGAGAAAGCCAGGAGGTATGGGGTGGTACGAATGGAGTGGAACTGATTATAAAAGCAGGGATTTTTAGGAGGATAATGAAGGTGCCTGCCCTCATTTGCTTGGAAGTCCAGCCTAGAAGCTCTGGACTGCTGCAGCAATAGTCTTCTGTGAGGACAACTCTTAAACATGGGTCGCTTTCCTGGCTGGGGTCCTGCTCTCGTTAGGTTGGGCTGGAGGGCAAGAGGAGAGATAGATTGGAGGGATGGAACTGAATCCTTTCTAGGTAGCCCTCTGATTCACTCCCTCATCCCCGGATAGAAACAGGTGTCCACCAGACTTGTATGTCACCGAGAGATGTCCGGGGGCCCAGGCAGAGGGGACATTCACCAAACACCCAACACGTGATTATTAAGCATCTGTGAGATGTGGGGCATCTGGGGGAAGTATCGAGTCCTCCTGGGGGCAGCCTACACACCTTCCCTCTTCCCTGTCCTGGAAGCAGGGGCAAGGTGAACAGAGACGACACAATTATGGCTGCTCGGTGCCGTCTCAGTCAGTGACTTGTCTAGCCTTGCTGACCATGTGGAGCAGGTCAGTGGAGTTAAGATGTGGGTTTTGGAGTCAGGCAGACCTGGGTTCAAATCCCACTTCCGGCACTTGTGAGGTGCACGACGTTGGACAAGTTGTTAGGCCTTTCTGAGCTTCAAGAAAGTTATTGAAATAGTCTATAAATGGGAATGATGCTTATTGAACACCTGCTCTGTGCAAGGTACCAATGTTCTCTGCCCAGGAACCTTACAGATTATGGGGATGATACTGGTGTTTGTAAGTACAAGCCACGGTAGGTGCCCCAAAGGGAAAAGGAAGAAAAAGAAGAATCATATGAAACTGCGTAGCCCTAATTTGGGTCATTCTGGGGAGAAGGCTTTAAGGGACAGCCCTCTTAAAAACTGCCATTTAAGTTGAGAGCTATAGGATGAGAAGATTGCAAGCCAGAATAGGGAGGGAGAGAATGTTCCAGCAGGGAACAAAGCATTTGTTCCCACCTCCAGCTGAGAAGACCGTTCGCCCTGCCCTAGAGCAGAGGGTGCCCTTCTTAGCTGAAAGGAAACTTGCTGAGCCTCTGGGGAAGATCCTGTCATACTCAGAGCCCCCAGAGAGAAGATTCTGTGGCTCTAACCCTCTGTGTCCCACCCCCACAGGATGTACAGGGCTGGTGGTCCTCAGAGGGGAGCCCCGAACCTTCCCAGCTATTTTCACCTCCCCGAGAGCCTGTCTCCAGTGAGGCTGGGCTCCCAAGCTGGGCGCCCGCCAGTCAGTCTGGCCAGGGAAGGAACTATTTTGGGAATTTTTATGATGGAACAATATTTTTTTGGTAAACAAACGGAAAGCTGTTAAACAGGGACGCTCACCCCCTAGCTCCTGTTCACCTTTCCTCACGTGGAGGTGTCACAGAGGCCGCACTGTCCAGCACTGGGGAGAGTGTCCCATGGTTACCCACCTACAGCGTACACCCCATCATTTCTCTCAGGATAAATATCCGCAGAAACTGGGAAGCAGGCCGCTCCCCAGGCCCTGCCTTGGGCACAGTTGGGGCCATGTCCAGCCTGATTAACCCCTTAGGGCTGGAGGGTGGCCTGGGTTCAGAATGCTAACTTTTGCAGGGACCTTAGAGAGAACATCTACCACCTCTTTCCATCCCCCTCTATAGGGAGGGCACCAAGGCCCAGAGAGGGGAGGCCCCTTTCCCAAGGTCACAGAGCCCACCAACTGCAAAGGAAGTTGGAATCCGGGTACCAGACTCCTAGTCCTCTTCTCTTTCAGGAACAATAAGCTGGACCAGTGGTAAGGAAGAGGAAAGAAAGAGTAGACTCTGAGTTTGGTGTTTTGCAGATAGCCTATGAATGATATACTCAGGGTCAATCCTGAATACTAAGTTCCTCAGCACTGACTCCACCCTCTGCCTCCCCTGGCAGACGAATCTCCTTCTGAAGACCTGTCCTTGACTCTGGCCCTGTCCTGACCTGGCTGGGCACTCACCTCTGATTGGCTGTTGTGGTGGCTGGGACTTTGTGACCCAGGACCCCTCTCCCTAGTTCTGTGACCACCCCTGCTAAGCATCATTCATCTCTTGTTCTATCCTCAGCTGCTGGGACCTCCCTTTCTCAGCCTGAGCTCTCATCATGTGTTTTTGTTTGAGCTGAGAAAGTTAATTAGGGTCCCAACTGAAAACAGGATGAATGCATTACCCCTCCTCTTGACAGAGCTGGGAGGCCTGCCATATTATTATAGTAATAATAGCTCTGTGGGACCCTCATAGACATGTTTTCATACAGCAGCCACACATAGTAGGGGTTATTTGTCCCACTTTGCAGATGAAGATACTGAGGGCCAGAGAAACCCAAGATCACAGGCCTGATGAGTAAGTAAAGAAAGAAGATTCATGCCAGCTCTGTCTGGCTCTAATTTCACAGCTCTCCCCACCAGGCCACCCGAAGGTATGAGACAAAGGGAATCTGGCCAGGACAGTGGCAAAAACATGTAGCAGATGAGACTTTGGTACAAGCTCTAATACATCAAATGTCAGGACTTGAAGGACAAATAGAACATATTACCTAGGTTTGGAGTCTTGTATTGGTCAGGAGTCTTCCATTTTTAAGTGAAAGAAACCCAACTCAATGCAGTTTAAGTAAAAGAGTTTATCTTTCTTTGGCTGCCTTGGAAATCCGGGGATACAGCTGGCTTTAGGAACAGCTTGATCCGGGATAGCGTTTCTCTTTCTCCTCCTCTTGGCACCACATGATGGGGTCCGTGGTTGCTGGAGCCACAGAATTATCCTCTCTCAGCAGAAAGGGACAATTTTCTTTCATATCTTTAGTGAGAAAATCCCAGAAGGCCTCCAATGAGCGGCCTCAGGTCATGTGCCCATCTCTGAGCCAATCACCGTAGACAGAGGAATGGAGGCCTCCAAGTCCGGAAATGTGCCACATAGAAGGCACTGCCCGCAGGGGAAAGGAGCTCGGGTGTCTGAGGAAGGGGAGAAAAAGTATGGAAAGATAGAAACGATGGCTCTCCTTAGGCTTGGGGACTAGGAGAATGTTGGCACCACTGACGATCAGAGGGAAAATTAGGAGGAAGCATTAGACGGGAGTAATGCTAACTCTAGCAGTAATAAGTAAGATTTATGGCTTTACAGCTTACCTTTCACACATCTTATTCGTCCTCTAACCCTGAAAGGCAGGCAGAACAGCTGTTGTCGCTGACCTCATTCTACAGACGAGGGACGAGTTTGGAGAGGAGAAGGGGTACGCTCCTGGCAGTCACTTTCTCTGAATCCCAGTTCAGGAGACAAGGTATACTTGCGTGAAGCGCCTGGTCTCCTGAAGGCAGACACTGCATTTGAGGTGACAGGAACACGAAAGCAGGTCACTCTGCGGTCATCCACCTTGGTGTGTTCCCCTGCTAGGCGTCATGTGCCACGTGGGCAGCGATCTTACCTGTCTAGTTTGCTGCTCTACCTTAGCGACAAGCTGTGCTTAGCATGCAAGGGGCATTGACTACAAAGTGATCCAGTTGTTTCCTGTTGAGGGGCTGAGTCAGTGGATGGAGGTTGGGGACCAGAGTTGAGCCCTGGGAGGGAGTACAGCGAGAGAAAAGGGGTGGGGGTCCAACATGGGCAGACCTGGCTGGCCACGTGGGATCTATAGGCTCTGGGAATCCCGTTGGCGTCACAGGACTGAGTTGGCACCAGGTGAGTCATGCCTTCTGGGGCCTGTCTTGGCTGTGCCTGGTTACACGTCTCTTTAGTAAAGTTCGGGTTAAGTCAATCAAGCTCCATTTATTGATCATCAACCATATGCCAGGCTTTGTGCATATAGTGGGCACCAGGTGTATATGGTGATAAGTAAGATACAAATCTGCCTTTTTAAGGGTCACTTGCTCACTTAACCCTTATTATTTCCCAGGTACTGGGGTAAGCATTGGGTGCATAAGATTTGGTCAAACTCTTGTTCTAGGTGGGATGACACATTTATGCCCAACTAATCATAATACATACAATGTGTAAGTGATTTGATCTGTATATAAAGAGTGGTTTGGGATTACAGAGATAACAGTGACTAATTTTTGTTCTGGGAAATTCGGGGAGCTCTTGATAAGGAGATACTGGAGCTAGACCAGCAGAACAAAGGAATAAGGGAGTGTGTGCCTGGCACGCTCAGAGGATGGGTGGTGAGCTGTTTGGGTGGGGAGAGTTGGTGCCCAGGGACAGCCCAGCCCAGCCCAGGGGTTTTCACTTGATCCTTAGATGTCCTGGTCCCTTGAAGGGAAACACCTGCCTGGGATAGGTGTCTGTGTTTTGTCATCCAGTCCTCTGTTGGTTCCACAGTTTGTACTCTGGTCAGCATGTCCTGTTTGGGTCTAGCTTTATTTCTTCTTGAACTATAAGCTCCCAGCGGGCAAGCTTTTCCTCCAGTTTCCATGCATTTTTCCTTTGCGCTCGAGCCCAGTTACAGCGTGGATCATAACCAGGCTCCCTGGCGCTGCTGGGGCCAGGTGTGTCACAGGGAGAGCTGGCCACCAGCGGTGCTGAGTGACTGGGGTCGGGGGCAACTCCAGGACGATCAGAGCTGCTGAAAATGAGCCTTCCCTGGGCTTCCCTCACCCTCCACCCTCGGGGCTCACCCAGGACGTGTGTGCTGGAATGTGCCCCTTGCACAAACCCATGCCCATTCCCCCTCATTTGATGGTAGAACTCCTGCGTGTGACCTGGGCACACCCCACCCAGCCTCCCTTGCTGCTTGGAATTTCCATGCAGCTATATCTGGCCACTGGGATATGAGCAAAAGTGACCCATGTTTGAATTGGTGCTAAAAAGAAGGTATGGCCATTCTCCTGCCCTTTTCTCTTTCCTTCAGTAGGGGATGGGGGCCAGGGAGAAGCCATTTTATTTTATTTATTTATTTATTTATTTAAAAATTTTTAATGTTTTTTATTTATTTCTAGGAGAGAGAGAGAGAGACAGCGTGAGCAAGGGAGGGTCAGAGAGAGAGGGAGTCACAGACTGAAACAGGCTCCAGGCTCCGAGCTGGCAGTCAGCACAGAGCCCGACGCAGGGCTCGAACCCACGAACTGCAAGATCATGACCTAAGCGAAAGTTGGACGCCCAACCGACTAAGCCACCCAGGCGCCCCAAGGGAGAAGCCATTTTAGACATGACAGGGGAAGCCGTGTGCTGAGGACAGCAGAGTCGCCTCCTGGCTTCGACCTATGCACTATGCACTGGCGTATTTTTAAACCTCTTTATCATAACAACACAGTCTGTACCTAAGTCCAATTAGTAGGAGGAACCTTGGGCAACTAGTTCTTTGTCCTGTGGCCTTAGACAAAGCCACCTTATCTTTCTAGACCTCTGTTGCCACATCTGTCAGAGGGGACTATGAATACCTTCTTCCTCGCTCAGTAGAAGCATCTAAGAGCCGTGGGTGTAACTCTGACTTGAAAAGCATCGGAGCAAAGCCAAGGTGGGTGGGAACGTTTTCAGGGTGAGTGAGTGATGGTCTCTGATGGCGGTTTATCATGAGCCCTTTCTTCTTCAAGAGTTTTTGAGTGGCTCAGTTAAACTGCTGGCCCAGCTAATCAGAGCCGGGGTGAGGGGGCCCTCTGTGTTCACCACCTGCCCAGAATAATTCTCCCTAACCTTTAAAGTGCTCAGAAAACACCAAGTTTGTCTTGGCTGTAATGGGCCAGGCCTAAGGAAGTGATCTGGGTCAAAAGCTTTTACACAATTGTAAGTAATGGAACGCAGCCTCATTAAAATGCCACGGCGCGTTGAGTGTTTATGTTTCATGTTCGTGACGGGTGAATGTTTAAATTCACATGAAAAACATAAGCACCGAGATGAAATAACTAGCAGGGTCTGGGTCACTATTTCAAGACGAAGGGTGCTCGATGGTGACAGCAGCATTGACAGAACACACAGACTCTGAAGTCCACGGAGGGCGCAGCTCACACGGCCCTGGGGTTCCCACTTTGCAACCCACCCGTCAGCACCATCTGCCTTTTCTCACGGAGCCCAGTGCACGGGGCTCGCTCAGTGCACGGGGCTCGCTCAGTGCACACCTGACTGGCTTAGGATACGCGAAGGACTGAGTGATTTGGGAGAGGCAGGCAAAGAGTGGAGTTTGGGGACTTGTTCGGGAAATGGAATGAACAAGGGAAAAAGGAAGGATGTCCAGGAAAGAAATAAAACAACGTGTTTGAAAAATCGGAAACAAATTCCTTAAATACCTCACGGTGGGAGAAAAGTAAAACAAATTGTGGCCCAGTCACCCATTCCATTCATTAAAAAGACGGATGTATTAATTGTCTACTGTGCACTGGGGTCCTGCGTTACTAGGTTCTGGAACAAAATCCCTGACATCAGATTATGCTGCTATTTAAAATGATAGTTCTGGAGGTGCCTGGTGGCTCAGCTGGTTAAGCATCCGATTCTTGATTTTGTCTCAGGTCATGATCAGGCTCAGGTTCGAGCCCTGTGTTGGGATCTGCGCTGGTAGCACAGAGCCTGCTTGGAATTTTCTCTCTCTCCCCTTCTCTGCCCCTCCGCCACTCATGCTGTCTCTCTCTCTCTCTTCTCTGTCAAAATAAATAAATAAACTTAAAAAAATAAGAAAAAATAAAACAATAGCTCTGGAGCTTAGATAACAGTATAGAAAATGCATATGATAAAAATTTAGCAGAAGATGCAAGGGTCAACATTTACCTTCAGTGTGATGACAATTAGGTTAAAAAAAACCAGATGCAGAGAAGGAAGTGAGAGGAAATACCGCAAACAGGCAATGATTGTGTTAGAGTGGTGGAGTTAGGCCAATCTGTCTTTATTCTCCTAACTTTCTGTGCTGTGGTTGTATTCCGTTCATAAATAAAAAACAACGTTTTTAAGTAAGAAGGGCCATCACCTGATACACTGACCCTCCTATATAATCATCGGTTCAGCTAGACTTCGAGGAGTACTTCGCTCTGGACAAGCCCATCCTCCCGCATCAACCTGGCCGCTGGCATTCTTCAGGGGCTGAGCTCTGCTGCTTGGAGTTTGAATCAGACATGTTAGAGCTCAGGAGGGCCCAGGATATGCCACAGGGCACCCCTGTTCTCAGTGATTGCAAACCCAGCGGCTCGCCAGGGGGAATGGAGAGGACCCTGATCCGGCACAATGCAAGGGCTGCTATTTCCCCTGGCTCTTGGGGCCAGGCTCCTGCCCATTTGGGGCATGAGATGAAGGAGTTGGCCAGCTTCCTGGCTTGGGAATTGAGGGACCAGACATCACATGCCAAGGCCAGGCCAGGCACTCACAGCTGCGCTTGCCTCCCCTGGAGAAAATGAAGGTTCTGTGTGCCCCCTCCAAATAGGCCTGCTTAGGGCATGACTCTGGGATGTTGCTTTGGAACCAGACAGACAAGAATTTTTAAAAATTTTACACATATTTAATCTAAGAGCCACATGCACATGGTTAGAAAAAAATCAAATGGTGCAGAAGGGCTTATAGTTAAAAACAGATTTCCATTTCATTTCTTGAATTCGGTCTTGCCTCTCAGAGGCTATGGCTTTTCACTGCTTCGATTTTGGGTTCAGCCAGTAAACCTTGCTTTCTCTAAGTCATACACTGATAACTGCTGTGTTCTGGTGGACCCTCTGGGGACATTATCTGTTTTCTCCCTGCTCTGATAAAGCAGGACTTAGCTCATGCGTCCACGTTGGGGGGACATGGAAAAGCATCACCCAGACCTCCTTTCAAGAACGGACTTGCTGGGGTGCCTGTGTGGCTCAGTCAGTTAAGCGTTCGACTTCCTTCGGCTCAGGTCATGATCTCACGGTTGGTGGGTTTGAGCCCCGCGTCGGGCTCTGTGCTGACAGCTAGCTCAGAGCCTGGAGCCTGCTTTGGATTCTGTGTCTCCCTCTCTCTCTGACCCTCCCCTGCTCACGCAGTCTCTCTCTCTCTCAGAAATAAATAAAACATTAAAAAAAAAAAAAAAGAACGGACTTGCTGCCCAGCTGTAAGGAGTGTGGTCAGCAGATGGCCACCAGCTGGCAGCTCATGCAAGGTCAGCCTCAGAGGTATGGAGAGCCACCTGGCCCCGCGTCGCACCCTTTCTGGGTATCCTGTCACCAGCGACTGAGAACAGCAAGGGGGTGAGTCCGTTTACCCCAAACGCGGGGCTCTCACAGTGAATGCTCTCACTCCAGTGCTTGGGCCAGGTTGGTGGAGGCTTTGTTGGGTCTGCATCACAGTTGATGTCTCCCTCTGTCCATTTTTTTCTTGCTCCATCTTTTCACGGGTGTCCATCCTGATAAACTTCACGCGCCCTGAACCGTCCCGGTGTCTGCTTCCAGGGAGCCCACCGTGGGACAATCACCCAAGTCCCTCTTGCTATTTTTCAGAGCATATCAATGTGTCAACTTAACTAAATAAGAGCTACATCCCCCCACATTCCGTCCCCGAGGTGTTTCCAAGTCCGGGTTAGCCATGGGGGACGTTTGTGCAAATGCTGGAAGGCAGAAGGTGCACATGCAGGAGGGGCACGGCCTATCCAGAAGCTCACCTACACCATGCAGTTGGAGGCACAGAGACAGATGTGGATTTCTGGCTGCCCTTGTGGGTACCAGGGTGTTCTTCCTCTTCCCCCCTTCCAACCCTTCCTCTCAACTGCCAGCGCTACTGACCTCAGACCCATCACAGGGCACAGAGGCAGTGGGCTCACATGTACCATTTTAGCAGCTCCTATAACTGTGTAAGGTCTAGTTACCCTAACAACTCCTTTTTTCTTGAATTCTAATGGATACATTCATTGTTTCTTTTTTTTTTTTTTTTTTTTTTTTTTTTAAATGTTTTTTTTTATTTATTTCTAGGAGAGAGAGAGAGAGACAGCGTGAGCAGGGGAGGGTCAGAGAGAGAGGGAGTCACAGACTGAAACAGGCTCCAGGCTCTGAGCTGGCAGTCAGCACAGAGCCCGACGCGGGGCTCGAACCCACGAACCGCGAGATCATGACCCAAGCGAAAGTCGGACGCTTAACCGACTAAGCCACCCAGGCGCCCCTACATTCATTGTTTCTAATTCCCCTCTTGATAACTCTGTTTCATCAGCTCTCAGTTGTACTTGACTCCTTACCCCATAAAGTAGAGTATCAGCATCACCATCATGGCTTCCTCCTCTCCCGCTTCTCTCAGCTAATTTCTCATTTTTGTTTTTTAAGTTTGCCTATTTTGAGAAAGAGAGAATGGGAGAAGGGCAGAGAGAGAGAGAAACTGAGAATCCCAAGCAAGCTCCACACTGACGGTGCAGAGCCTGATGCAGGGCTCGAACTCAAGAACAGCAAGATCATGACCTGAGCCAAAACTAAGAGTTGGATGCTTAATCAATTGAGTTGCCCAGGCTCCTCTCAGCTAATTTTTATTGAATTATAATTGGCAGACACTACTATATTAGTGTCAGGAGTATAAGAGAGTGATTTGATATTTCTACACATTATGAAATGATCACCACAATAGGTCTGGCTACCATCTCTCATTATACAAAGTTATTACGATGTTATTAACTATATTCCCTATGCTCTACTTATTGTTTCTGTAATTTATTTATTTTACAACTGAAAGTTTTGTTCTTAATTCTCTTCACCCATATCGCCCATCCCCTCACACTCCTCCCCTCTGGCAACCACCAGCTTGTTTTCTGTATCTATGAGTCTGCTTTTCTTTTGTTTTGTTTGCTCACTTGTTTGTTTTCTAGATTTCATATGAAGTGAAATCATATGGTATTTGTCTTTCTCTGTCTGCCTTATTTCACTTAGCGTAATATCGTCTTGGTCCATTCATGTCACAGATGGCAAGATTTCATTCCTTTTTATGGCTAATATTCCATGTGTATACATACACCACATCTTTATCCATTCATCTACTGATGGACACTTAGGTTGCTAAGTGCTTCTATCAGCTATTTTTTAATTTCTACATTGTCAAGCATAGTCACATTATATCCTGCCTGAAAATCATAGTGAAACTTTCCCTTCTTTGTTCATGGTCCATTTTAAAAGTTGAAGACCAATGCCTAGCAACCAGAGTAATGCATTTTGTGTGGGTAAATATCACAGGGCCCGATGATGGCCTCTGATTGTATTTCTTCTTTCTCCGTATGTCCAAGGGAAGACACCTGTGTCACTCAGAGGACAATGTCCTTAGCCCCAAGATCAGATAGATATTCTTGGTTTATGTGCCATCATTTGCTCCAAGTCATCTTACCTCTTTCATTGTTTTATTTTTGGACCATGATTTTTTTATTTTGTGGTTTGCTTTTCCCAGAGTGTTGTTTTGTTTTATTTATTTATTTATTTATTTTTTACTTAGTTATTTTCTTACTTTCTTGTTTCTGCTTGGGCAAAGAAAACTAGATCTTTGCCCTCACGTCCCAGATATTATTTAGTTTTTTACTCATTTTATTTGTTTCTTGGGATCCCTTATAGTCTTCTAAAAGACTTTCTCTTTGGAACCCATTGATATTTTATTGGAGACCAATTTCTTTTGAGGCATGCTAAACAGCTGTAACTCTGGGATTTTTTTTTTCCCATTGGACCCTTTGATTAATGCCACCATTTCTTGTATTTTCACATTGCCCTTTTATTCCTTTAATGTTCATTCCAGTTTCGTTGGAGTACAATCTCACTTCCCTTACCCACAAGGCATGCTCAAGAAGGAAATATCAAGTACTCTTGCATGAGGGTTTCACTGTGTGGCTTGGGCAAGTCCCTCACCATTTTGTACCGCAATTTCCTCAACTATAAGATGAGGATTATGTCACCTATGTCATGGACTCACTGTGAGGATTATATATGATAACACTGGTCGAGAGCCTGATCTTTGATGCTGAACAAATTTTTGTTGATTTCTCTAATGAAGTCACTATTTTGCTAAGAGATCTTAAAATGCTCCCATTGCCTGTGGAAGAAAGTTCAGATTCTTTAGCATGGCCCAAGGCCCTCCATAATTGGATCTCAATGGACATTTTCACATTTATTTCCTATTTATTATTCTCTTCCCGTACCTTATGCCCTGCCAAACTCTTCTCCAGCACACCTGTGTCTTCCAGCCATTAGGCCTTGACTCTGCCTGGGAAGCCTATCTAGACACAGTGCCGGTTTGTGCAAACCCATTTCCCTCCTCGAGGGCTCCATCTGTCATACGTCCTGCCCTGATCTCCAGCTCTACGCAATCCTCCTCTCTCCTCTGGCTTTTACTTACCCCTTTCCACTGGCTATTAGAGTTGTTGTGGCCACACACTTGGCTGGCTGCCTATGGATGGACCAAACTCTTTCAGTTTTTCTCTGCAGCTGGGGCAGCCACAATGTTGAATGATCCTCTTTTTGCAAGCTGGGCAGAATCCAGGGTGCCTCTAGGCAATGTTTCCAGAGAGCCAAGAACTACTGCTTCCTTCCTCTCTCCTGCCAGTGTAGCTTCTCTTCCCCACAAACAGCCCCTCCCCACCCCTACCCCATGGAAGAGCAGACATTACTTGTAGGGGCAGCTTGGTGAGGCCTGATGGCTGTGGAAAAGCGCCCTGCCGTCAAATATCTCTTCCACTGGGATTTCGGGGAACAAAATGCATGTACCTCTGGGAGGGGTAGCACATTAAGTATAATTTGGTAACCCTAGCACTCATTCACTCAAATGCATTAGAGGACTCTGGTGTGCCAGGCACTGTGGAGGGCTTGGGGACACAGAGAGAGAGACATAATCCCTTCCCACAGAGAAATCACAACTAGCTTAGTTTGATTTAAAAATTTTTAATATTTATTTGTTTTTTGACAGCAAAGAGGCCGAGAGAGACGCACACACAGAATCCAAAGCAGGCTCTAGTCTCTGAGCTGTCAGCACAGAGCCTGATGTGGGGCTTGAATTCAGGGACCACGAGGATCATGACCTGAGCAGAGGCCAGATGTTTAACCGACTGAACCACCCAGGTGCTCCCAAGCTTAGTTTGATTTAACATCCCTTTCCAACAATGAGCCTTACCTGCTAGCAGGATACTGGAGTATCTGAGGGGGAGTAGAGGGTTGGGTACTTGGGATGGAATGGTGCAAAAGTAGAGTGTGAAGGTCCCGAGGGGCCTGGATGGAAGAGGATCCACAGAGTAAGGGGGTTGCCTGAGATGGATTTTTCTCTATCTCACAGTTTAGCCCTCAGGTATGATGCAGGCTGATTGGTCACTGGGTGAGGCACATGGTGGGAAGAGGGTGGAAAGGAAGAAGACACAGCCTCTGAGTACAGGGTTCCACCCATGCCATTCATGCACCACACTCTCTCCTGACCTGGGTGAAGCCGTGGGCAGCTGTTGTAACAGTACCTTTGAGAGAACCACAGAGAAAGGAAAATGCCCTAGCTCACCCGGCTGTGTTCCCAGCCATTTCTGTTCGTGTTCAGGATAAGCATGGGAGGCAAGGGATGGATGACCCCAGCTGGTGTGCATCCCAGGCCCTACTGTTCAGAGCCAAACCAGACCTGGATTGATGCAGGGGGCTGGAGGTGCAGAAGCTTGGAGTTGCACGTTCCTGAGCAGACGTTGCAGCCCTATTAAAGGCTGAGTTCTGTCTGGTGGTCACTTCCTGGACTGGCTGCCCCACGGCAGACAAAGCTCCTTTTGTAGCCAGTGGGACCAAAAGAAGGGGGGAAGCTGAGGTCTTAATGCGACCAACCAACTTCCAGCTTATATCAATACATTTCTCCCTGAACCTTTCCAAAACAAAGCTGTGCTAATGTGGAGCTCTGGGGCTGTGGGAGCTGGTGGAGTCCTGGCAGAATCCACTGGTCCAAGTTCTCCTCGCCCTTGGCCAGAGCCACCTCGGTGAAAACTAGGGCTCAGGCTATGGGGAAACTTGTGTGCGTGTTGGCCAGATAACTGCCCACAGGTCATTGCGCCAGTAAATCTATGGCAGAGATGATTTAAACTGAGATCTGAGAGAGTCTTCTAATCGGGCTTTTGTGCCATCTGCCCTATCCCGGAATGAAGGCTGTCCAGGGAGCCCGCCTATAATCAAAGACTGCAGGGTCTTGTAGCTGGAAGAGTCCTCAGAGATAGCCAGTCCAACCCTTTTATTTCAGAGGGGAACGGGGGATTCTGGGTCTCTGTTATCTACAGAGATAGTGACTGGGATGGGGCTAGACTCTAGGTCTCCTCGCTCTGTATCAAAAGATCTTTTTGCTTACACTACACATGACTTTCCTTTGGGAAATGTGTACACTTCACAAAAAGGACACGAGGCACTTAACTCTGAAGAACCAACAGATGGGGGCACCTGAGTGGCTCGGTCAGGTAAACATCTGACTTTTTTTTTTTTTTAATGTTTATTTATTTTTGAGAGAGGGAGAGAGACAGAGCGTGAGTGGGGGAGGGGCAGAGAGAGAGGGAGACACAGAATCTGAAGCAGGCTTCAGGCTCTGAGCTGTCAGCACAGGGCCTGATGGGGCTTGAACTTATGAACCAAGAGATCATGACCTGAGCTGAAGTTGGACGCTCAACCAACTGAGCCATAAACATCTGACTCTTGATTTTGGCTCAGATCATGATCTCTCGGTTTGCGGGTTGGAGCTTCGCACTGGGCTCTGCACTGACAGTGTGGAGCCTGCTTGGGATCCTCTCTCTCCCTCTCTCTCTCTGCCCCTCCCCTGCTCATTCTCTCTCAAAAATAAATAAATTAAAAAAAACAACAACAACGGATGATGGTGGCAGCTAAAACAAAGTGACCTGCAGGCCAGGGGTCTCCTGCTTCTCCCCACATCCTTCTACAAAACCACAATCTGAAGACTTGAGGAAGTATACCTCATAGCACCATAAACCCCTCTGGAGTCAGAAAGTCCTGAGAACTAGGGGAGCCAATTTGCAAGGCCCAGTTCAAGGGCAGGAGAATACCAGTGTCCCAGCTCAGACAGGCAGGAAAAGAGGGGCAAATTCATCTTTTCTCCACTTTTTGTTCTGTTCAAGCCCTTAGTGGATTAAATGATGCCCACCTGCGTTGGAGAGGGCACTCTGTTTTACTGAGTGCACCAATTTAAATGCTAATCTCATGCAGAAACACTCTCATAGGCATTTCCAGAAATAATGTTTAACCAGCTATCTGGGCATCCCATGGCCCAGTCAAGTTGACACATACAATTAACCATCACAATGTCCTTGCTTTGCAAGTGTCATAAATCTGCTTTCTTCCTCCCTGGATTGCAAATGTGAAAGGGAAATAGCTGTGGCTCCACATCCTCACAATACTTTCCACACAGTCCTAGGGCTTCCCAGCCATTCAAGGACCGCCTAGTTGGGAGCAAAACCATGGAGCTCATTTATGACACAGTGAGCGCTGCAAATATCCTTTGGAAAGTTAAACCTAGCCTGTGGTTCTGTGGCTATGACAGCAAAGAACAGCTTTCGGGGACTATGCTAATAAATCATTACAATGTCTTTCTGCACACTGAATGAGGCAATGTAGCCAAATCACTTAGAAAATAGTCAATAAAGAGGCACCTGGGTGGCTCAGGTGGTTGAGCATCCAACTTTGGCTCGGGTCATGATCTCATGGTTCGTGGGTTCGAGCCCCGCGGCGGGCTCTGTGCCGACAGCTAGCTCAGAGCCTGGGGTCTGTCTTTGGATTCTCTCTCTCTCTCTCTCTGTCCCTCCCCTGCTCGCACTCTCCCTCTCTTAAAAAATAAATTAAACATAAAAAAAAGAAAGAAAAGAAAAAGAAAATAGTCAATGGAGCCAGATAAAAACCTGGATTCAAATCTCAGCTCTGCCCTGGTTTACTGGCTCTGTGAGCTTTGCACAGTTACTTCACCTATTTGTCTACCAGTTTCCCCATCTGTAAAATGGGGATAATATTAGGGTTGGTTGGGAAGGTTAAATGAATTAATCCACGTGGAGTACCTAGAACACTGTCTGGCATATAATAAATACTCTCAAGCAATAAACATTTGTTGAGCATTTAAGTGAGGTTTGTGGATTCCAGGAGCTTAGGAATATACAAGAGTCAATAAGACTAAGACACGGGCCACGCTCTTGACACGCTTTCAGTCTACAAGAAGAGAGAGGACACTGCTGGCAAAAGGGAGGAACGCCATGAAAATGAGACCAATAAAGAAACCTGCATTTTGAGTAAGGGAATTGGAGCCCAGAAGTGGAAGAGCAGAATCAGGCCAGAACCTGAGAATCTGAGCTCTCAGAGGTGGGAAAATCACCTTGAGTAATTTGGGGCAGGTGGAAAGGAAAGTTTTTATCAGGTTAGAGGCCTCGTGTGTGTGTGTGTGTGTGTGTGTGTGTGTGTGTGTGTGTGTGTACTCACTCACTCACAAAAAGCCTTTCTTTTTTTTTAAGCAAACAGAGAAAGGAACTTTCCCTACACCTCCCTGTAACCTCATTCCACTAGGCGGCTTCATGAATTCATTAGCACATTAGCTGCGACAACCCTGCTGTAGCAATCCCAGCTCCCAGGGTATGTTGCTGAACTCTGAGAGGCCAGCTTTGCCTGTTACAGAGCGAAGGACCTGAGCAGAGATTTCCAGATCAGAGTAGGAGCTGGGCGCCTATTCGTAGGGTACCGGGCTCAGGCCCAACCTCCTGGTACCAGGAAAAGTTCAGCCCAGGGGTCATTAAAGTGGAACATGATGTATGCGCACATTTCTAACTTAAGGTTTCTTAAACAATAACTAAGAAAAAGAAAGGAAGGGGCGCCTGGGTGGCTCAGTCAGTTAAGTGTCCGACTTCAGCTCAGGTCATGATCTCACGGTTTGTGGGTTTGAACCCCGTATAGGGCTCTGTGCTGACAGCTCAGAGCCTGGAGCCTGCTTCCAATTCTGTGTCTCCCTCTCTCTCTCTCTCTCTGCCCCTTCTTTGCTCATGCTGTTTCTCTCTCAAAAATAAATAAAACATTTAAAAAAATTAAAAAGGAAAAAAAGAAAAAGAAAGGAAGACTTCAACCTGATTTAGAGTCTCTTCACTCAGCTATTTTGAGCCTGTGTAAAAAGACCTCAATTATTTGGAGCCCCAGAGGGATAAGTGTTCAGAAGGGTGAAAACCTGGGTGCCCAAACTTAAATTTCAATCATTTTGGTGGGTTTTAAAAATGTATGCATACTTCTTGGCTCTGTTTAATAGAGTATTTAGAACATGACTTAGGATGCTTACCATTGGGCTCTGTCATCCTTATGATCTTGCATCCTGGCTGACTTGAGCCCATGCCAAGCAGGCCCAGACTATTACGAATTTTGAATTTTGTTGGAAAAAATCCCCACCACACAATAGAATTCTAGATTCAGCTGTGGCATGTAAAAAAAAGTCATTTAGATTCTGTCATTCCTCTCCCTACAAGAAAATGTTGTACACACTGAAAATCGATGACGTTTCTTGAGCTCACCGGGGAATTGGGGTTGCTGAGCAAATCACCAGCCCACAATCTGGTGAGACAGGTGAATCCAGGAAAACACTGCTGGCACCGGCTTCCCTGAAGCAGCTACTAGAGCAAGAAACTGGTGGGGACACTTAGCCATGTACCACAGCCTGGATCCCAGAGCCCTGTCTTTTATTCATTCATTCATTCGTTCATTTAAAAATAAGGTTTTGTGTTTTTTTTACATGTATTTAGTTTTGAGAGACAGAGCACAAGTGTGTGGGGGGGGGAGAAACAGAGGAAGACAATCTGAAGCAGGCTCCAGGCTCTGAGCTGTCAGTACAGAGCCCGATGTGGGGCTTGAACCCACAAACTGTGAGATCACGAACTGAGCCGAAGTCAGACGCTTAACTAACTAAGCCACCCAGGCACCCCAAGCCGTGTGTTTTAAACTTTCTGATCACCTCCTGTTTTCTCATCTCACTTCTTCCAGACCTAGCTATGCCTCCGGCTAAGCTTTACATCTATTCTTGGTTGCAGATAAGGTCGTTTAGCAAATGGGGTGATGTGTTGCACTGAGCTGAAGACAGACAGACAGATGACAAAGCCAGCGCCAAGTTCAACTTTGGGCCTTGGTGAGTAAGTATGGGCTCAGTTTCTGATCATCTCTCAGCTGTACATGGTTCAATAGTTTGATATGATCAGTTCAGACAAAGGCGACCAATGGTGACCAACACCAGGGAAACACCGTCCCAGAGAAATATGGCAGAGCCATGCATGTGGTTTAAAATTTCCTCAAGGTAATATTTTAAGAAGTAAAAAGGATGGATTAACCCAGCATATTTAAAATTTTGCCAGTTCAACATGTACTCAGTATAAAAAATATTAATGAGATACTGCACATTCTTTTTTCTGTATGAAGTCAAAATGCAGTGTGGACTTCTGTTTGTGCTAGCCACATTTCAAGGGCTCAGTGGCCACATGTACAGGACAGTATGGCCCTAGGGGATCGTATGAGGCTAGAATTAGGGTTGGCTGCTGATGTCAAAAGTGACTTACAACAACACAGAAATGCATTTCTCTTATATAAATGTTTATGTAGGCGTTAAGGGTAGAATTCAACCCAGGCTCTTTTCTTGTTTCTTCTATCTTACATCTTGTTGTCCCCCCAAACTGGGCTTTGTTTCCACATTCCTCAACAGTCCAAGAGGACTGCTTCAGCTCCAGCCAGTGAATCCACACTCCAGCCAGCAGGAAGGGAAAAAGGAAGGAGAAGAAAACCCTTTATTAATGGTACTCTAAGGAGTTTCACATATAGTACTTTTACTTACATGCCTTTGGCCAGAATTTAGTCAGATGCTCCCACCTAGCTGCAAGGGATCCTGAGAAACGTAGGCTATATTTTAAGTAACCGTGTGACCAGCTAAAATGTGAGGATTCTGTGACTAAAGAGGAAAAAGAGGGTCTATATCGAGAATCAACTGGTAGTGTTGGTCTCAGATCAATTCACAGTAGAGAAATGCAGATTAGAATGGTAAACCAGAAAGCCAATTCATAAAGAGATAATGAGACTGTAATTGCCAGCCAGCTGGGAGTGCCTGGGTCTGCTGACTGTCGCGAGCTCTTCCCAGTAGGATAATCTAAAAGGTTGGAAGATTAGTGGATCAGGCTATCATGGCCTGATGGACCCCTTTCCATTTAAGGACATACCGCCCTGCCAAGAGAACTAGAACATTCCTGCCAGCCAAGAGGGAGCCCTCTCTTTGGGATGACACTGGAGACCCTTGGACAAACTCCTGCCTTCAACGGTCCTTTATCTGAGCTCCTCAGAGGCTCCATCCTTTCCTTGTGATGGTTGTACACAGTACAACTCTGCTTACCTTCATTACAATTTAGACCTTGAGAGGGGGAGAGTTTGAAAACACACCAGTCCCGGGGCACCTGGGTGGCTCAGTCAGTTAAGTATCCGACTTCAGCTCAGGTCATGATCTCACGGTTCGTGGTTTCGAGCCCCATGTTGGGCTCTGTGCTGACAGCCATCTCAGAGCCTGGATCCTGTTTCAGATTCTGTGTCTTCCTCTCTCTCTGACCCTCCCTTTTCTCACGCTGCCTCTCTCTCTCTCTCAGAAATAAATAAAACATTAAAAAAAAAAAAAAAAGAAAACACACCAGACCCTTGTTGTAGGCTTTGGAAATACTACTGTCCTGTCAGCAACACTCACTCAACAAGCATTTATTGAGCACCTCTTGTGTACCAAGTATTGCATTATGCTGAGAATGAATAAGAACCTGGCTTTCGTCCATAGGGTGGTTGCGACATCTAAAGCATAGGGAAGGTGATGGTGGGCAGGGCTAAAAAATGAGTAAGTGTTCACCGAGCCAGAGGAACGAAAAGGCATCCTGAGTGGAAGGTACAGCACACGCAAAGGTTTGCAGACATCAGAGATCTCGGTGTGTTTGGGAGTATGACATAGCTGGATGGAATTTGAGGGGATTCGAAGGGCGCTGCAGTGGGCACTGCTGGTCTCTTCAACACCCATTTCCCATTGGTAACTACCCCGTTTTCCTTTGGGTATCCACCCTCCCTACACTTCCCACATGCTTCTGAGGAAGTCGACTCCATCCTAGCCCTGGAGGTAAGGTGAATAGTCCCAGTATAGACTCATCACCAGAATCCCTTCTTGCCTAAGGATGAGCAAGTGACCTAATTCTAACCCAAGAGACTAGAGAAGACATTGCTGGCAGCTTCAGGGAATGAAGCTCTCTCTCTTTTTCCTTTTAGATTGTATGGAATGTGGGTATGAGGCCAGGAATTGTTGCAGCCATTTTGTCACCATGAGAGAAGCCCACCAAAAGATGAAGACAACACCATGAAGGGCAGAGGGAACACCCAGAGGAAGCTGGGGCTTTGATGACATTGTTGAGCCACTGAGCCAAGCTTACCAATCTCTACCCCTAGGGCTTAGGTGGGTTTAGCCCACAGTGTGAGAGACCTTGGGGCTTAGCCTTTATTCTAGGGGCAGGGGGAAACCATAGAAGGTTTCCTTCCTTCCTTCCTTCCTTCCTTCCTTCCTTCCTTCCTTCCTTCCTTCCTTCCTTCCTTTCTTTCTTTCTTTCTTTCTTTCTTTCTTTCTTTCTTTCTTTTTGACATCATGTGTTTATTAAAGACTTACATGGGCAGGTATTACTCCAAAGAAAATTCTATTAGTAAGTAATCTTAAATGGTTCCTGCAAACTTTATCTCATATAATTATTTATAAGGGAAAAGAAAATAGGGTTTATTTTTTTGGTAACTTTTTTTTGGGCTTCTTTTACACCTATATTTGATCATTCCTTTCAGGTGCTAATCTACTGCTGCTTTGTAGCTTCTATTTTTCTTCTTCCACCTGTCAGCCACAGAGACCTGCATATTTCTTTTTTCTTTTTAAAATTTTTTTTATAGTTTATTTATTTTTGAGACAGAGAGAGACAGAGCATGAGTGAGGGAGGGGCAGAGAGAGAGGAAGACACAGAATCTGAAACAGGCTCCAGGCTCTGAGCTGTCAGCACAGAGCCTGATGCGGGGCTCGAACCCATGAACCATGAGATCTGACCTGAGCCGAAGTCAGACGCTTAACTAAGTGAGCCACCCAGGCACCCTGAGACCTGCATATTTCTACAACCCTAATTGCCCTTCAGTTTCTGGTCCTCTTACAGCCCCATTTGCTGCTTCTCTTCCCATAGAAGGTTTTCAAGCAGGGCATCCTGCTGTTGTAGGACATGGTCTTGGGGTGCTGAGTGCAGAGCCTAGACCAAGACCAGAGAGCAGGACCTGAGCCAAGCCAGGAGCAGGGGGGTGAGTCTGAGGGCCATGCGGGTGACAGAAGCTGGGCTGACGGGATAGGAAGCCATGAGGACCAGGGCATGCTTCAGGTAGACGCTTCACCTGACTGCGGGAATGGAGACACTCTCCTTCCTCCTTCTGCCTCCATCGACGTACCTCCCCCCTCCCCCATGAAATCACTTCCACCGCCAGACTCTATATTTTCCTCCCCTGTAGGATTCATGCCTCTGATTCCAGTTCCTTATGAGCATGGCTGCCTCTCCCCATCTCCATCCAGTACGTGGCACATGGTTGGCACTTGGTCGGTGCTGAACTGGATGGAGTTGATAGCATACCAGTTCTTGCTGAGCTAGGTATCAGCTGCGCCATCCTCCTGCCCCCAGGGCTGAGTCATCTCTTTCATAAGTAGCCTCCAAAGGCTGCCGCCATGACACCGGGCTTCCTTGCTATTGGCAGGTGCTGGCAGCCTGAGGGCCAGAACGCCGGGGAGGCAGCCACTGGAAGCAGGAGTGAGCCAAGTAATCAGGCCTCATATACATTTACGAGAGGAGTGTGTGTGCTCCCTGGGAGATCAGTCACAACACCCCCTTTCCAGGAAGCAGAAGCCAGGCCTCCTTCCTTTCTCTTTTCTCACCTGTTGAGTCTTGCAGCCAGAAGTACACTTATTGGTTTGCCAGCACCTCTAAAATAAATCAGTTTCAGGACCACACTCTCCCCATCCAGCCCACTTGGGCTCCCTGGGAGTGTTAACCCCTTCCGGTCCTGCCAGGCCTACAGCGCTGGGGTTCCACTTCCCAGAAGAGGGACTCTTTAGCTCCTTTCTGAAGCGGGATCTCAGTTTGCCTGATGTCTGCACCCCACGCTCCCTCCCTCTGTTAATAATTCATCCCACAGAGCGCTGACCGAGTTTGGGGATGGTCCTGGTCTGTACGGCCTCTGAGGGAACAATATGAGCCTTCTGCCAGCTCTGCAGGCACCACGCCTCCCATTTACTTCGACCTCCACTGGGCTCTTGGGGTGCGCCTGGTTCCTCCAGCCCCAAGTTTTCCTCATCGCCTCTCCAAGATTCCAGGCTCTTGCCCCGAAGTGTTATGGAAATCCCTGGCCCCGCTAGCCCGCTAGCCCGCGCTTCCCAGCCGGGCGCTGAAATCCCGCTCTCATCTGCCCCACTGTTATGTTGTTTTCCCTGTCGCTATGGCAGGGATTAAGGCTGGAGCCAGGGAGCCAGGGAAGGAGGGCGGGGGGAGGGAAGAAAGTGGGCAGGAAAGCCAGAGGATGATGGCAGAGAGCCTGATTGGAGGGTGTCGGAACAGGAGGAAGCAGAGAGAAATAGGCTGAGCGAGCGTGTCAAGGGCGGAAGAGGGATTCCTGCTTTGTACTAATTTGGTTTTGGTGTTTTAGGTTGGGTTTGTTTCCGGAGGTGAGGAGACCTACACTTAGCGCTGAATCCTTCCCCGGTGCAGAGTCACAGCTAAAGAAATCCTCTCCCAGAGTCTGTAATGCAGAGGCGGTCTCCAGTCCCCAGATCAAACAGGAAAAACTCTCAGAATAACTTTCAGTTATTCTGAATTCACTTTATGGAGAAGCGTGTGGGTCAGTGTGACTGCGTGACTCAGCACAGCCCAGAGAGGCAGGTTAGAGAGCCCTGGCCTGGGAGTCCCTGACGTGGCCCCTCTGGATCCCTGGGGTAAGACAATTTCAGGACCACGGAAGAGGCCCAAACTGACCAAGGCCCAGGCTCACACCCACCCTAGTCTAAACCTCGCTCCTGCGGTCCCCGGGGCCCTAGAGTCTCTGTTCACAAGGCCCATGCCGGCTCCCAGGGCCCGAGTGGCCACGATCCGTCCTCCTGAGGGTGGCTTGTGTGGCCAATAGCTCAGAGGTGGCTGCCTGGCGCACTTGGAAAGAAGGTGGAGGTGTGGGCTGGTGTTAGGAACGTGCAGGGGGGCAGGCCCCTCACTGAGGGCAGAAACAAAGCGGGGACCGACCCCGATCCGGGACTGCCTATCCCCTTGCTGTCACATTCTGGTGTGAGCAGTCTGAGAGGTCCAAAGTCACTCTTGGTCTTCCTTCCAGAAGGTGACAAGGATACATTCATGAGGGTGGGAGGGCACAACATCTTGTATTAAAGGATTTGTTAGCCTGACTCATAGCTTTTAAATGTTTAGATATACGGTTTGTGGGTCTTTATTTGAATTCTTGCCCTGGTCCCACAGACCTGTGAGAAGATCAAAGATTTGCCCGGCACGGATGCATCTATTTCCAGCTGCGCCTCCAAATTTCTTTTCCTGCCTGTCCCAGTCATCCTCTGGCAAATGACTTCGTTCAAAAGCTCCAGTGCGATGTGACTCACTTAGCTTCTCAGTTATAGAAAGGGTAGTGGCCATGGACTGCTGGCCATTTTGTGTCCTCTGTTTATTCTGTTTGGTTGTCTAGCTTCTGAACCCCCTTTCTGTGTTTGGGAAGTATCCCCATGCTGAGTGGGCACCTGCATGCATGTGTGTGCATGTGTGCGTGTGTGTGCATGTCCACACATATGCACACACGCACACACGCACATACTTTTATGAGACTTGGTAGAGAACAGAGCCCACATCCCAATACAGAGGACGAAGATGCTAAGAATTTGTCATGGCAGATGTCACCAGGCATCTCCTGTGATATCCATTCTCTTCTTTAGTAAGAGAACCCCCCATTTTCACCTGGGGACATGGCTACCTGGGTCAAAGATTAACTTTCTCAGACTCTTTTCTGCTGGGTGTGGCCAAACAAGTTTCAACCATTGAGATGTAAGCAATGTGTGTGTTTGCCAGGAAGGGGTTGTAAAGGGAGGGGGTCATTCTTTCTCTTTTCTGGTAGCTGGAATGTGGTCTCGATGGCAGGCACTCCAGCAGCCACCTTTGTCCATAAGGAAGCATGCACAGGCAGTATAAGGAGCTTCAACAGCAACCTTGCACTCTTTGCCTTTAAACTATTTACACAGAATGAAATAAATTTCTATTTTGATTAAGCCACAACTATTTTGAGCTTTCTATTATGTAGTGTGGACCCCAAGTGTAAATGACATATTTGTCTTCTCAGCCTCCCTTGCAGCTAGGGCACAGCACGTAACCAGGCTGTACCCAAGGAAGGCTCACTGGTCAAGGCAGCCTCAGCAGGGAGCTTGAGTTCTTAGTAGTGGTTGCATCCAGTGTCCAGGGCTAGGGGGGTAGGTGAGGCAAGAGGAAGGCCCCAGCACTTGGTGACAGAGGACAGGTCCTCACTAGGTCAGTTCTGCCTTATGATTTTGGGTACTTTTCTTGGCTGCATGGTTTCAAGCTGGATCTTGCAAGAAATTATCCAATATTCTGTTAACAAATTCCCTTTTGGTCCACATCTTTCCGAGCTGGTCAGTTATCCGCAGTCTTAGCCCTGTCAAAATACTTTTTAACAATAAGATTTCACCAAGAATCTTGGCTTTTGCCATCAAATGAGTCCATCGATGAGTCTGTAATCTGTTAACTCAGACTCAACATAAGGCATGAATTTCATTTAAAAGTCAGAATTCTCCAACACACTTGTTTCTAAAGATGCCTCTGGTGGGAGGAATTAGGTTCTTTTGAATATTTGGTGTCTCTTGTCACAAGGATACATGCCATCTGCTAGTTGAAGCCATGGTATTTTGGGAGCATACCAGCAGCCAAAATTAAATGTGAATTTAATTACATTTAATACAAAATTAAATTAGAAGCATACTCAAAGAGCAGTAGCTCTTCGCTTATCCAGAGGAGATTTGTACAGCAACCTCAATTATTTGGGACACGGTCAGGAAACAGAAAGGAGCAAAAATAAACAAAAACCAAGAGCTGACGAGGAAACAAACCTTCAAAATGAAACAAAAAAGAGCGTTCACAGCCAAAATAAATGTCACTGAATTCATCCCTCACAGTTTATGTTATTTACTCAGAGGCAAACTTCTCAGACCCTCCTTCAGAGTCAGTTTTACTCTGTGTTGACACAATTCCAGAGAAAAGTTGGGTGAAGAATTTCTCAATCCGGAGCAGATTTGAAAAAGCACCTTAGAAGGGGAGGGGGAGGCGGGAGCGCCTGGGTGGCTCAGTAGGTTAACCATCTGACTCTTGATTTCAGGTCGGGTCATCGTCTCACGGTTTGTGAGTTCGAGCCTCGCATCGGGCTCTGTGCTGACAGCACGGAGCCTGCCTGGGACTTCTCTTCCTTCTGACTGCCCCCCCCCTGCTTGTGCTCTCTATCTCAAAATAAATTAATTAAAAAAAAAAAAAAAGGAGAGGGGAGGCTGCCCGGACGTTGACCTTCTGATAGGAACGAGAAGATATTTCTTGGTTTGTGTTGAAGGTAGAGACAAACCCAGGATGAGAAGTGGGCAGGAGAGTGCAGCAGAGCCTCTGGGCCCGTTCAATAGAACAGGAACAAACCCCATATAACAGGCCGGTCTAAGAGCCGGCTGAGCGTGCTGTGGTCTGCACGTGTGTGTGTCCCCCCCCCCCCAAGTTCATGTGCTAATTCCTAACACCCAATGTGATGGGATTAGGAGGTGGGGTCTTTGGGGAGATGATTAGGACGTGAGGGTGGAACCCTCAAAAATGAGATTAACACTCTTACAAAAGAGGCCCCAGAGAGCTCCCTAGTCCCGACACCGTGTGAGGATATAACAGGAGTCTTGCAACCTGGACAAAGACCCTCTTCCAACCAGGTGGGCACCCTGACCTTGGACTTTCAGTCTGCAGAATGGTGAGAAATAAGTTTCTGTTTTTATAAAGCACCCAGCCTTTGGTATTGTGTTATGGCAGCCCAAACAGGCCAAGACAGTGATAGTGGTGAAAACCCTGAGCACCAAAGAAAGTTAGGAAAAATGTAAAAAGTGGGCCCGTATCCAGTGCTGGTGAACAGGTGGAGCAACGTGTGTGGATTCTACACTGCTGGTGGGAGAACAACCACTTAGGGAACTGGTGTGGCAGCACCTGGTAAAGCCCAGCACATGCAGAATCCTTGATCCCCCAATTCCTCTCCTACTGCATACAGACGGTTCTGACTTACGGTAGTTCAACTTATGGTAGTTCGATGTACGATGGTGTGAAAACCACATGCACTCAGTGGAAACCGTACTTTGAATTTGAATTCTTATCTCTTCCTGGGCTAGCATCTGTGGCATGATACTTTCTACTGGTTCTGGGCAGCGGCTCTCAGTAAGCCGTGCAACCCCAAGGAAAAACAATTGATACACTTAGAGCCATTCTGTGTTTTCACTTTTGGTACAGTATTCAATACATTACTTGAGATATTCAACATTTTGTTATAAAACAGACTTTGTGTTAGATGCTTTTGCCCAACTGAAGGCTAATGGGAGTGTTCTGGGCACACTCGAGACTAGGCTAAGCTATGATGTTTGATAGGTTAGGAGGGTTCAATGCATTTTTGATTTATGGTACGTTCAACTTTATGATGGGTTTATCTGCACAAACCTCTTTGGAAGTTGGGGAAGATGTGTATAGAAAGAACTCTGTACATGGTTGTGGAAGACACAAGCCAAAAAACTCTCAGCAGCACTATTTGAAATAGTATTCAAAATCCCTCAGGCATCCATCAAACAGCAGAATGAAAAAATGCACTATGGTATGGTCCGCAATGGAATATTATACAGCAAAGAAAACGAACAAACTATAGCCACGCACAGCAACCTACATGAAACTAAAAAACACAATGTTCAATGTTCAACAGAAGGAGCTACTCACAACAAAATACATAAGTAGGGTTCAAGTTATATACAGTTCAAGAACAGGCAAAGCTAATCATATTGTTTGGGGCTACATTCAAATGTGGTAAGAAAATAAAGGATTAAGGTAAGGTAATACGTACTTTGAATTTGAATTCTGCTTACCTCTGATGGGGCAGAGGGGGCTCCTGAGGTACTGTGGTGATATTTCTTTTTCTTATTTGGGTGGTGGGTCTATAGGTATCTACCTGATTTATATCCTTTAAACTATATACACATGTTTTATTTGTGTATATATATATATGTATATATATATATATATATATGATATATTTCACCAACAATTTTTTAAAAGAAGGAAGAAAAAATAACAAGAGTCAGGTTTTGTCCAATTTACCCTGCTTAAGAAGGCAAAATAGCATTTAATAACAGTAGAAACATTTCCATTAATAACAGTGAAAAGAAAAAGAGTTTGGGCACCTGGAGGTGCCCAATGATAAGCAATGATAAGTTTCAAAGATCTGGAAAGTTCATTTATACATGATATAGCCGCTCAGCTTCTGCTCTGTACGTTGCGGGTAGTAGGTGGTGACCTGGTGTCCCATTTCTGTTCACGTGAATTTCTGAGTTTTCTTGGCTAAAAAGAAGAGACAGAGGAACCTTGGAAGGGGGCTCCTTCAGCTGGCACAGAGGACTTTCAAACAATCAGCCCAGTCTGCATTCTGGCCTCCTTCCCTCTGGCTGCCTCCCCACGGGCATCACTTGGGAGCCTGTTATTAACGCAAAATCTTGGGGCCCATCCCAAAGCTACTGAATCAGAATCTACTTCAGATGCACCTTGAAGTATGGAAAGCACCGCATAACCCTAGACCATGACCAGGGACCAGACACTCTGCTCTTTACAACTTCAGGAAAACCCACCTTTTGAATAGGCCCAAGGCGGACCCTCTTAGTACTGAACTCCCTGCTGCAGTAAATAGTGCACAGAAAAAAAAGGAATGTATTCACTCATTCAATTAATATTAGGATGAGTCTTGTGAAACTGCCATTCTCTAGGTCAAAATGGTTGAATGCTGTCAGTTTGATATGATCTGGCTCTGAATATTTATTAAGTTTCTATTATGTGCCAGGCACAAAGCTGGCACTAGGGATACAGCAGTGGGCAAAACCAGCCTCGGTGGCTGCTTCCATAGACCTTACAGTCTACCAGGAGAGACAGCCATTCATGTTTTAAAAATCCACACAAACAATGTAAAATCACAGCTGTGGTAACCACCACACGGCGGAGGTCCCTGGTGTGTGGATGGCCCATGAGCTGACATGTTTCAGAGTGGTGGCGGGGGCTGAGGGGGTCTGTGGCCAGAACTAAAATCTCAAGGTCGAGGAGGGCGTGGGAGGGAGGAGTTCCAGGTGGAGGGCACAGCAGGTGCTAAGGCCTCTTGTCAGTGATTCTAGGGAAGGCAGACACCCCGCACTGAATGCAGGGCCCAGCCGGTCTGCTCTAGATCAATCCTTTCCCAAAAAACTACACAGACAGGTAGCGGAGTTTGTCCTCACAGCTCCTCAGCCTTTGTTTAAAGAGGCTGCGGGCCTCTCTCTCCCCGTTGGAAGGGCCTGGCACACCATGGCTTCATGGTCCTGTATTCAGATTTACTCACTTCACATCCTTGGGCCTTACTTTTGATACTTCTTGTTTGAATACACTTTGGTGGCCTCGGGAAACTTCTTGCGGTTTGTTCCCTGCATGCCCTCGATGAGCTCTTCTTGCTGCTAAGACTTTGCACATGCTGGTCCGTCTGCCTGGCACCCCGCTTGCAGAGCCTGCCCATCTCTCTCCTCTCCGAATCCCTGGCTTACTCCTAAGCATAGGGAGCACCTGCGCAGGAAGTCCTCTCTACCCCCTGCCCACAGGCTGGTGCTCCCACAGCCCTCTGCATGTAGTCATGCCAACGCCCAGCACCCCTCAGCTGCAGCTCTGACTTTCCTCATCTCCAGCACACAGCTCAGGGCCCAGAAGATATTCAGCACTTACTCGTTAAATAAACACACGAAACATTGTATGTAACCAAATGCCCAGCTGTGGCCGACGCTGTGGGTTGGCTTACTCAACGGCCATTTCTTCATTTCTTTCTTTCTTCCTTGTCTGCCTCCACCGTGAAGGCTGGTTTGCTTTCCCAGCCTCCCAAGTACATAGACATGACCGTACGACACAGTCATGTAGTACTCCAGTCGGACTGCTGCTGAAGTTTTCTGGGGAAATCTCCCCTTTTTAATAAAAAGAATGCACAGCTAGTGCTGCCCCCTCTCCTCTCATTCCTGCCTGGAATTGAGCTGTGATGCTTGGAGCTGCAGTAGCCATGAGAGAAAGGCTGACACAGAATCAAAGACACAACAGTCTGGACGTTGTTGAGTCGCAGAACCCGAACCAGTGGCTACTTATATCTGGGCTTCTCCTTATTTAAGGAAAATGAATGCCTATTTAGGCCTTCATTAGATAGATTTTTCTGTTATTTGCAGCTCATTGCATGCCTGATGTGTCTCTGTGGGGGCCAGCAAGGGGGTGGGGGGAGAAGGAGAGAATAGTAGAGCGAGTCTGCTACTACAAAGCAAGTCTTCGGCTTGTCAGAGAAGGAAGTTAACATTTCTTGAGCATCTTTATGTCCCAGGTAATTGCACGAGTTGCTTCATGTGTGTGGCATTGAACCATCCAGTTCAATTCTGTCATTACACAGAGGAGGCAACAAAGGCTCAAGACCTGTGTAAATAGCCCCAGGCATCCAGCTGGCCTGGGAGAGCTGGTGCGGAGCTCTGCTCCATCCCCTTGCTGTCCCCCAAAGAGAAGAGTCAGCCAGGCATTACTGGGGGGGGGGGGGGGGCGGGGGTTTGCTCCAACCTAGATCTCCCCCAGATGGACTAGGATCCTTCTAGCTCAGCATCCTTTGTGTCCAGCAGCTACACTAACTTTGTAAAAGTCAACCTATCGTAGTTAGAGCAGCAGGTGATCCCTTTGTGGGATCAAGGGCTGTGCATCACCACCATTAAAATCGGCCACTGCGGAGAAACATCCTGCAGAGAAACAAGTGCTTTGTCCACAGCTCAAGCATTTTGCTCAGCAGTGCTTATATCCTAGGGGTTCCCCAGGCTAAGTAGTGACCGGGCAGGGGGTCCTCATTGCTTCCTTTTCTCAGGCCCCTGTGGCACCTTCTCTCTCTCTCTCTTCACTGCTCTAAGTGCCTCGTGCCGTCATGTTTTCTCAGTCTCCCCTACTGAGAGGGAAAACGAAATTTATAAACACAACTGCAGCAGAGTGTTGGTTAATTTGTTCCCTCTTTCAAGGCCTTCTCCCACCATTTTCTTTTTCTTTTTTTTAATGTTTTTATTTATTTAATTTTTAAAAATTTTATTTCTGAGAGAGAGAGAGGCAGCATGAGCAGGTAGGGTCAGAGAGAGAGGGAGACACAGAATCTGAAGCAGGCTCCAGGCTCTGAGCTAGCTGTCAGCAGAGAGCCCGACGTGGGGCTCGAACCCACGAACCATGAGATCATGACCTGATCTGAGCCGAAGTCAGTCAGCTTAACCAACTTAGCCACCTAGGCGCCCTATCTCCCACCATTTTTTGACCCTGGTAGCTGGATGTAGTGCTCCTGGCAAACACCCAGCCCAAACCCAGACTGTCAGAAGCAACCCTGTCCTTGGCTGTGGGTGTACAACAGTCTTCTTTGTCCTGCTTTGAGGACTTGAGACATTGTGCCAGGCTCTGTGCCAGGCTTTGTGCTAACAGTAATATGACTTAAGCATTATGAACCCAGTTTACAGATATGAAAACTGAGGCTCCTACCCAAGGTCCATACAGGGAGAACTTAATCCCAAACCTGTTGGGACTTTTAACCTGAACTATAGCTGTTTTGGTAAGGGTGATTCTCATTCGGTTGTGTAACATCTCCCTCTTACTTCCTACTCCCCACCACCTCTCCCAGGGAGCCCAACATTCCCCATTAAAAGACTTATTCCTTGAGGCTAAAAGCATTTCGACTTTCAAGTCTCTGTTAAAAGGCAAAAGCACCAGGGAAGTATAATCCCCTAAACCTTGGTAATACCGGAATGGGGAGAGTTTAATGGACCAGTCCTGGGGGAAGTCACAAGGGAGGGCTGGGAGCAGGGAGGAAAGGGGCAGAATTAAAGTGTTTAACTGGCCCAGGGCCCCTTTCCCCTGGGGCTTTGATGCGCCCAAGATTAGCTCTCTACCTGATTCCCAGGGGCCTTAAGGCTTGTCATTTCCAGCAAGCTACTTGGGACGGGTCATTATTCTGAGAACACCTTCATCTCTGCCAAGTAGAGTCTAATAAGGCTTCCGGGAGTGTTTCATGGACGGGCGGCATCAGGGCCATGTGCTCTCTCCTGACCATGGGAGCCAACTTCTACGGCTCAGAGATCCTGGTCCTTCCGAGGTGGGTCCAAGAATATGGTGTGTGCACATATGTGTGGGAGGGGGAGGGGGTTCAAGTCTACCAGCCAACCTAGTCCTCCAGGTTGTCATGGCAACCTCTCCTTGAGCTAGTCTCCCAGTGATCTGGGTGTTTCTGAAGGCAGGCTGATAACTTCCTGGCTGACAGCGTTGGTTTAGCCTGGACGGAGAGACCCTCTAGATGAAGGGACCAGCACATTTTTGCCTTTGACACCTTGGGCTTCCAGAACTCAGCCTTAAGAACCAATATTTTTATTTCTGGCTTGGCACAGAAGTCTCTTTGCTGCCTGGGAGCATAAAAGTGCCCCCTCAACATTTTGAGTCAGGGCCTGAAGGCCGGCGATGAATGTCCCCTGATAGGAGGAGGAATGTTTTGGATTCTCCTTTGCTGGCTCCCTTCCCCGCTGCTTTGGTAATGGTCCACGCTGACCACTCTTTTTCCCTGGATATTTTCCAGGAAGTAGGATGCAGGTTATCCTCCTAGGGATGATGCAGTAGTTCTTCCACATGCCAGGCATTGTGAGAAGCACTTTACACGCCTCATTTACCCTCACCACAGCCACATAAGGGACGGAGGAGAACTCAGGTTGCAGGGGAGGCCACCGATGTTCCATGTTCGGGGAGGGTAAGCGGCTTGCCTGGGGTCGCAGAGCCAGGCTGCGATGGGTCCTGGAATGGAGCCCAGGTTGTCTGAGAGTGGAGCCCATCCCAGAAGCGCTAGCACACTCAGTTCTCAGTTCTGAGTCCTGGGAGCAGACTGCAGGAGAGCAAGCCTGTATGTACAGGGAGATGGATAAGCGTGTAGCCAGAGGAAATATAAATGCGACCCAGGAAGCGGGTGCCATCTTGCATGGCATGCCCTGTGGAGAAAATGCGTAAGAGGCACCCTTCCCAGGATTTAATTATCTGGAATAAATATCAACTTGCCTCCTAAAAAGTTCAGATTTGGTTTAAAATAGCAACACAGCGATTTCCAGTCCTTTTAGATTTGTAATGCTCTGTTGCCTTCACTTGTTTCTTTGCTTCTTTCTTCCTTTCTTTCTTTCTTCCTTTCGATTTTGTAACTATCCCTTTTGTGAAGGGACATTTACCTGGGATATGAAATTTAATTAAAAATCTTTAATGGAACCCCTCCAGGGAACCAGAGCTACCTAAAGCTGCATAACCTGAAATAGTGGAGCAGATTTACAGGCATGTCCATCGTGTGAACACCTGTTGAGTTGCGAACTTAGGGTCTCTGCATTTTTATGTCTCTATGTTACACTTCAATGAAAGATTTACTTAAAGTATCAAAAAATAAGAGTATAGAAAAAATAAAATATAGAAAAATAAAATATTCTTCTCCGAACAGTGTGCAAATTAGAATAAGGGGATGGGCATCTACACTCTCAGTTTTTTGGCAGAGCTGATGCTGGGATTCTGGGCCTCACATAAAGCTCTCAGGGCTCCTGCAAAGGTTTCCTTACAGGCACACCCTTGGGAAGAGTTTTTTCATGGCCGCCTGCTGGGGTTGCGGGTCCCTGCCTTATAGCTCTCAGGGCTCAAAACGTAGAGTTTGCACAGGATTGAGTGTAAAGGCCTCAGTGCATGTGCAAGACAGAGAGGGTGGCCAGCAATTCTGACAGCAGCTAGATTGTTTTTATTTGCAGGATAGCTCCAGCACATACTAGCTGTGTGACCCTGAGTGAGTTCCCTAACCTTTCTGATCCATAGTGTCTTCATGTGCAGAGTGAAGATGGTAGTAGGGCCCACATCATAGAATTGCAGAAAGGATTAACTAGGATAATTCACATAAAGGGTCTAGCTCAGGATCTGGTAAACAGTCAACACTGATAGAATAATGTATGAAAACAATGTATGTAAGGATAACGTGTGGAATCAGAATACCTGGGAACGGGGCTCAGGCATCCAGTAGTTCACAAGCTCTGCAGGTGAGGCTGATATGTGGCCAAGGTTAGGATGACATTCTGACCTGGCCTCTGCCCCCACTACTGCATGTGAAAGATCTAGAATATTAATTCTTTTCTCTCCCTCTCTCGCAGATACCAAAAGAGAGCCATTCCTTCCTTCTTCCCACAAATATTCACTGAAAGTGTGCCAGGCACCATGTGGAGAACAGACAGACAGACGGTCAGGTGTGACCACTGTCCTTGGGGGGCTACATGCTCACAAAGGAAAATGCCCAGTGGCATGCACCCTGGTGAAGAACCACGGAGCCCCTGGGCTCTGGCTCCAGCTTTGCCCCATCTGAGCTTCTCTGAGCCTCCAGCTCTGCATCTGTAAACTGAGGGGGATGGACCGGATAGTTTCTGGATGGATCCATAAATGCGTCCTTAACAACATGGTATTGTATAATTCATCAAAAAGAAGACTATCAACTCAATTAAAAACTAAGCAAAAGACGTGAATAGACAACTCACCAAAGAAGACACACGGATCATACATAAGCATATGAAAAGGTGCTCCACATCACATATGATTGCAAACTGCAGACTAAAACAACAATACGGTACCATGACACACCTATTAGAATGGCCCAAATCCAAGACACCAATGACACCAAATGTCGGGCAGGAGGCGGAGCCATGGGAACTCTCATTTGCGGCTCATGGGGATGCAAAAATGGTACTTCCACCACTTTGGAAGACAGTTTGGTTATGTCTTTTTAGTTTTTAAAATTTGCATCCAAGCTAGTTAGCATAGAGTGCAGTAATGATTTCAGAAATGGAATCCAGTGATTCATCCTGTACCTGTAACACCCAGGGCTCATCCCAGCAAGTGTCCTCCTTAATGCCCCTTGTCCACTTAGCCCATCCCCCCACCCAAGCCCCCTCCAGCAACCCACAGTTTGTTCTCTATATGTAAGGGTCTCTTATGTTTTGTCCTCCTTCCTGTTTTTATGTTACATCTGTGTATCTTCATCGGTTTTGTATCTTAAATTCCACATTGTGAGTGAAGTCATATATTTTTCTTTCTCTGACTGACTAATTTCGTTTAGCCTAATACCCTCTAGTTTCATCCACGTTGTTGCAAACGGGAAGATATCATTAATTTAATTGCCGAGTAATACTCCACTGTATATATATGCCACATCTTCTTTATCTCTTCATCCATTGATGTACATTTGGGCTCTTTCCATACTTTGACTATTGTTGATAGCACTGCTATAAACATCGGGGTGCATTCAGAGTTTGGCTGTTTCTTACAAAGGTAAACAGAGTCTTATCGTACAATCCAACAATTGCAGCCTTTTGCATTTGCCCAAATGAGATGGAAACTTATGTCTTCACAAAAGCCTGCGTGGGAATGTGTATAGCAGTTTTGTTCCGAAACTCAGAAACAACCAAGATGTCCTTCAGTCGGTGAATGGATAACTTGTGGTATATCCTGACAACAGGATATTATTCAGTGTTAAAAATAAATGAGCTGTCAAACCATGACACGGAGGAAATTTAAATGAATATTGCTAAGGGAAAGAAACCAATCTGAAAAGGCTACATACTGTGTGATTCCAACTTTATGATATTCTGGAGAAGGCGAAAGTATGAAGGCAGTGAAAGGATCAGTGTGATTGCCAGGGGTTAGCAGGGAAGGAGGGTGAATAGGTGGAACACCAGGAACTTTTAGGGCAGTGACATTAATCTGTCTGATACTATTGGTGGATACATGGCATACATTTGTCCACATTCGTAGAATAAACAGCACCAAGAGTAAACCCTAATGTAAACTCTGGACTTCGGGCCATTATGATATGTCACTGTAAGTTCATCAGTGTAACAAATGTTCTGCTCTGGCAGGAATGTTGATGATGGGGGAGGCTCTGTGTATGTGGGGGAGGGCAGAGAGTATGGTTTGACCCTTGAACAACAGAGGTTTAAACTACATGGGTCCACTTATACATGCATTTTTTTCCTCCGATAAATACAGTACAGTACTGTAAATGTATTGTCTCTTCCTGATTATTTTCTTACTAACATTATTTTCTCTAGCTTATTTTATTGTAAGAATACAGTATATGAGGGGCGCCTGGGTGGCTCAGTCGGTTGAGCATCTGATTTCAGCTCAGGTCATGATCTCACTGCTCATGGGTTCGAGCCCCGTGTTGGGCTCTGTGCTGACAGCTGAGAGCCTGAAGCCTGCTTCAAATTCTGTGTCTCCCTCTCTCTCTGCCCCTTACCTGCAGGCACTCTGTCTCTCTCTCTCAACATAAATAAACATTAAAAAAAAAGAATACAGTATATAATATATATACCATATAAAATAGGTGTTAATTGACCATTGATGTTCTCAATAAGGCTTCCAGTCAATAGTAGGCAGTTAGTAGTTACGTTTTGGGGGAGTTCAAAGTTATAAGCAGATTTTCAACTGCGCGGGAGTCAGTGCCTCTGACCCCCAGATTGTTCAAGGGTTAACTGTAAGTGGTAAATCTCTGCACCTTCTGCTCAATTTTGCTGCGAACCTAAAACCATTCTAAAAAATAGTCTATAAAAAGTCAAAAACAAAAACAAATCTAATGCCAAATACTGTACGGCTAAGAGCAACAGGCCTTGGAGTTCAATTCTTGGAGTTTGAGTCCTGGCTCTGCCTAACTAGCAGTGATCAACCGCAAGTTAGCCAAGCATTATATGCCTCAGTTTTGTCATCTGTAAAATGGGGGTAATATTGGGGCTTGCTTCATAGGTTTTTGTGAGTATTGCATAAATTAATAAATCTAAAGCATTTAGCACAGTGCTTGGTATTTGGTAAGTGCTCAATCAATATTAGCTCCTCTTTAAAAAGTCAACCAATCAATTGGTTAAAGAGCTGATTCCAATCAGTTGGTTGCCACTCACTACCTTTTGACCATAGCAATCCCTTGCACTTAGGATAAGCCATCAGATGCCTGGTGGGATGACTTCTCTCTGCTGTATGTTGGGGTGGAAGATCTATTGCAGAGCCAGAACTTTCAAGCCCACACATGGTCTGAGGCCCAGAGAAAATGCCTCTGGATGGGACCATGCCAATGAACCAGGCAGAAAAAGCAGTGATACATCTATGTCTTATTTACCTAAGTGACCTGGCAGGGCCCCCCCGCCTCCCCCTTCCCCATTCTTTCCTTTACCAGCCAAGCACTGCTGTTGCTTGTGTCACTCTGGGGAAGAAAGCTCATGCTAGATTAAGATTGATGTTTAAGCTTCAGGTGATCTGACTCTTTTGACTTTAGCAACCAGCCCTGAGTGCCATGGGCTGTGAGAGATGAGTTCATCAACCGATGATGAACTTGGACATTTTGTTGCATACTCAAAATGCATTTAGTATTTATTAGACACTCTCCAAAATAGTTCTAATGACATTATTGCGCTTGGAATTTATGTATATACACATCAATACAAGTAGTTTACATTTTGATTTAGGATTGTTTTTTTTAAAAAGGACACATTCTTTTTAGGCCCTAACAATCTCAAATGATATGAACTGCTTACAGATAAAGAATGACCCAGGTATTAATATAATTAAGGACAGGCACTATAGCTGACCTTGACTAAAAAGGGTCACTCGGTCACAGCCTGTAGAGACCAAGGAGTGGGGGTGCCTGGGTGGCTCGGTTAAGTGTTTGACTTCGGCCCAGGTCATGATCTCACAGTTCGTAGGTTTGAGCCCTGTGTCAGGCTCTGTGCTGACAGCTCAGAGCCTGGAACCTACTTTGGGTTCTGTGTCTCCCTCTCTCTGCTCTCCCCTACTCATGCTCTGTCTCTCTTTCTTAAAAATAAATAAACATTAAAAAAAAAAGACCAAAGAGTGAGCTCCCCCAGTAGACAACTATGCTTTCCCTTCCCTAGAAGATTTATTTATGTCACCCCACTTTCACTAATAATGACACTCATGATTGAGGACATTCTATAGAGTTGGATGTTAAAGTCTACCAAGGGCTCACATGAACATTAAACTACCTTGTTTGAACTTGCAGCCTTGGTAGGTGAATCTGAGGCTCTCAGAGGCTGAGTCCTACTCAAGGTTTTTCACTTGGTAAGAGGGTCAGCTTGAGACCCAGCTCTGTAAGTTTTAACATTTTCTACCTTTGATGGATGTGAACTGGTGGCTGGAGTAGGTATCACCAGCTCCACCTCTAACAGTCCACGCCCCTCATCCCCGCTGTGGGCAGAGCCCCAAGTTATTTTGTTGAGGTACCGGCCCCTCCTCCAAAGGATTAAGCCAATCACGATCGTCTCAGGACCCTGGCCGGAGATTGGTCTAGAGGTGGGCAAGTGACTCAGTTTGGCCAATGTGATGGGAGGGGAGGTCTACGAAAGAGGTTTGAATAGCCTTATAAGTTGAGTAGGCAAGAAACTATCTTCTTTCTCTGATGGGCAGAACTCTATATTTCCACTGGACTCATTTTATTTTGATTCTTACTTTACTTGCTCATGGTCCTCTTTTTAAAGAGCACCTGGCTAACTGCCTTTGGGTCTGGGGCTGTGGGCCTTGGCTCGTCTCCGGATGGCACCGAGGTCGGGCCGGCGCTGCTGTATGATGGCCCTCCGCAGCAGTTGCTCACTGGCCAGAGGCTGGGAGCCTCCTGACCCTGGGGGAGAGGATGCAGGTGTAAGGGCTGGCTGTGCCTGAGTAGCTGGCCCAAGGGCCACGTTGTGGACACGGCTGCTCCCAGAGGAGGCCAAGAGCCAAGTCCCTGGCCAAGCAGCCGCATTACCCCGATGCTCGGTAACAGCAGGAGGAAGGGTGGCAGCGACGATTCCCTTTATAAGTGAGCTTTCTCTGTGAGACCATGATTACTAAGCACCATGGCTTGGAAAAACCCTTTCTTCTTTAAGACGCCCCATCCCAAACAAGAAACTTCCAATAATCAGAAATTAAGGTTTACACGTGGACGTTGAAATCTCTTGGTTCCTAGTACCCTGGCCAGCTTCCCAAATAGGAATCCTCACTGGAGAGTAATAATAACAGCACAGAAGCATCACACAGGATTTCGACTTCCAGAGTGAGTCATATTGCTTTGCTTTATTCTTTTGTCCCCCAGGAAAGCGGGTAAGGAAAGAATTACCAACAAGCCATGTGACACTGGGAAGTGCCCTTTTGAGCACCTACCCAACCATAAGCAGGACCACGGGTTAGGTCCTGCACCACACACAGCCTCATTTAGCTCTTCTTCATGGTGACCCTACGCAGTAGGAATTCCTGCCTTCACTTTACCTAAGAATATAATGAATCTCAGAGAATAGAATAACTCTTGGGGTCTGGATTCAAATCTAGCCCCTGTTGCCCATGTCACGTGATGTTTCTGAGTGGAAAATAAGGGGTTTAATAATATGGACTCTCTAAGGTCAACTTTACTTCTTTCTTTATTTATTTAATAAAATTAAAAAAAAATTATTCATTTTTGAGAGACAGAGACAGTGTGAGCAAGGCGGGCGGGGGGCGGGGGGAGATGGCGGAGAGAGAGGGAGACACAGAATCCGAATCAGGCTCGAGGCTCTGAGCTGTCAGCACAGAGCCAGCCACAGGGTTCAACCCGCAAACTATGAGATCATGACCTGAGCCACCCAGGCACTCCAGCTCAACTTTACTTCAAACTCCATGATTTTAGAAATATTATCTGCTGCCATAAAAAATGGAATTGAAGCATAGAAATGATCTTTGTCTAGGGCCACATGAGAAGCTAGCGGGGTAAGCCAGCCTTCCTCAAAACCAGGTCTCTGGGTTCCCTTCTCCTCACTCCAGCCACGAACAGTTGGTGTGGCCCCTGGTATTAGGGAACTGAGGCCAACGTGTTGCTCACAAACACGTTGGAGTTAGTGCCTTTGTCTAGCTTCTGGGCAGTCTTCATTGTTGCCAATGCCCTGTCTCTTTAAAAAAGTTCCAGCCTCTCCTCCCAGGCAAGCAGCAGCCTGAGACTCTGATCCAGGCTGGGTTCCAGAAGCCAAGACTGGACACCTTGTCAGGGGAGATCCAAATTCAGCACTCAAGAGCTCTCTTCCTGAGCCCTTACTTGTTTTAAGCACTGTTCCAAAGAGCTTTCCAGGCAGTAACTCTTTGTATATTTATATACTTAAATCTTTACAATACCTTTATGAATTAGGTGTTATTACAACCATCCCGTTTTAATGATGAAATTGAACCCAGAGAGGTTAAGTAACTTACCTACCCAAGGCTACACAGCTAGTATGCATCAAAGACAGGATGCAAACAGGGACAGCCCAGTTCTGGAGTCCACGCTCTTTACCACTATGCTTTATTGCCTTGCATGAAGCATTAAACTTTTTTCTTTTTGTTTTTAAGTTTATTTGACTTATTTTGAGAGAGAGAGAGAGAGCACACAGGAGGAGCAGAGGGAGAGGGGGAGAGAAAGAATACCAAGCAGGCTCCGAGTTGTCAGCATGGAGTCTGATGTGGGGCTCGAACTCAGGAACCATGAGAGCATGACCTGAGCCAAAATCAAGAATCGATCGGATGCTTAACCAATTAAGGCACCCAGGAGCCCTGCATGATGCATCAACCTTCAAAGGCCAGGTAACTAGCTGAAAACCACACCTATGGCCATGGACGACAAACTGAGACACAAAGACAGTGAACACATCTGAGAGAGTTGGGGCTGGGCAGTGGAGTCCAAGGAGATCCCTGGAGCACTGAGTCTTTGACCTACAGGAAGAAGAGACAAGTCTCCAGGAAGGCTTTTTAAAGGACACTTGCCCCTGTGCCAGTGAGTGGGAGAGGCCAGGGGCACCAACCTGATTCAGATGAGTTCCTGACAAGTTGAGGAAGGTTGATTCTGATGTTTCTCTGTGTGTCTCATAACACCCCTTAATCCCCCCTTGTGCATTCGCAATCATTTACTTAATTATCTAATAATTCATTCACCAAGGAACTGGGCCAGTCTTGTTCATAACTGTATTGCTACAGCCCTGAACATATAGGTAATCCCGTATTTTGAATGAATGAATGAATGAATGAGTGAGTGAGTGAAAGCCAGGCCCTGTGGTCTGAAGTATACTTTCAGCCTGAGCTCTTGGGGAAGGCTCTTGGAGGGGAGAGCACAAAACAGCAAGCTGGCATTTGAGGAAGTATTTGAAAGGAAAGGCAGGCTTTAAAAAAGAGGAAGGAGAAGATTAGGGAGGTGTATTTAAGAGATAGAGAACCACTGGCCGAGGCGAGGGTAGGGAAACCGTGGGCAGAAAACCTGAAAGGGAGCCTGTGAGCCTGGTCGGGACTACCAAAGGAGTCCTTGTCCAGAGCTTCCCTCCGTGAGACTCAGCTTGGCCTCCCTCAGAGCCTTGTCCTGAGGCCAGTCCAGAGATTTCCTCCAGTACAGAAGTAAGTTCTAACTGTAAAGGTTTTATCCTCAATTACCCAAGGACGGCAGATTCTTTCTAGGTTCTCAGTGTGGCAAACTTTTTTGGTCCCTGGTGAGTTTTTGTGAGTCTGGGCTACGGACTCCCCCAGGCCAGCTACAGGGCTGGGTGAGTGCTGCTCTCTGGAAAGCACAGTTGGGCTAACTCAGGGCCATGAGCGGGCATCAAAACTTACCTGGAGTTGGAAGAGCTTTCCTTGAAGTGAAAATCCCCCCCCCCCCCCCCCCCCCGCCGGGCCCACACAACAGCCCAGTCATTGGGTCCCCTTGGCTCCTTCCCACACCCCTCTCTACCACACCACCAAATTGTTGAGTGTAAGAGGAAACACCACCTCCCACAGAAAACCTAGGGGACTTTCTTTTTTTGCCTTTAATAAGCATTTGCTGAAATAACTTTTTACTGGTGGTTGTTTTAAAACACGCAGCATAAAAAGCGTCCTGAGAATTATTCCCATCATAACGTTTGTTCAGCTAGACCTGCGTCATCAATGTGGGCTTCGATTTCCTCATCTATAAAATATGGCCCCTTTGTCACTTTACTATTCTACCAGTGCACCGAGCGTGACCGGTTGTTACATTCGCCCCAGCACCTGTTCAATGAATTTTCTTTAAGGGCCAAGAGCCCTGACAGCTTTTGACATTAGTGGAGAAACAAAAGTAATTATTTCCTAGCCCCTGCCCATCACTTAATGGAGTGCCAACCATAAGCTCAGTACATGGTAGGTGCTATGGAAGTTTTAAAAATGTAAGAGGCACCTGGGTGGCTCAGTCAGTTGAGAGTCTGACTTCGGCTCAGGTCATGATCTTGAGCACCATGTTGAGCCCCACATTGGGTTCCATGCCAACAGTCTCTCTCTCCCTCTCTCTCTCTCTGCCCCTCCCTGCTCATGTTTTCTCTGTCTCTCTTTCAAAAATAAATAAATATTTTTAAAAATATAAGGTGTTGTCTCTAGCTGTAAGGTAACTTCAAGCCCACTGGCATGACAATACATGTATGAAATAGAGAGAATAAGTAAAATAGCATATGACTAATGTTAGATGGGCAAGGAAGTGCTACTTAAGTTTCAAAGAGTGAGAGATCACTGTAGGTTTGATAGATCTAAGAAGACTACATAAATATAGGGCTTGGGTTGGCTAAAATGTGATGGTGATGATGATGATGATGATGAATACAGGCACGTTTATTAAATTCTTAGCATGTGACCCGTATTGATATGGTGTTTTATAAGTATCACATTTAATCTCACACCAACCCTCTGATGTAGGCACCGTTATTATCCCCATTTAACAGATGAGGGAACTGAGGTCCAAATATTTTGCTGAAGATCTGACCAATACACAGCAACACCTTCTGGGAGCAAAGCAGGCAGGGATTAAGAAGGAAGGAAAGAATGGAAGAGGGTTTTCAATCTCTCTGAAAGCAATATTATGTGGGTGCTGGGTGGAAACATCTTTGTAGCATGATGTTTACATCGTCAAGTTAAACTCCCTTTTTTACCTTTTTCTCTTTAACGGTTTATTTATTTCTGAGAGAGAGAGACAGCGTGAGAAGGGGAGGGTCAGAGAGAGAGGGAGACACAGAATCTGAAGCAGGCTCCAGGCTCTGAGCTGGCTGTCAGCACAAAGCCTGACGCGGGGCTCGAACCCACGAACCATGAGATCATGACCTGAGCCGAAGTCGGACGCTTAACCGATTGAGCCACCCAGGCGCCCCACCTTTTTTACTTTTTAAGTTTATTTATTTATTTTGAGAGAGACAGAGAGGCAGAGAGAGAGTCCCAAGCAGTCTCCGCACCATCAGCGCAGAGCCCGAAATGGGGCTCAAACCCACACACCATGAGATCATGATGTGTACTGAAATCAAGAGTCAGACGCTTAAACACCGAGCCACTGAGGTGCCCTGAAACTCCTCCTTTTAAAAGTGGCTTGAAGCGTCTTGAATATACATCTCTAAGGTTATAATGTACCTTTGGGATCTGAACAAATACAACGGACTCATCTCAGATCTGATTTTTCCTTTATATTTGACCATATTGACAATCCATTTTGGCTTCCTTGGCAGTGGGAAGCCCACTCCTGTTGTTAATGGAGAGGGGATTTCAGGAACCTTGAGGTTTTGTGACTCTGTCTGTGCCATCCTTTCTTCTATCTTCCGCAGCACTGTGTGCTAACTTTTTTGCTTCCTCTTATTTCTCTAGTGTGTTCATTATTAGCATCTCCTAAGACTGAGTCATGGACCAGCTTCTGTTCACTCATTTAATCACTCATTATTTGAAATTCAATATTTCTAAAAGTCATCTTTGATCTAAAGAAGTTTGGTAATTCCACCTGCAATCCTAGTGTGAATTTCAGGGAACACCTATGTATGAATGGCTTACACATGACACCTCCCCAATGGATCTTTCATCGTCTCCTCATGTGTTTTCAGGACAATGTTGAAACACAATATTATGGGTACAGAATGTATCATGTATTCCCTAGATCACTCAGGTCCTCATTTTCCCATTTTTATGATTATCTTTCATCTTCAGGAGTCTCTAGTCTATCATCCTTTCTAGGCAGGGAAGGTACTTTCTTTTTGCTTTGCTTTCTCAAACAGAATGGCAAATGGTGTGTGGCTCATAGCAAACATTCAAACAAGGTTGTCTGACTAAATTATTCAAATAACTAACTGAACCCTGAGCTGTAAGAAGGCAGCTCAGTGCAGTTCTGTATTTAGTCTCAGATGGTTGAGTGGCATTTGATGGATGAAGCAGGAATAGTAAGCAGATAAAACTCTACAGTGTCATTTCAGCTGTCCTTTACAAGCTTGACTTTGACCCATTTTATTCGTGTATTCTCAGTGTTTTTTTTTTTTTTTTATAGTGGCAAGTGTCAGAAAATCCAACTTAAACTATCTTAGCAAGCAAGAGAAAGGGATGTGTTGACTCCATCACTGTGAAGTTTCCAATGCATGTTAGGTTCAGGGACTCAAATGCTGATCTCATAGCTATTTCCCTCTTTATATGCTTATTGGCTCTCTTTTTTTGTGTGTGATTCTATTCTCAGTCAGGTTCTTGTCCTGTGACAGGAAAAATGGCCACCAACAGCCACAACAGCTACATTTTTGCACTGGTGTTTTAAGGAAAAGATTGCTCTTTTTCCTTACCATTTACATATCAAATCTCAGGGAAGACTCTGATTGGCCCTGTTTGGATCATGTACCCATCTCTGAACCAATCACCAGAGCTTTGTAAATAGACTACTCTAATTGGTCAATTCTAGTCACATACCCACACTTGGTGGGGGGAAGGGAATGATGGGGCACCAGGACTGAGACCCTTCCAGGGCCACAGAGAGAAGGACAGAAGTGGTTCTCAAAAAAAAAAAAGGAATGCTGAAGAGAACAACATACATCCTCTACACTCCTCTCCCTAATTCTACCTGAACCAGCATTTTAACCAGAGAACTTACTATCTCTTCATCTTTCAAAGACTTATTGTGTTAGATTCAAGAGGAAGTTTCCCCAGAGATGGCTGCATTTCTGTGAGTGCCAATTTATTGTTAAAACTTTAGACATACTTTTGTTTTATAAATTTCTCAATTGTGGTTGTTGGAAGGAAGGCCTTCTCATTCTCAACTCAAATTTTCTTCTCAAATACATCAGCCTTAAAAAAAAAAAAAAGGTGGGGGCACCTGGGTGACTCAGTTGGTTAAGCCTCCAGCTCTTGACTTTGGCTCAAGTCATGATCTCACGGGTTCATGAGTTTGAGCCCCATGTTGGGCTCTGTAGTGACAGCGAGGAGCCTGCTTGGGATTCTCTCTCTCTCTGCCTCTTTCTCTGCCCCTCTCCTGCTTGTGCGGTCTGTTTCTCTCTCAAAATAAGTAAGTAAGTTAAAACAAATTTAAATACTTGAAAAAATATATATCACATTAAAATGTCATATATATGATAATATATTTTAATATTATATAATTATTAATTACATAATATTAATTGATTAATAACATTAATAATATATAATGTATATTTTCTATTTTATCATATATCAAGTATTTTAATATAGCACATGTATCTTTTGAAACTTTGTTGTTGTTTTTTAAGTTTGCTTATTTATTTTGAGAGAGACAGGGACAGCGCAAATAGAGGAGGGGCAGAGAGACAGGAAGACAGAGAATCCTAAGCAGGCCCTGTACTGTCAGCACAGAGCATGATGCAGGACTCAAACTCACAAAACTGTAGGATCACAACCTGAGCTGAAACCGAGTCGCTTAACCAGACTGAGCCACTCAGGTGCCCTTCTTTTAAAACTTTAAACTAAACCCTCCCCCAAATCACTACCATGTAATTTCTTCTCCAAACCTAGGAAAGAGAGCAAGAGGCTCATTTCTTCTGGTCTCTCCTGGTAGGTGTTTGATTGAACAAGGCCAGAGCAGTAGGAAAGAACTGTCATAAATAGGTCTCTGTAATTTGCAGAATATACACATTGTTTGGTTTTATAATATCATCCTGCCTTTCACCCAAGAATTCTCTATGGCATTTTCTTTAAGATTAGCACATTAAAAAAAAAAAAAACTTTTTGAAAAAATTGTGATAACTCCATGGATCACCAGGGACACAGAAAGATTACTATTGCAATTGGCTTTGTCTATATCAGGAACTGCAAAATCAAATGCCCCTAGGAGCCCAGGAGGTCTCATAAATGACCTGGCTGGCTGAGTGGAGACTGTCTCAGACGAGGGTGTCAAAGTCCCATCTTAAAGGGGAAGCTTCAGGTGGGTTGCAACCCACTATGGCCATTAAGGAGTGCATGCTGTGACAGATAACATATTAATTATTCATCGATACCTGGCTCGCTTCTCCATGGTACCTGGGAGGACTGAGCTTCCTTACCTCTTTGAAATTAAAAATGGTCACGTGATGTGCTTTGACCGATGTAAGCTAAAGTGATATATTTCACTCCAGGAGGAAATGTTTAACTGCTGGTACATTACATGGCCCTCTCTACCTCTCTCTCTCTTTCCCTGCCACCGTGGCCATGGATACACTTGTTGATACGGCGTTGCAATCCTGAGCCATTACCTGTGGGACACAGGTGTCCTGGGTGGGTGAAAAAGAAGCCTTTCCTTGTGGGAAGCCACTGAGTTTTGGGGGATGTTTGTTACTGCCGCATAACCTATTTCATCTTGACTATTAAATGATGCCTGGCTAATTTTTTTCAAGAGAGGCTAGAAATCTAGATTTTTGTGTGAAATCTTTGATATGTTTAAAAAGATAAAAAGAATGTATGGTTGGGCTGGCAAAACCAGATTCAGCCTGTCAGGTACTGGTTTGCAATTTTTGTACATAGTTTGAATGGAACAATTAATGGGTGATTTTTCTGTGGCACAGCGATCCTATCTGAACTCCTACAATGACTGCACATCACATACCAGTCCTTTGTTACTCTCTCAGTCTTGCTGTTTGTTAGTCCTGAAGACCTTTTTCCTAACTAGATAGGAGGTGGGGACAAACGAGGAATCATGTCTTAAACTTTGTGTACCTCACAGGCACACGACACGGTATCAACAAATACTAGTATGAAGACTAATTGACTGGTTGATTATTCAGACCTATCACTTCCTTCTTGAATATTGGAGAAACCGGTCTGGGGAATTCATTATTTTACCTTGCCAGTTCACTTGTTCATGTTTGCAAAGAGCCTGGGAATCAATGATGTCCATTAAGCTTTCAAATGTAGTTGGCTAAATAAGTCAGAGGTGCAAAACTCAGTGTGTTAATCAGGATTTTTCTAGTTGCAACTACAGATCTTCCTTGACTTATAGTGGGCTTCCATCCTGAGAAGGCCATCATAATTTGACAATATCAAGAGTTGAACATGCATTAATACATCCAACTTACTGAACAGCATGGCTTAGCCTAGCCTGCCTTAAACATGCTCAGAACACCTACAGTTGGGCAGAGTTATCTAACACAAAGACTATTTAATAATAAAGTGTTGGCTAGCTCATGTACTTTGTTGAGCATTGTACCAAGGGTGCAAATCAGAGTGGTTGTATGGGTACAACAATCGTTGTCGGTGTATTGCTTGTTTACCCTTGTGATCTCAGGGCTGAGCGGGATCTGCGGCCGGCTGTCACGGCTCAGCCTCATGAAAAGGTGTCGTATGCCTATCACTAGCCCCAGAAAAGATCAAAATTCAAACTACGGATTCTACTGAATGCATATATTTGCACTATTGTAACGTTGAAACATCGTAAGTTGAACCACTGAAAGTTAAGGACTGTCGTGATAGGAAATGGAAATTCAAACTGCCTTAGGCAGGATATAAACTCCAGAGGGACGGATGACATCAGGCATGGCTGGCGATGCTGTCTGAGCTGGAAAGGTCTTTCCCTCTCCTGCTTGGCTATACTCTACCCTCCTTTGCATTAGCTTCACTCACTCTCGGTAGACCTCCTGGTGGTTTCAGGTCAAGCTTCTGGCAGCTTTTCTTCCCAGAAGATCCTCAAAATTCCTCACCTCATCCGACTCACTTAAGATTATGTGGCCATCTCAGTCAGCCTGTGGCCAGGGCTGGGTGTATTAATCAGGCTTTTTTTTAAAGTTGCAAGTGATAGGAAAGCTAAATTCAAACTCAAAATTCTCAGGCTGGGTCTCTGTCTCTTGTCTGTCCCTAAGAGCCGGTAGTAGGTCAGCTCCATCCAGCAGGGCAGGGAGAAGCAGGCCACTGTCTCCATAAATGAGCCAGGCTGTGGCCTCTCCCTCTAGCTACTTCCAGAGGCGATGACTACGTAGAGAGAGGGGGCAACGTGCTGGAAGGGAGGGCTTGACGCTGTGTTTACCTGGCGTTCCATACACAGTTGAAAAACATCCATACAGCAATGGAGAAGACCTAATGGACGTTATAGAGAGCTGGAGGGGGCTAAAGACCCCCAAGTTACCCCTCAGTGCCACCCGTGTCGCATATTTAATTTGTGGGGGAAAGCAAAGGCCCAGGAGGGCTGCTGGTGGCCTAGCCATGTCCAAAGCAGGCCCTGGAGAGGACTTGCTCTTACCACACACAACTAATTATTAGTCCCCACACACAGATCAGCTGAGTATTTTCTGAGTCCCAGGCGAAGACATAAAGTTATTGCCCCTGTTCAATGTTTTCTTACATATAAATGTCCAGACCTCAGTCTCATGGGGGAACCATCATAAGGCCGTTTCATAGTTCCCAACTTTGATCTTTATGCCCTAGTAAAGGTGTAGTTGGCCTTTCTGGGGCTCAGCGTTCCGTTCTTCCACAAGACTATCAGATTACTATTCATTTTCCATTGTAGATTCTTTTAGGACCTTACTTTGTTTTAACTTGTTAACTTCAATGTTTTGAGGGACGGAGCTGATGGTGACAACAAAAACAGGTCAGTCAATGTCCTGGGCACTTGATCTGTCTTTCCCTCCATAACACCAGTCCTCTCACCCAGAAAGATTTCTCTGCACTGGGAAGTAAGGAGAAGAAAACCTGACTGTACTCATGCTGAAGAGACACGCTCATTAGGTTTTGCTTTTCTGCTCCCAGCTGTCTCTGAGTCTTGTTTCTTTCACTCTGAGCATCTGCGCTCCGCGCTCCAAGAAGGCATGAACTTTTTCTTTCACTTCCTTTCTTCTCTGGGTGATGACCTGACATCACTCTGGGAAGGAGGCTGAAGGTTACTGAATATAAACACTGTCACTCACTCCTCTCTGGCTTAGGCAGAAAGGTAGGCTGGGCACCCAGGGGGTCTGGAGGTAGGAGACGCCAACCATGGTGCCAAGGCCTCAGGAGCCCCACGTGGGCACGAGGCCTCTGTGTCTCTGTGCCTTTACATGCTGGAGGGCACCGTGGAGGACGCATTTCCTCTGGAGTCGCCATTAACCATCGACCACTCTAGGAGGATGAAAGGTGGGAGTGAGTTGGCAGTGGAAGTCGTTATGGGGGAGAAAGCCATCTGGGGTCGGCCTAGGGCTGGGTCTGCTCCGGGGGAGTGTCCCTGGGCCGAAAGAAGCCCGCTGAAGTGGGTCGGAAAGCCCAGGGGTCAGCGGGTGCAGCCCCAGAGAAAGCGCTGGGCTCGAAGCCCCAGGGGAGGGCAGCCCTCCAGCAGCGAGCCACCCGGGGCCCAAGGGCACCTGCGGTGGCCAGGTGGGCTAGTAGGTGGGGGGTGATCCTCTGCCCATCCTTCTCCACGGAAAAATAAAAGCGGCTCGCGAGATCCTTCCCTCACGCCCTCGGTAGTGCAGCGTCCAAGGATGAAAATGTGCTGAAGTCCCCTGTCGGTGGAGGGGGAAAGCGCTAAGGATCGAGGAAGACAGGCTGCGGGTGCCCGCGGGAGCTCCGGGGCTCGTCCGGCCGCGGCGCCTTCTCGCTCCGCTCCTCCGAGCAGCGGCGTGGGTCGCGGGGTGGAAGCGGCTGTGCACGGGGATGCTCTTACATAACCGCCCGCCGCGTCCTGCTTCCCCGCGGCGTGGGCGCCGGGGGACGCGCGGGAGCCCGGGCCGCCGCTGCCCCTGCGGGGAGGCGAGCGCGAGCAGCGGCGGGAGGAGGGCGCCCGGGGCGGCGGGGGAGGTGAAGGTCAGTGGGTGTGAGGCGCCGGATCCACACCCCCTCCTCCCTGTCCCCTCCTTCCCTTCCTCTCCGTCCCCCTCTGACGTCTGGAGCTGGCAGCTCGGCGGGTTCCGCATTCCCGACCCCTCCCCGCCGCCCAGGGGCCGCTATATAGCCGGGGCTGATGCAACCCGTCCCGCCGCCCGCCACAGCCTGCGGGAGGGACGCTCGGCGGCCGCGACGGGGGGCGCTGGCGGCGGCGGACGCTGCAGCGGCGGCGGGGCTGGCGCCGCGGCGGCTCCCGGGCCGGGACGGGCCTGGGCACCGGGCGGAGCTCGGCGGCCGGGCGGCAGCGGCGCTGCGTGGGCACGGCGCCTGCAGCCGGGCCCCGGCCCCGGGGGCGCCGCCTCCGCCCGCGGCTAGTGCACGGTGGGTGCGAGGGCGCGCGTCGGGGGCGCCGGGCCGGGCGGGGCGGGGCGGGGCGGGAGGGGCGCGCCGACCGCGGGCACCTGGGACGGCCGCCCCCAGCGCGGGCCGAGCCGGGGAGGCTCACGCGGCCGCCCCGGCGGGGGGCGCTGCAGCGCGGGCCCCTCCCGCCTGGCGCCGGGGAGCCGGTGGCTGCCTTTGCTTCCCGCCCTGGGACGGGAGGCTCTGTCCGCTCCCCGGGGCAGCCTGGGCTCTCCCTGCGCCTCCCTCCCGCGCTCTTCTTCCCTGTGCGTTTGAGGAGGTGCTCCTCTCGGGCGGCGGGCAACGCGGGTGAGTGGGGAGAAAACTGCCCGGGGGAGACGGGCCGTGGGGGTGCAGATGGAGGCCGAAAGGCCAGGGAGGTGCAGGGTGCTGGTGGTGGAGGGATGATAGGGACCTGCTGGCAAGTCGTGCCGGCCCCCACCCCCTTCCCTGGGAGGAAGCGCGACTCTCTGAGGACCTGGAGAAGGGCTAGGGCTCTCGATCCCATGAAGAGGGCTTCTCTCAGGGCCATTGCTCCGGGGATTCTGGGTGGGGAGCGGGCCTGAGGGCGGCCCGGGTCTCGTTTGGGCTCCCCCTGGCTCCCAAGCCAGGTTACATAAGGAGGCAAGTCTGCTCCTCTAGGTAACCTGCCCCTCCTCTCCTGCCCAGCCCAGAAGACTCTCTTCTGCCCCGCCCCTCAAAGGAGGTTGAGGGATTGGGCCACAGGGCCTGGATCCCTGGACCCCAGGGTGGCAGACCCAGGCGATGCCTGGGTCAGTGGGAGGGGCTGGGAAGGTGGGAGGCCTTGGCTTTTCTGCAGGGATAGATGGGCCATCCTTGCAGCGGGAGACAGAAGCTGGTGGAAGAGGAACTCGATTGACCCCTTGGGTCAGCTCCAGTTGCAAAGTTGCCTGACCCGTTGCTCAGTGTAAGGCTCGCCCTACTGGCGTCCAGGGCCTGGTTCTGTGACCTGAGCACATGTGCTCAGGGCAGATGTGCTCAGGTCTCTCCAAAATGGGCTTGCAGACCGTGTGTGTGCTTGGGTCTAAATCTTGGTGGACTCTCCTCAGGGTCTTACTTTGAGGAGCATCAGATCTGAAGCTTTAAAGCGTGATTGGGTGCCTGCTTGTCCTTTTCGTCCTTGCTATGAACTGTGTTCCCAAATCATCTCCCTCCCTGCCCCCCCACTCCCTCCCCTGAGGCTTTTTAAAAACACCTCCCATTGCTTTCATCTTTCCAGCAAATCTGACTGCAGCTTGGATGGACGCCTTATCTTCCTTTGCAGGTTTCTAGGGGAGAGTTTAACCAGGTATCAGGTGTGAGCATGGCTCTGGTTTTATATAAACCTGAGGACCGGGGAAGGGAAGCAAGATCTATTCTCGTGCCTCTGGCTGGTGAAGGTTTTGCCTTGTTTAAAATAGGGAGGACAGATTTCTGAAAGACTCTTCTGTTTCTCTTCTTCTTTGGCCTCAGTTCAGAGCTACCAGCGGCTCCAGAATCTTCCTGAAGAGCTGGGTGCTGTGAGATTTGACGGGCTGTTGGAAGGCATGGGCGTTGGGGCCTCTGACTTTCCTTCTAGGTTGGTGGCAGCCACCTCCGAGGAGATGTATGGATAAGCACTCACAGTGTCCCCTAAGGCAGGATTTGGACAAGGATCTCTCTACTCAGCCACCAGGGTCTGTCGTCTGCCCCACCTGTTTGCAGGACCTGTGAGCATCTTTTCCAACCTGCAGAATCCTTGCCAGGGGGAGAAGGGCTGGGCTCTCCGTTTGTTTGTCCGGGGCCGCTCGTGTTGCAGTGGGCTGCCTCTCGCCCGGTGTTTCTGTTTCCAGCTCGGCCCTGGAAGAGAGGGGCCGGTGCAATTCCAGGTTGGCCTGCTCAGGATTCATTCTGCCCCGGCTCGACTTGAGCAGACGGTGCCAGGGCTGAGAGCAAGCTACATTCTTTTCTGCTTTTCTGCTGCAGGATGCAGTTTGCTTTTTTTCCATGTGAATGAATTATGTTTGAAACCGAAATGAGAGGAAGAAAAAATAGAGTGAGTGTGTACGGGTATGTGTGTGTGCATACCTATACAGGCAGGGGGAGAGCAGCAGGCACATTATTTTTCCATTTTCCTTTAATTAAGGCTCTGTGGAGGTGTGTTTGAAAACAGAGGGTCTCCTATGCCTTTGAGGAGGGTGAGAACACTGTTTTGGCTGCGGCCCGGGCCATATGCAGCGTATGGTGGCCAATGAAACTGGGCCTGGCTCGTTCTGTTGCTTGTCTTGGCAGTCGGTTCCGTGGCTTGTGTTACCAGCTCTGGAACTTACGGGCTGCCAAGCTCTGTGTGCCTGTGTGTGTGTGTGTGCGCGCGTGCGCGTGTGCACTCTTGTGCGTGTGTGTGGTTTGGCCTCTCAAAGCTCAGCAGAGACAAATGCCTTAGCGACCCAAGGTTGGAATTTTCAGTCTGTGTTTCTTTAGACTCAATGCTGGTGGTGAGAGGGCCGGCCAGAGCCCACCATTCTGGGTGGGTTTTTTTTGTTGTTTTGTTGTTTTGTTTTTTGTATGTTTTCCTGCTGCAGCCCCTAGGATTCCATTTGTGGAACTCCATTTCCAAAACTTTAGTTGGCCAATGGCATTTTTTTTTAAAGGGCCAAGAATTTGTCACCTGCCGTGTGCATGTCTGTGTTATGTATCATACTATGAACTATTGACACCAATGAACACAGATGGGGTGAGGCGGGAAGAGAGGATAGAAGATCCTCTCCAGTGGTAGTACCTTCCCAACTCTTGTCCAATGGTAGTACCTTCCCAACTCTTTGCTGTTTGGGATAAGACCGAGATGCCTTAACGTGTATTTATTGAGCACCTACATTAGGCAGAGGAGAAAGCTGTGTTTCCAGGCGGGGATCATCAGAAGCATTGCTCTGGTCTCCAGGGAAGACTCTTTCCTTGGGGGAGAGGTCCCAGTTTCCTCTGTGGCCGGGATGGCCCTGCAAGGATTGTGCGTGCGTGTGTGCCATGCCCTTGGCGTCCCCTGATCCCTGCCTCCCCTCGTTCTCTTCTTGTGAGGATGCAAGGACGGACCCTTTGTGAGCAGTGCAGGGATACAGTAGATTGATGGATGCAGAAGCTGCTGGCCTCTGCTTCTGGGTGGGCGACACTGGTGGTGTCTTGTTGCCAGCGATCTGTGTAGCTGTGTTCTGGCAGCTGGAGGAAACTTTAGGAGACACCAAGGCAAAAGACAGGTATTTGGCCTCATCTCTGCACCTTTATACCCAGCATTGACCTGCCACCCTCTGTTTCTCTGTTGCAGTAATGGCCTGGATGCAGGATGGTCTTGCTCCCTGGAGTTTACAGCTGGACAGTGGGACGGCAGAGACTCCTTGGGGAAGAATCTTTTTCACAGCCCTAGGAAAGAGGGATCAGTGCTAGGTGGGGAATGTGTGGAAGGGATGTCCGTGTTCCTCCAGGAAGGAAGGCCTTCATGGCTACGCTGACTTCACGCTCACTAGGTGCAGGCGCTGTTCCAGGTACTTTCCAAGTATTCACTAATTTAATCCTCTTCTCCGCCTTACGGGGCAAATAACGTTGTTATTCCCGCTTTACAGCTGAGGAAAGCGGGATGTGGGGAGGTTAGGGAACTCGCCCAGGGTCCCACAGCTGGTAAGGGGCAGAGCTCAGATTCACTCTCAGACGTGCTCCCACGTTCTTCCTCCTAATGTGCCGCAGCCACCTGTGTGCAGAGCTGGGACAGCCATCGGAGGCACGTGTGAGGCCGCCCCTATTCGTATTCTTAGAGATTTCTCCATCCCTTCATTCTTTGCCTTCTGGATCGGCTTATCTTTTGGAAGCTGATTTACCCACCTCATTTCAGATTCCAAGAGACAGATCATTCCAGATGTTTCCTTAGCTTCAAGAACAGGTTTGGCATTTAACGTTCCGAGATTCACAATAGGTAGTACTACGTTTTGTGACCACTGGCCTGGAACCTTTCCGTCTGCAACCCCCTCCCCTTCCTGGCCAGGGACTTCTGTCCTGCACATTTTCCTCCAGGGAATCTTCCCAGGCTCTGGCCCCCAAGGCCTCCCACCCCCTCTTGCTGATTCTCAGTTGCTGGCTACCTGCTCTTGACTGCTGACCCCACTGGTGTTCCTGTGGCCTGACCCCTGAGCTCCTTTGCTCCTTGATCTGCCCCCACTCACCTCCCCTTCCTCTCAGCGCTGAGCCTTGCAGCCTCAGGCCCTCCGCACTCATTGTGGCCAACTGTTTGCCTGGAGCGGGGCTGACCTTCTCAAAGAGGCCCAGGGATTTTAGAGCCTCCCTTCAACTTTTATTTCTATGGACAGAGAGTTCATGATGCAGATCCCAACTTTCTCTTAACCTACCCCCTACCCCCTTTTCATCTGTCTTTGCCATTCTAGATGAAGATGATGATGATTAGACACTCTCTAACAAGAATAGCCCTTTATGAGCTTGACCCATCAAAGCAAGACTGCTACTTACTTGTAGACGTTTCCATTAAATCAATTATAGCTTACAGATTTACATAAAGGAAACAAGAGAAGCAAATAAGAGAGGAAAACTTAGGTTATCTCTACTCTTCCTTCTTTCAGTTGAAATGACCCTCCATGCTAGTCTCTTCCAATAGGACCCATTTTCTGGAATTGACATGTGTTGCGGCTTTTCTTGTGCATGTACAAGGCAGCGCCCCACACTGTGCTCCTACAAGACCCTATGTAAGTCAGAACAGGCGGAAACAGCTGACAGATCTTTGCTTTAGGTTCTTGCCTCTTGGACCCATCTGGTCCCTATTTCTTCCAAGCCTGCTTGTAAGGGAGCTGCATCAAACCTCCCCAAATCTTAGGCTCAATAACAGCTTAGGGTCTACCGTGACTTCCTGAACGCGCTCTGTCTTATTCAAGCCTTCCTTGTCAGTCTCATCCCTGATCTGTGCATCACACAGCTTTCCTTCATTGGCTAGTTGCCAAGTTGTTCCTGGTCAATGTCCCAAATTGCCAAAATCATTTTGGATTCTAGGCCCTGTCTTTTGAGGTTGAGTCCCATTTGCCAGTTTTGGTCTTCTGCAAACATATATAGCCTGCCCTTTATTTATGCACCCCAGTTACTAACAGAGACTAGAGGGTGTTTATCTTCCTTTCCAACACCCCGGGGCCCTAAAGGGAAAAAACTCTGGGTTCTTCCCCCTAAAGCTTTGACTGCATAGTTCTCCTTTTCCTCCTAAATTGTTTCCGTATGGAACAAGCAGTTGGGGAGATGATTTCACCTCTTGTCGTCTTTCCTATATCTTCCTTGAAGTGGGTAAATTCCTCCTGGCTGTTACTGGTTCCTCACCACTCCCCCCCCCCCCATTTTTATAGATCCCTAAATCACATCAAATCATTTTATTTTTCAAATCACCAAAGTTGCCTTTCAACCTTGGATCGTCAGCCAGCTCTTTCTAGTTAACGAAGACTCAGTTATGAAAGGGAGCTGCTCCAGCCTCTCCATCTTCTGCACCCCTCACCCCCACCCCCAGAGCCGTTTAGGATGACTTAGTGCTGGTGAATGTCAGCTGTTGTGATTGTCTCCTAGGAATGGCATGTGTTAAGGACTTTGTGGTTTGTATCTGAGCAGTTAGGGGCGTCCTTGCGGGGAGAAGAAGAGAAAGGGGGGATTTTTGCTTCTGCAGAGGAAAGCCTGGTGCCTGAGCCTCTTAGAGAGGCTGGCCATTGGGATGGGTTCATGGGGGAGCGGGAATGGCAAGAATTTATGGGGCTGCTTCTCCCAGGGGGTGGTTGCCCCTCTGAGGGGCTTCCACAGTAGCAAAGAATCCATTATATTTTGGGATCATTTGTTAGTGTCTCATTTATGCCATCTGTATGAAAATAAACAGAAGCTGCAACAGAGCCTATCATTCCCAGAATAGAGTGGGGTCTGGCTTCCATCTCTTCCCGAGATGGTTTAGGCAGGGAAACATACAGAAGCCTCTGGAATATTTTTCCTGGGGACTACTGTGGGAACAAATAATCTGGGGGTGGATAACGGGCGTCTCAACTCCCAGAGACAGAGCCTTACCCCACTCACTGAAGTTTGTCCCGTCGTGAATATTTTTTTTCATTTGTTCATTCATTCATTTTTATTTATTTATAAATTCAACACGTATTTGTTGATTACCCTTTCTGTGCCAGAAATGATGCCACTGGGATTCCATGGGGGCAGCAACCAACCATGACAGCTCCTTTCCCCTTGAAATCACCCCTACGTTTGCTGAGTGGCCCCACATGGCACAGTTTGTCCCACAGGAATTGGCACTTACAGGACAGGAAGGTTCTGGGGCTTCTGGCCAAGGAGGAGCGTTTGCTGTGTGTTTTTGCTTGGCTGCACACCTGGGGTGTGGTACCTCAGGGTCTGTGTCCAGCCGAAGCACCAGGCACAGAGCATTTCCCAGCCCCCGCCTCCTGTCTGTTTCGCTGAGCTCACGCGTCCGTCTGGGGGGCACTGCTTCCTTGTGGCATCTAGTCAGGTTTGGCAGAGGGGATTTGGTAAGGCTTGCCCCTCTTCTGAAAAGGAGATGTGAGTTTCTTTTGTCAGTCTGGCTCAGGTAGCCTGAAATCACTCCCTTTTGCCTGCTAGGTGTCCACATGGCTGGGCCCAGGCATCGTTTTTGCCACAAAGGAATGAGTCCTTACATTGGCCTCTTTCGTATTTTCGCTGGAGGAGGCCCCAGGGAAATGTGCCGCTGACCACCCCGTCAGAGCTGCCTTCTGGGGTGGAAACCTGCCTCCTCTGCATTGCGGAGCTGGCTCTGGGGATGGGGGCAGGTGAGGGTGTGTGGGTGACTTCAGTCCAGCTCAGGCTTAGGGAAGGTCACAGGACATTGACCCACCACATGCAAGATGTCTCAGGGGCTGTGGCCATGTCTGGGCTCCCACCCAGGAGGGTGTTCAGGGAACTTCCTACACCTGGATCTGCATTGAAGAAGGCAGAGTAGAGGGTCCTCCACTACGGGCTAGTTCTCAAAACCCACCATTAGAAGGTCATTCCTTCTGCATTAATCTCTGTGGAACCCCAGGAGGGGAGACAAAAAGGGCAGGGTGAGGAAGCTTTGGTTCTAAAACCCAGGGACCAGGAGTCCAGCCCTGGCTTTTCCCCTGTGTGACCTTGGGCACGTAGTTTAACTTCTCTGAGCTTTAATTTCCTCCTGTGCAAAATGAGGATGTGGTTTAGATAAGCACAGGGCCTCTTCCAGCTCTAAGACTATAACTTGATGTGAATGAGTCTCAGATCCTTTTCTGAGATGGCCTGGGGGAGACTAGGTGCTAAGGAGGGGAGAAAGGGTGTGGGATGGGAAGGAGGGGCTGAGGGGCCCCGGTGTGGGAGGCAGAGGGGTGGAGCACCGATGTAGGGCCTGGGGCACCAAATGTGAACTTGGGTGCAAGGCAGGGAGCTCTTTGCAAATGGCCTTATGGGCAGATGCGGCTGGTGTGCTGAGGGCAAAATGGTAGGTCCACTGTCCACTCACATGTACCTTGCTTTTTTATTTATTTCTGAGAGAGAGAGAGAGAGAGAGGGAGAGAGAGAGAGAGAGAGACAGTGTGAGCAGGGGAGGGTCAGAGAGAGAGGGAGACACAGAATCTGGAGCAGGCTCCAGGCTCTGAGCTGGCTGCCAGCACAGGGCCTGATGCGGGGCTCTAACCCACGAACTGCGAGATCATGACCTGAGCCAAAGTCGGACGCTTAACCAACTGAGCCACCCAGGCGCCCCACATGCACCTTTCTTTAAAAGTCATGTCCATTGGAAGTCTTTGTGGTTTGAGGGTACAAATCCCTCACACCCTTTTCCCGTCAGAGTGCAGAACTTATTGAGAAAGGGACACAGGGCTGGATAGGGAACCAAATTTCACCTTGAAAGCGAAACAGAGATGGAGAATGTGGGGTGCGCTTGTGGCCAAAAGGGGCTCCCTAGTGGACCCCTCTCCCGCAGTTCAGACGTGGCAACATCAACGGGGACAGGGTGGGTGTAGTTATCTCCCAGGGCTGCTCTTGCGGCAGGCAGAGCGCCCAAGACAGCGTGGCCATAGGAGAACCTTAATTCTGCCCGACCAGGAGGTGCCGTGCAGTGGATGTCACATCTCCCCTGTCTCGAGAAATATCTCCCTCTTCATGGGAAGAGACTGATGGAGATGGAAAGATTGGACAAAGCGCCTCCAGGATTTCCAGGAAAGTCAAGGTTTTGATTTTATGGCCCTGGGCAGAGAGGTGGGGAGGTGGAGAAGTTCCTCCTGGAATCCAGAAGCGGATTTGTGACTTAACAAAGCTGTGCACATCGGATCTGCGATGTGCCTCCTGGCATCTAGGCGGTCAACAATTGGAAGGGTGGATGGATGGGTGGGTGGATGGATGGACACGAGCCCTGTAAGGGACCAGATAAGTCTGGCTTTCCTGGCAGACATGCCTACTTCCCTCCACACCTTGAAGTGACCATTTCTTATTCACGACCTTCTCCCTGTAGAGAGAAGGAAGAAATAAGAATTCTCTTGGCATCGACCTGTCTAATTTATGTTTTTCTTTCATGCCTGAGTCTGTCTTCCTTTGCATACCTCCTGGGTCTGGCAGAGCCAGAATATGTGTTTGCTTTGAGAATGAGGAGATCGGGGAGGACTTTTCTGATCCCGGGCTCCACTGGGAAAGCACACACTAATGAATTTTATCTCCTCTGCCTCAGTATCTTCCTCATAGTTGCTGCATGCACACACTCACACACACATACTTACCTTTAGCTCCGATTTGCCTCATTTCATATTCAGGGTGTCTTAACAAGTATGCAGAATGGGATGTGTGATTTGAGGGGAGGCACCGTGCAAGACCAAAAATAGCTCCCTCTTGAACAGGTGCGAAGGTGCTTGAAATCTCACCGTTATAATCCATTTTCTTTGGAGGCAGCGTGTTGCAGTTTCAATCCCAACTACTCCAGTTTTCATTGTGTACCGTCTTGAGTGAGTTATCTTTCTAAGCCTTGGCTTCTTCCTCTGTGGAATGGGTCTGACTCTGTCTTATGGGATTGCTGCAGTGCAGAGCACATAGCAAATACTGAATCAATGTGACCTATGCCTGGGTTAAGCATTGTGTTCAGCGCCAAGAATAATGTTGCTGGGAGTTCATTGATCAGCATTTCCCTCCATAACAGAATGGACTTAAGGGCAGGAGGAACAACTGGGGGTGAGGAGGAGGTTGGAGGAACATTAGTGAAAGAAGGGAAGAGTCCTTGGCAAGGCATGGGGGCTTAATTCTTCATGGAACCTCTCACCTGGCTGACAGCACGTTTCCTGATCTCCCCTCACCCACTCCAGGCTGGGCTGCCGCTCCTCCTGCTATGATGCCTGGGCAGATTCCAGACCCTTCCGTGACTGCGGGCTCTCTGCCAGGGCTCGGCCCCCTGACCGGACTCCCCAGCTCGGCCCTGACTGCGGAGGAGCTGAAATACGCAGACATCCGCAACATTGGGGCCATGATCGCCCCCTTGCACTTCCTGGAGGTGAAACTGGGCAAGAGGCCCCAGCCCGTGAAAAGTGAGGTGAGCAAGCCTTGTTCCCCTAGGCAGAATCCGAGGGTAGGATGCCTGGGCCAGAGCCCCAGGTCTAGCCCCACATTCGCAGAGTGACCAAAGCATTGCTGTTCAGGCTCTGAGGACCAATAGCATCTCGGGCCCCACTCTAGAACTCCTGCATCCTCGCTAGGGATTCGTGGACATGTTAAGATTTGGGAAGCTCTGGGCTAGAGCAGGGTGCTGAAGCTGCATCTGATTCTCCCGGGGGCAAAGGAAGGGCGGTTATTGATAACAATAATAAATAATAATATACTGGCGATCTCTCTGGAATGTTGGGAGGGTCAGGGGAGATCGTGGAAACGTGCACATGCTTTGAAAAGGACACAAGAGAATGCCAATTGTGGAGTATCTTTAAACATTATTATTATCGGTCACATCATTGCCTCTACTCCTCTTGGCCCTAGGCTGGAGTTGAATGTGGGCACTTGGGGAAGGGTGGTGTGGCACCCCTTCCCAAAGCAGCTGCCAGACATGGGCATGGCCTTGGTCACTCAGCGTCATCTGCCTTAGATGATGTTTGCAGAGTACCCGCGTGGGAAGCACTCCCTCCTCGGGTCCCTTGAGGCTGGGGCTCCCATGAGCCTTTCCTTGCAGAAGAGCAGCATTTCCCTGGGGACTGGTGAGAAGCAGAAGTCCCCAGCGTGGGTGAGCATCAGTGCTGTGCATGGCCCTAGCCACTTCCCCAGGGCTGGCAGTTTGTCCAAAGACCTGCCCCAGTGAGGTCATCAGCCTGGGCCATCTCTGCAGAGGTTGGACAGAATAGCTGCCAACCTGGGAGACCTGGAAGGGAGAAGGAGCCAGTGGTGGGAGGTGGAGAGGGGGTGGGGGTGGGGGTGGGCACGGAAGCTGCTGAGCATAGGTGCTCATGCGTAGGCAGGGGTGCACCTGGATGTGGTTCTGTCCTGTCGCCTGGAGTGCAGAGGGCTGCCCTTTCTGGAGAGAGAGGGATTCCTGAGTGGGGAAAGGTGTCTGGGTACCATCTTGGGTGTCTTAC
>NW_024080697.1:1829931-1857569 GCF_003009895.1 Hyaena hyaena
CTTTCATTCCCATGAGGGTGTTTTGCCCGTGGAGGTGGTGAGTGGCCCAAATGTCTAGAGATCCCAGGTGTCATGGGTGCAGGGAATCAACCTGGCTTCCTAACCAGAGGGGCTGTGTCAGGAGCCTGGGAAGAGCTCTGGACTGGGGTTCAAGCTTCTGGGTTCAAAATCTGGGTTCTCCTTCGCTTACTCCCCACACGACCTTGGACAAGTCAGCTATCTTTCTGAGCGTCAGTTTCCTCATCTATAAAAGGAGGAAACTGACACTCATCGAGTTGCATCATGAAGATTAAGTGAGGCACTGTGTAAAAAGATGACCTTGATTCCAGCACGATATGACAGTAAATCACCTTTTCTAGGGGCTGAGGCTGTGTGTAGTGAATCACACTGCAAATTCTGAGAGCATTGGCCTTTCCAATGCGTTGTGCCTTTGATCTGGGTTTCAGGGAAGCAAGCAGACCTGTTTCTGGTTGTTCCTGCAGCCAAATTTTAGTTACCGTTGCTCTTCAACCCTCTGTTTTCCCCTAAGCTGCTTTGTGTGACCCCTTATCTTGTTTCCTGCGGTGTTAAGGTCATTGCTCGATTCCTGTGAACCATCAGTTTTTTTAGCAGCCATACAAAGTGGCCCTTTCTGTCAATGCTGGCCATCTCTCTTAGGTGTCCCCAGGTCCATTGGCAGCAGGGACTCAGAGTTGGGAAACTGGGTCATCTCACTGGGGAGCACCACTGGCTGAGCTACTCTGGCACCAGCCACCCCTCTCTCCCTTCCCTGCTCCGAGGCAGAAGACAACTTGGCCTGATATTGGAGCTCTGAGACCTGGGACCTACAAGCAGATTCCGTCAGGTTCCAGATTCTTGGAGGTGCTGGGAGTCAGCTTGCGGGCCTCCTCTGCGTTTAGCGACCCCTTGAGGCTGCACATATCCTGTCCTATGCTGGGGCCCACTGGGCTCTGCTTCATGGCTGGGGCTGCAGGGATCCCCTTTACTGAGCACAGTGCCTGTGCATGTTCTGGGTGGCAGGCTCCTGCACAGCTTACCTCCATGGCCCTCTTCCCCCCCCTCTCCCCAGCCACCACCAACAAAAAACTTTGGCTCTTTGGAAGCATTGTGGGAAAGCAGAGTGCTGCATTGGACCAGTTTGGCTATGGAGTTTACTAGTCATTTGAGCTTATGTTTCCTCCCTTGTGAACGTGAGGGAGACAGACCCCCTCTCTCACCCCATATACAGAGATTAACTTGAAATGGATCCAAAACTTAATCTAAGAGCTAATATTATAAAACTCTTAGAGAAAGCAGCTGTTGAATCTTCATGAGCAATGATTTCTTAGATAGGACCCTAAAAATACAAGCCACAAAATAAAAAATAGATACATTTGATATCAAAATTAAAAACTTTTGTGCTTCAAAGGACACAAAATCAAAACACAGCCCACAGAATGACAGCAAAGTTTTGCACATTATAGATCTGATAAGGGACAAATAAAGTATATAAAGAACTATTATAACTCAATAATAAAAATGGGCAATGCCCATTTCTACAGAAAAGATCTATGAATGGCTAATATGCATATGGAAAGATGCTCAACATCATTAGCCATCAAAGAAACGCAAATCAAAACCACTGAGATGCTGCTTCACACCCACTAGGATGGCTGTTATAAAAAAGAAAAATAATAAGTACTAGTGACAATGTGGAGAAGTTGTAATCTCCATCACTGCTGGTGGAAATGTAAAATGGTGCAACCAACTTAGAAAACAGTCCTCAAAAGGCTAATTCCACTCCTAGATATATACCCAATAGAGAGGAGTACATGTCCACACAAAAACTTGTACATGAGTGTTCACAGCAGTATTATTCATATCTCAAAAGTGGAAACAACTGAAATGTCTATCGATTGATGAATGGGTAAATGAAATATGATATATCCACATAGTGAAATATTATTTGGCCATGAAAAGGAATGAAACATTCATACTTGCTACAACTTGGATGGACCTTGAAAACATTATGTTTAGAGAAAGAAGCCATTTACAAAGGATGACGTACTGCAGGATTCCATTGGTTTGAAATGCCCAGGAAAGGCAAATTCATAGAGACAGGAAGGAGAACCATTTCCCTGGTGCTTGGGGCTAGGGCAGATGGGAGGGGTCGGTGGGGTCAGCTAAGGGACATGGGATGTCTATTGGACGTAATGAAAATGCTCTAAAATTTATTGTGAATATACTAAAAGCCACTGAGTTGTGTCCTTTAAGAAGGCAAATTGTCTGGTATGTGTGAATTTTATCTCAAAAAAGCTATTTTTAAAATGGGGAAGCATAATACCTACATCACATAGGTGTGGGGAAGATTCAAAGACATAATCATGTAAATCACCCGGCATGTATCAAGACTCTGAAATTAGTAGCTATAATGATTAAAACCACCTTTTAAGCCAGCAGTAATGAAAAAGTCAGGATCTGGTTAGGGGCATTTTCTTCTCTTTCCTTTTTATTGCTAGCGGCCATCCAGAAGCAAAGAGAGCAATCTGGCAGGATTTTGTATGGAACTCAGGAGGAAATGTGGAGTAATCCTGGCTACTCATTAGAGTCCCCTGGAGAGTGTTTAAAAAAATATTGACGTGGAGCCCAGAGATTCTGATTCAACTGGTCTGGGTGGGGCCAGCAGGTGGTTTTAGCCCTTAGCTGATGGTTGCAACCTTTGGTACAGTTTAAACTGGCCCAGTCTTCGAAGAACTGAGGATATCTGGGTTCAGGATAGAAGGCTCATGTGAGCAATCCACTTTATAGTCTGCCAACTGTGTTTGTAGACGTTATCTCTTGATCTGTTTAATGACCATACAGGTAGGTGTTATTAGTACTACTAGTCGTGAGAGTACTGAGGCTCAGAGAGGCTAAGCCATATTTAAAGCATAATTTTATTTTATTTATTTATTTTTAAAGCAAGATCCACACACATGCTCATACCTATTAGTTATCAAATCAACATTCCAGGGTATTGCCTGTGGCCAGGTTAATCTATTTTGGGCAGAATTCAGAACAAAGCTTTTCCTGCTACTTCTCTCTAACTGACAAGCATCCTGAGAGTGCAGGGCAAGCTGATAAATGTTATATACATATGTACATATTCACACACACACACACACACACACACACACACCATTTGTAACTACTGATCTGTGTGTACAAGGAAAACACAAGACAGGAATAATTTGGATCCTGAGGCTGTCAGAAACTCTTCCCCAAAACCTTTAAGTTCTACATCAATCACCGCACACCTCTGACTTTAATAAGGCTATGATACAATGGGAGTGCCTTAATAACATACCACATTTACCTGTTTAGTATATTGTGGTATCATTTGAACAATAGACTTCTACTGCTGAAACCAATCTGAAATCCACTGGTTTACATTGGTGTTACAGTGGGGCAGCGGCACCAGCATCTGGGAGCACCTTAGAAGTGCAAGGTCTTGGGGGTCACCCTGAGGGTAGAGTCCAGAAATCTGGGATGTAACAAGCCCTCTAGGGTATTCTGATGCTCTCTGCAAGTCTGGATGACCTGCAAAGTCCCTTCCAGTCCTGAGTCTGAGAATACCTATGAGGGCCTAAAGCCACATTTCCCCCACAAATCTATCTCAAACTTTCTGGGAGTCCTGCACACCATCAGCTGTTAATTAATGTGTGTGATACCTGACTCTGTGTAAGGCAAGGTTGTAATCTGAGTCAGCAAACATTTCCAAACCAGTTATTTCCAGGTATTGGGATCCTCTAGGCTTTTAGCATTCACACCCTAAGGGACTTCCCAATTAATTAAGCTGCCGAGCTTGTCAATAGGCCGGTTCCTTTATAGTTTTTGAAGGGAGAACCAGATAAGCTATTCATCACTGTAGCTGGCTGGAATTCTCAGCCGCTTTGGTCTGAGAACTTGGGTGGGGGGAGCTTTCCACCTCCACCCCACCCCCACTCCTACCTCCACCTGCCTGGGAGCCGGGAAGCGTTTCCTTTCCCCATCTCTCAACTTTTATTGCATCCATTTCATTACATAAATCACTCCTGGTGAAACCCTGCCGTCCTCCAGGCCAGGTATCCCTGGCTGTGAATTCACTGGCCGTGTCATCTGTGTGGGATTTTTATTAGCCGGAGTTCAGTACCCACAAAATAGAGGTCGCCGTTCTGCTCAGCGATTTGTCTGTTATCTGTGCCTTATGCCTGCAAGAAATTGGCTGAAATCTGTGTTTTAGCTGCACAACCGGCATACAGATTAAAACGAACTGCATTGGTGGAGAATAATTAAGCCAAGGACCTTGTTTTTCACCTTCATGATGAAAGACAAATGACTTCCAAGGCTTTAATAGGATAATGGCACTTGAAATGTTCTTCTACTTTGGCCAACTCGGGACTTTCAGAACAGCCCTGTTCATGAATATTCTTTGTAACAACTGCATTTTCATTTAATTATAGATAGTCATTTTGCAGGAGCTCTTGCCTCTGTCTTTTGGTGTTTTGTTTTGTTTCGATTTTTTTTTTTTGCCCCCATGTAATCAAGGCATATTACACTGCTATTGTTAAAGAATTATTAACTCTTTTTGAGAAAATTGATTTTCCCTCCCAGATATATTCTGCTCCTTACCAGTCTTGTAGCGATGGGGAGAGTCTTGTGGGGGGCACTCTTTCTCTCCCTTTCTCATCTTTTGAATCAAATGTCAATTGGGCAAGAAAATTAACTGATTGCCTAGTGGGAAATTAACCTTACCAAACCATAAATATGAAACAGACCTGAAATAGACGTATTTCGACAAAAGCCATCATTCTTCAAATGATGCTCTTCTCCATCAAATGGATTTCCCGGCAATAATCAGCCCTTTTCTCTTCAATGTTAGACTTTCTGTCCCGGCCAAGGTGATTTTTCCTATGCTTCCTGGCCTCGCTTTCTTAGTAACAGTGTTTGCTCCTTCCTTAGCAGGACCGTACAGAAATGGGTGTCACCCTGCCCAGCTGGCTTTTTCAGGCTTTGTTCAAAACACAATGCTGTCTTTTCTTAGCAGTGGAAACGGCAGTTCTCCACTGCTTTCTGAGAGAATGGTCCTTCCCTATTCTGCTCATATAAACCAGCCCTATGCTCAGCAGCCTATTGTTTTAAGAGTTCTCTTAATGCAGGAAAAGGTTCTTACAGAGGACAGGGGTGCTGGGAGGGCCAAGGTCGGAGGAATGCTTTGTCTTGCTGAAATGTGTGGAGACAGAGAAGTTGCTTCAGATAGATGCCCGCCCTCCCCCTGCCCTGCCCCAACCCTCTCCACCTCCCCACCCCTCCAGCCCCCAAACCAGCCCCAGGAGGTTCTGATGCCCAACAATGGCAACAGCATCAGGCTTTTAGTTCATAAGGAACGTGTCCCCTGCCTCTAGAAGGTGTTCCAGGAAGCAATGGTATTTGGGTTGGCCCTGCCACCATCTGACCAGGGACCAAGGCAGACTTACTCTTCTTCTCTGAACTTGAGCTTCCTGGCCTGCAGATGCCACAGGGTGCTAGGATCTCTAAGTCTTCTCAGTTCCGGAACCTTAGGATGGGACTTGGCTTAGAGCCCTACCACTCCCCACCATTTCCTGTAGATGCTGAGTGCACTGAGCAATTGCCCACCCACCTGTGCCCCCAGTCACCAGAGCTGAGTGAATCATCTTGGCAGGTAAAGCCATTGCCTCTGGCAGTTCTTGTTCCGAGCCTTCACCCGGTGGTTGGCTGGGCTGGTATGATGCTGTGAGTGAGCACGGCTTCCACTACGTGGGTTTGTTCATAGGCCAATGTGTTTGATTACAGCCTGGCCTTGGGGGGTATCTGGAGTGAAGTCAAAAGAACAGCAGGCTGGGAGTCAGGAGTCTTGCCCAAGTCATCAGCTCTGTGGATCAGGCCTCCCTTTGTTGAGCACTCCCAGTGGCCACAAACTCGGCAAGGTGCAGAATGCACACAAAATTAACAAGACACAGATTTCTGCTTTCATGGAACTCCCAGTTTAGTGGAGGGGACAGAAACTGAGGACAGAATACAGCAATACAGCGCAGTGGGGGCCAGGATAAGCTCAGAGTTCTATGGGAGCCCAGAGCAAAGGGACACCTCCCCAGCCTGGAAGGGATGAGAACCAAGGAGGCCTTCCCGTAGGTGGTGATGCTTGAGCTGAATGCAGAGGATGAGAGCAAGCCAAGGAGACAGCAGGGGCAAAGCATGTGGCCAGGTGAGTGTGGGGTATGAGAGGCTCAAGGTTGCAGGAACACGGAGTGTAGGGTGGGATAGACGGGAGTGAAGACTGCACACATGGGGCCAAGTCACAGGGCCAAGTCACATGAAGGTGCTTGAGCTCTATCCTGAGGGTAACGAGGAGTAACTGGATGAGATTTGCGGTTTAGAAAGATCCCTTCAATGGCTGAGCTGGACGATGGTCATGTGGGGTCAGGAGATAGAAAGAAGCCTGGAAAGTGGCAATGGGGATGGCGAGTGGGGAGCAAACATGAGGAGGATTTAGGATGTAGAACTGGATGGTCTGAATAGTGAAAATAGGAGATAAAGAGAAGGACAGGTGGGGGAGGGCTGAGTGCCTAAGTCCAGTGAACAGGTGGTAGCAGCCTGGGGTGGAGAACGGACAGGAAGTAGCCCATTGAGGATAAAGACTTTGAAGGGCTCAGGGACATCCAGACTGAACGTCCAGCTGGCAGTTGCATGTTTTGGCTTGAGCATAAGGATTTGGCTGTATTCATATATAAATGGTAGTTGAAACCACACAGATAGATGGAAACTTTAAACGCCTATGGGTGTTACACATGGAAGGAGAAAAGCGGCAGGCCAAGGATAGGACCTCAGGAGACATCGGCCTGAAAGGGACAGGAAGAAGGTCCTGGGCGAGAGACAGAAAAGGAGAGGTCAGAGAAGTAGGAGAGGGGCAGACAAGGTCAGTGTTGTTCATCCAGAGCATAGAAAATTCCAGAAAGAGGAAGTCAGGTGGAGCCCAAAGGCCCAGGGAGGCTGACTAAGCAGTGACCCAGGCCCTACCCTCAGGTGTGAGCCTTGGGGCAATCTACTTCCTTCCCTGGGACTCAGTTTCCTCATCTGTAAAATCCAGGAGTTGGCCTGGGGGCCTCGCCTTTCTGGCTTTAGGAGTCTGTGAAGTGACTATTTCTGAAACTCCTTAAAAGGGAAAAGATGTCCTTCCCACAGCCCCTTCTGTCTTCCCTCAATCAAGCGAACATTGCTCTTGAAGTTTGGGTGAAAAAAACCCCATGGATGGCAGAGCTAGACAGGACTTGGGGCAGAGTTGAGTCCGGCCCACTGTTGGAAGGCAGCCTGATGTAATGGAGTTTGAACCCCTGTCTGTTCTCGGCCTGGCGACCTCTGGCAGACACATCACCTTGTTTCCTCAACTGTAAAATGAGGCCCCTAATACTCACCCTGCAAGGGTGTTTGAAGGTTAGTGGGAAGTAGGAACTACAGTGTTTATTACAGATGAGCCATAGGACGGGGAGAGAATTGATTGGCCCATGGTCACATACTGGGGTATTTCGGTGACTAGAATCAGGTGCTGATGACCAACCCCACCAAGGTTTGTCACTTGCTGGGGTAGTAAATTAGCAGCCCACGAACTGGTGCAGCCCACAGATGTTTGGCCCACGAAGTGTCCTTTTCAAGATGGAATTTGTTGCCAACATTAAAAATTGGGAGATTTTACTTAACAGCCCATATTTTCAGCTAGGCTTAAAACCTCGGAAGATGTGGCAATGCCGAGTCTGTGCTGCTGGAGTGAGGCCGGTTGGGGCGTCCTTTCTGCAGGCCACAGCCCCATCCAGCCCCGTTCCCTTGCTAACGTTACTTTCTTGGCCCCCCTGGAGGTGACTTGAGTTTTCAACTCGAGCCTTAGACTGACCACTTGGCTTGAATTTTCTCTTACAGCCCTGCCCACTGCTCACTGAAACTGCCCAGTATCTCACAGCTGAGGTCCAGACTGTGGCTGTTTAGAGAGAGGGGGCTTGTGGGAGAAGCCAGGGCAAGAGGGAGAAGGGTTGCCAATGGCTGAGCCCCCGGGAGATGCCGAGGGGGGAGGCCTGGCCCCTGCAGAGTGCGGGGGCGGGGGGGGGTGCAGCAAAGGTGTTGGATGGAGGCCCCTGGGGTTTCCTCCTTCCTTCCCCGGTGGGGGGAGGGGGAGGGGGATTATAGGCCTTGCCCGGCTGGCTTGCGGGCATCTCGCCCCTGGACTGCCCCACTTTGGTGCTGCGTGGCTGGACAGGGGAGTGGCGAGGAACCACAGACCCTGGCTCCGTGCAGCCGTGTTTATGTAGGGGAATGTCTGGTATGTTTGGTATTTGGGTGTTTACTTCCCAGGGTGCTCATGGGTCCCTGGTGTTGAAATGTGGCTCCTCCATGCAGTGTGGCTCCTGGCGGGCAGGGGAGGACCTAGTGGGCCTGGCCAGGGCTGGATTCGGAGGCTCCTGGGCCGCTATTACCCCTGGCCTGATCATCGACAACTCCCGTGCCTTGAAGCACCCCCATCCTGCCCTCCACCCCAGGTCTCTTGTGCCAGATTCTGCCCTCAGGGGAGGCGGGGCATGCCCCAAGCTTTCTTCCTGCCTCACCTGGGAAGGTAGGCCCAGAATCTGGCACTTACCAAGGCTTCCTATGTCCCAGACTCAAGAATGGATCTTAGTCCTCACTACAGCCTTGTGTGGTGGGGCTCAGTGCCTTCCCCTGCAGCTGGCGTGCAGAGGCTCAGAGAGGCCAAGTGACTTGCCCAGGAGCACACAGTCGGTGCTCCTCTGAGACCACACTGTCCTCTTAAACCCTAAAGTTTGTGCTGACAGCCCCGAGGCTGTGAGTCTCAGCTAAGCCTTGTTCTCCGTGCCCATGCTACAGTCCTTAGTGCAAGATAGAGCCTTGCAGACCTTCACTGGCCTGGTGAGTGCTGGGGGGGGGTCTGTTCTGGGTCCCCTCCCACTTCTGCTTGTCATTGTCACCAGCTTTATTATTCTTGCCTTTATTGCTTTGTCCATGGAAGAGTGTCCGTATTTTCAGTGCCTCAGGTTAAAGCGTCATTACTCTTGCTCATCCTATCTCTTTGTGGGTCCCACAAGATATATTTTTGGAAATGCTTATGAAATATCAGAATTCAAGATCAAATCTGGGCGAAGGTTGCCACCATGTGAAAGCCACATAGCCTGCAGGAGAGGTGTGGAGGAGGCCCCTCCCGTAAACCAGTCAGCTTTTTTTTTTTTTCAAAAGGTTTTTTTTTCAATGTTTATTTATTTTTGAGAGAGAATGAGAGAGAGAAATTGAAAACACACATGATCAAGGGAGGGGCAGAGAGAGAAAGAGAGAGAGAGAATTCCAAGCAGGCTCTGTGCTGTCAGTGTAGAGCAGGACGCAGGGCTTGATCCCGTAAACAGTGAGATCATAACCCGAGCCAAAACCAAGAATTGAACGCTTGACCGACTGAGCCACCTACGCGCCCCCCATAAACGAGTCAGCTTTAATGCTACACATTCAGTGTTGCTTGTGCAATAAATTGTTTTTATTTTAAAAGACCCAAATAGGAAAAAACAACATGGTCATTGCCCTCAGCATCAGAAGCTTCTATTGCTACTTTACAATCCCATCACCAGGCCAGAGCCAAAAGGACAGGGGCCCTGTTACCATATGTGTGTGGGGCACACATAGACTGCCAGCCCTTCACAGAACCGGAGGCTCTTGGGCCCTGGGGCCAAAAGGCCTGGCTTTGAAGCCGCCACTGACCTTCTGGGCAGCCTTGATATCTTTAGTTTCCTCATGTGTAAAAGTAGGGAGGCTAATAGGTCTGTCCCAGATAGTTCACTGAGGCCATTTAACCTGCCGAGACCCCGAGTCCAGAGGACTTGACACCTACCAACATGAACCACTATTTGCTTAAGCCTTTCTGCATCCAGGCTCAGCCACTTTCCAGCTGTTCTAGAAGCATAGCTCCTGGGTAACACTGATTCTCCCCTGAATCACTGGAGGCTACCTTCTGCGCCTCCGTCATCACCCGGCATCACCTGACTTTGCAAGAATGGGCTCCTGGTGTCCCAGGCATCCTTCCGTTGCAAGAGGCGGAAACCTCAAACTCCCTGCAGGCCAGAGGGGGAATTTTTCAAGATAGATTCAGGGGTATGCATCATGGACCCAAGGGGCAGGAATCATAGGCCTCTCCAGGAGCGGGATCAAGAGGATTGAGATAGTTTCTTCCTCGGTGTGTGCTTTCAGTCTGTTCACTTGGCCTGTCTGAACATGAACATGACCTCTGTGCATGCCCTCTATGTTTCTCTTTCTAGTGGCGCTGCCTCTATGTCTCTGTCCACCCATCTTTGCCTCTCTGTGCTCTCTCTTTCCTCTCTATCTCTGCCTTCACCTTCTCTTTCTCAGGGCCTGGACCAGGGCGAGATGACCCAGATGCCCAGTGCACAGCATTTAAGGAGGCAGTCTGTCATGGGTACCGGCCCTGCCCCTGCTTGAGCTCTAGAATGAGTGTCTCCTTGGGTGCATGTCCTGGGCACCTCACTGGCAGCACCCTGGCCCAGGCCCTGCTTTTCTCTCTGTCTGCCCTTCCTTCTTTTTGTCTCTCCGACTCCCCTCCGTGGCTGAGTGTTTGTTTCTCTCCTGCCGTCCCCGTCTTTGGTTTCCTCTGCTCATCTGCAGGCTTCAGCAGCCTCCTCGCAATCGCTCTGCTTCTCTGGACACATGGCTGAAGCTGCTTGCCCCTCAGTCCAGCAGTCCAAGTTCAAGTTCAGATTTCTGGGAGGTGAATATAGCGCCGCTTGGTCAGCTGTTCACACCTTCTCCAGTCAGCTGTGGCCGCGGGCTCCGGTCCCCCAGTCCACAGGCAGAGCCTTGGGAACAGCTCAACAGGAGGGCCTGCTTGGCCATGGGTCCCCTAACCTGTCCCTTCAATGTGAAGTGTGGCACAGGGGTCCCCTCACTCCTCACCCCAGAACACAGCCACCTTTGCCCAGGGCCTTCCTGGGAATTTGGAGGAAAACAGAGCCAGAGCTACGTTTGAGAAGAGGCCTCCATCTCCTGGGTCTCTAAATGTAGTGAGCGTCAGGCAGCCTCCTCCTCGAATATTCTCGTTCTTCCAGCTGCATCTGCAGAAAAAAAAAGCCATCATGCCCCATTTTGGGGTTCCGGTTTTAGATGTCTGCACTGTGTGTGGTGACAGCACTCTCTGCTGTCTCACCCCCTCATGGCCAAATGTTCAAGAGACTCGGAAACGTCAAGGAGCGGGGGCAGCAGCCTTGGCGCTGGGGTGAGAGAAGGAACTGGAGGGGGCTAGCGGTGGGTGGGCAGGGGTGTGTGCAGCGGGTCCCAGGCAGGGGACACAGAGCGTGAAGGCCTGGGCCAAGGTTAGCCTGTGGGGGTGTGAGGGCTGAGGGGGCACTGCCCAGCTCCCCTCTTCTTTCCAGCGGGACTTTGGCAGCTGGTTTCCAGATCTCCTTGGGTGGCTCTTACATGGCAGCAGGAGGATTTGGGGAAGATGCAACACAGTGTTGGTGGGGAAGGTGTGGTGATGGGGCTTGGGGGCCATTTCTTGCCTCACTGGAGATGTCAGCTGAGGTGGAACATGGTGGCAGGGAGGCCTGGGGATGGGCATGGAGGCCGCTGGCGGCTGTGGAACTTTAGGGGGCTGTTGAGGCTTCTGTGCACAGCCTGGATTGTGTCAGCGCCTGTTTGAGATTCGTGCAGACCCGCCACAGCCGTCGGGCCTGGCCCCGACCGAGACTCCGTCTTTGGTCATTGTGCTTCTAGGGAAGATGGGATCCAAGCCTCAAGCGTTGCTGGGCTCCTGCAGACAGAAGAGGCCATCCCTGGCGGCCAAGCCTCCTTATTAGCACTGGGGAAAAGCTGATGCAGAGGCAAACGTAGGCAAGCAATTGCTTTTATAATCATAGAATCCATGCCTGTGCCATCTTTCCCTGAAATCTGTTATTGCACTTATTCATTTGGCCAACCTTTGCTGAACTCCTGTTAAGTGCCAAGTACTGTCCAGGTGTTGGGGATCCTTGGGTCCCCTGTCCTCCAGCCCAGCAGGGAGCGCAGATATCTGCACGCACAGAGAGCTAGGACAGGATGTGCTAGACACCGGAAAGCAGGCTGCTCAAAGTACCTGTAGCAGCACAGGGAAAGCAGTTAATTCTTTCTGGGGAGTCAAAAGAGCCTTCCTGGAGGAGGTGACATTTGCTCTTGAAGGTTGAGTAAGAGCCTACGAAGGAGGAAAAGAAGGTTATCTCAGGAGGGCCCAGCTGGCATGGAGAAGGCGGGGCATGTGGGGAGAAGGCGATGGCTGAGGGGATTGATAAGGCCGGACAGACTGGGGGGTTGGAAAGCCCCTGATGTGGGCATTGGTCTGGCCCTGTTGAGCCTCTTTGTATATGCTGCCGGATGGGGCAGCTTTCGTTTGCCCGCGGCTTTGTGCAGGGCTGGGGTGGGGGAGCTGGGCCTGGGAGGACAGAGTGGTGTCTCCCAGGAAATGGCTGCTCTGCCACAAGCCGGGTTTGCTCCAGGCCCCGCGAGCCCGGTGGCACCCAGGTTGCACACATCACCTTGGCAGTTTGTGGTCAAACCCTCCTGGCCGAGGGGAGATTGCACTGCCGGCCACTTCCTCCAGTTCCTTCCCTTTGCCTGTCGTCACGGTTACCTTGGCCCGGGTGGGGGTGAGGTTGAGGTTGGGTGGAATCAATTCTGTCCAGGTTTCTATTTTCGCAGATGCAGGTCAGCCAGAGGCGCTGTCACTTCTGGGTCTGTTTCAAGGGAGGCCATGGGGCCGGGAGGCACTTGGGTGTGGCTGTGGAGACAAGGTGCCTCTCCAGCCAGCCTCCCAGAAGGGGTGGGGGTGGGTCAGGGAGAAGCTCCGAAGAGGTGCAGAAAGAGAAGGGGGTTGCCTTACGAGGGCCTGTGTCGATGGCCGTGGGTGCTGGTCTCCGGCCAGGCTCTCCGTCCTAAGCTCCCAGAGCATGCTGGGAGTGCACAGAGAGGGTGTTTATTTTCCTGGCCTGGAGCCCTTTAAGCTGAGACCTTGTTCCAGGCCTCAGGCTGCCAGGTTCACCCCCACTAGCTCAAGAAGTGAGAGAGTTGGCAAGGCCAGGGCAAGCCAATGACTTCTCTAGTGGCCTCTGACTCTAGGCTGTTCCCCCAGCCCAGCTGGTCCTGTGTGTCCTCCAGATTCTCCTGGTAGCTAACAGACAGCAAGAGGCACCACTTTGAAGTGACCCTGACCGGTCAGGGCTGTGTGGGCCAGTGGTCAGTCAAGAGCGGGAGGATTGAAGTGAGAGAAATCCCAGCTGGAATCCTAACTCTGCCATTTCTTAGTTGGGTGGCCTTGGGTAAATGGAACCCTTGAACTTCAGTCTCCCCACGTGTAAAATGGGACAGTAATAGTACTTTCCTTATGGGTTGTAAAGATAACGTGACTTGTGTTGAAAGCATTTAACAAATAGGCATCAGAGAGCAGCTCTTGCTGTTAGTATAACTGAAACAATAAAACCCGTAATTTTGATCGAAAGTCAGGGTTGGTGGGCAGTGAGTTTCTTCCTTCCCATTTAATGGGTCCCATTTTACGCATGGTAAAATTTCTCATGTGTCTTGGGGGAGAAGCAAGCAGACCTGGAGACTCGGGAGGCCCCTCTGCCTGTGTCCCATGCGGGGCACTTGGGGGAGCCCTGGCATCCTGGGACACAGCGGGGAATCTTGGGGGACAACATGCAGAAGCAGCAAAATGGATCAAAGCCTGGTGAGGAGACTGGGGAGACCGTTTACTAGCACCAGGAGGTAGATCGGAGCATCTGGAAGGACCAAGAGGAAGGGCGAGGGTACCTGGGGGCGAGCGTGTGGGGGTAGAATGTGAAATCTGCGTCCATGCCCAAGGTGTTTTTAAAGGAAGTGCCTAGGAACCACTGACCTGGAAAATAGTGCCCAGAAGGCTTGGGCTGGGCAAGAGAACAGGCCGTCACCACCCACTGGGTGCCACCTCTGTGTGAATAGACTTGCCAGGCTCAGAGCCTCCTGAACTCTGGCAGAACCCGGGCGGCCCTGCCCTCCTGGGCACTGACCCCTCCCAGGTTTGCCCATCTGCTCCACCAGGATCCGTGGGCTGGCTGGGAAGCGTTTCCATCCCACCAGCGGGGACGCCAGGGGGCTGGCAGACAGGGACAGCTCCGTGCCCACGGAGAAGGGGCGATTATCCATCTGCCTGTCCACGACAGGAGGGAAGCCGTACTCCAGGCCTGCCTCGATGTCTAATCCGCGGCTCTGTGCCCTCACAGCTAGATGAAGAAGAGGAGCGAAGGAAAAGGCGCCGGGAGAAGAACAAAGTGGCGGCAGCCCGATGCCGGAACAAGAAGAAGGAGCGGACGGAGTTTCTGCAGCGGGTGAGCAGGGCAGCTGGCCAGGGCGGGGCACCTGTCTCGTTCTTCAGAGCAGGCCTGTGCACGTGTGGGCCAGGAGACGTCTGTCGTCACCGAAGCCCGCGGAATCAGTGTGTGCCTGCTGCCATCTGTCCAAGCAGCCGTGACCCCCTGTTCTTGCCTGCCTTCCATCTAGTGCCCTTTCCCTGAACCAAGACAACCAAGGGCAGCCGGGAGCATGTCTTGCCCACTCAGATCCCTGAAGGCCAGAGAAGGTGGGAGGAGCCAGCTCCCCTCTACTAGTCAGGCCCTGGTGCTGATTGGCCCAGATGGGCCAGGACCATTACTCCCCACTTCGAAGGCCTGGTGGCTGCCAAAGTTGTCTCGCGTGGATGCTAACAAAGTAGGTGACAGCGCCCTGCCCTGTGTGTGAGCGGTGGACAGTCTCTTCCAGCCCTGCTTCCCATCTGGCTGGCCACAGCTCCACTGAACATGACCCCCACCCTGCTGCCTCCAGGAACCAGAGGTCAGCTCTGCATGCAAAGGCCGGCAGAGCCAGCCCCCCACCTCAGAGCACATCCCTGCCCTTTCATTTGGAAGGTGCCAAGCAGGGTGTTTGTTCTTTCTCCCCTGAGTCCTATCTCTTAGGCCTTTACTGTGTTTCAAAACTGGTAGATGGCAGTGAAGGGGCATGACCAGAAAGCTCGTCAATCCAGGCCGGAAGTCTCCAACCTCCACGGTCTGGATCACTTGTTTGTTTCTAAATAAAACAGGAACAACATATAACGATAATAATACCATGGGCCCCACCGTTGCTGCGAACATTTGTAAAGTTGGGCAGTGTGTGGAGTGCTATAAGTATATTATCTCTGTATTGGCATAATAACTGTATGAGATAGGTACCCTCATTATTTTGTTTACAGATAGGGAAACTAAGGCATGATGAGGTTAAATTACTTGCCCGGGTCCTTCAGCAACTAAGTGGTAGAGCTGAGATTCAAGCCTGAGGCTAACTTCAAAGCGTTTGTTCTTAACACTCTGCTATCCTAGCTCTAGTTCATTCATTCATTCATTCATTCACTCACTCATTCGCTGATTTGTTGACAAGCATTTTTATGCGTGTACTAAAAGCCCAGCACTTTGCTAGGTGCATTGGGGGACACACAGGAAGGAGTAGACCATGGTGTTTCCGGTGGGAGCTGGGGAGACAAGGCTCACTTGGCCTCGGTTTTCTTTGATGCTGGAGGATATATGGGTCTTTTCTCACACTTGCTACAAGCAGAGAGAAGATCTGAGGTCCCAGGTATAGACAGCGTGGGGCTGTGTGTACACCTGGGGCTCTGAGCATCTAAGGCAGGGGGATGGCCATTACAGGTGGGAGTTAGACTCCTAGAGCTGAGAGCCTCCTCGGAAGAGATGGCAGACCGACACTGGGCTGGAAGTTTTCAGGAGGTTTCTAAGACACAGGTCTCACATGCGCATTTCAGATGGATGGCGTGTCCCACACCTCATTTCCAGCCCTGAGTGTCCACCGAGCCGGGGAAGGCCCAGCAGGGAACAAACAAGACCCCTGCCTTCAAGGGCTCGGCAGCCAGTTAGCAGGCAATACATACGTCCAGTGAGCACACCCTGGTGCGGTGAACGGTGCCAAATGAATGGTGCTAGCTGCTCTTCACATTCCAGAAACACTTGCTGAGCACCAACCGTATGCAGGCCTATCACATGCCTCATTTAATCTTATAACATTTCAGTGAGATAAACATTGGCTATTCCCATTTTAGAGACTGACCTATAGCTCAGAAGAGGTCGTTATTTGCCCAAGGTCACACTGTTAACAAGTGGTAGAGCTGGGATTTATTCATTTTTCTGCCCATCTGTCCATCCATCCATCCATCCATCCGTCCGTCCGTCCATCCAATCATCCATGCATGCATCCATTCATCTATCCATCCGTCCATCCCTACATCTATCCATCCATTCAAACATCCACCCCGTAAGCATTTAGTGAGTACCCACTGCAGAGCAGGCAGTAGGACAGCAGATAGAAAATGGGGAATGGTAATGTGCACCGTGCGTTATGTTGGGCAAGCCCAGCGGGCTGTGAGAACACTCTGAGAGGCCCTCTCTTAGTCTAGCTGAGGAAAGACTGCTTATTGAGACACAGAAGAGGAGTAGGAGCTAACCAGATGAAGGACAGAGGTGGGCGGGGTTAGCAGGAACAGCACAAGCAAAGGCCAGGGGCAAGAGGTGTTTAAGGATGTGATTAAAGAATTGAAAAGAATGTCAGTGTGGCTGGCGTTTAGAGTACACGGAGGAGAATGGACAGGCAGGCAGACCCCTAGCCATGTAGCTGATCCTGTCCCCCTTTATGCCTCTGGTCTTGGCCTCTTTATCAATAGCACCTGCTTTTACTCACAAGTGTCCCCTTTAGAATGATGAATTATGTCATCATGGAGAGCTGTGGAAGGTTTCAGTTGGAGAGAGACACACCTTGGAAAGACCCCTCTGGCTGCATTGTGGGGCAAGGGCTGGGGCAGTGGGAAGACCAGTTACATGGCTGTCGTGCTGTCCCTGGTGGCCTCGGGGCCTAGGAGGGAGGTTTAGGCAGCTCTCTCTCGGCTCAAGCCGTCTCCCTCTCGGCCCATGTTCCTCTCTTCCCCTCTGGCCTTGGAAACAGAGGTTTAGGACATGGATGCAGATGGCTGTGTTGATAGCCAGTGCCCGCAGACCTGAGGGGTTCCCTTATAATAAGCTTATTTTTGAACAGGTAATATATATAAAGCTCAGAGGTACAAAAGGATATATGTGTGTGCACACACACACATATATGTAATGTACAAAGTCACCCTCCCATCCTTAATCCCTAGACACCGAGATGTACCGTGGAAGACTCTTAGAGCATCTCCAAGTTCACCTGCCTGGACCAGCCGAGTGCCTGGACCAGCCAGGGCTACCTCAGCACCTCCTCTGTCTGCAGTCAGGAGCAGTGCGCCCCCCACCCCCACCCCGCCCTGTCTGTGACGCCGGCCTCTGTACCTGCTGCACCTGACACGTTTAACGCAGGTTCATTCCCTGGGCTTTGGCAGCAGTAAGCCCATCTCACACTCCCGTGGCACTCTGCACTTTCGTGGCCATTCTCTCCTTGATGGTCACAAGATGATGGTGACTCTGGGAGGCAGCAAAGCGGCCCCCACTCCCCTGAGGAGGATTCTGAGATTCAAAGGGTTGAAAGTTTGCTCTAGGTTCCGCAGCAGTGGAGGCAGGACTAGAACCCGGGCTTCATCTGCTGCCCAGCATGCTGTTCAGGTTGCCCGGGCTCGGGGAAATCGGGAATTGGGTTCCCAGTGATGTAGCTAAAGTGGCAGAGTTAGGATTTTAGTTCAGACAGGTCTTTTGGGCTCAGAAGAGGCCATACCAGCCTTCTTCCAGTATGTACAAAAAACACTGGGAAGCGGAACTGTATTTTAAGTGCATTAGGGTAACTTTTTTAAAGATAAAATCAGAGAATCTTAATGCTTGAAGTCCTTTGGACCAATCATATTTTCTGGGAGGAGACTAGCCCATGCTAAGGGAATTGACTTGGCCAAGATTGCACAGCCAGGATAATAAAACCAGAACACTCAGCCCCTCACCCTTTATTTTTTTTTCCTGCCTTTGCTGAGAATAGTGGAAGAGACAGAATGTTCACTCACTTGCACTCAATCTATTGTGAAACAACAAGTGGTTTCATTTTCTCTAGGGCAATAAATATCTACCAGAAAGCAAAACTATAAACAAAAATGCAAGGAGAGTTATTTACTTCATAATGAACATGTGAAGATCCTAGCCCACGTTTCTCAATTAATTAGCAAAACAGATCAGGTAATTGCTGTTATAAAACCACAGACGACTTCTATAATCATGGTTAAAAAAAAGATTCTTCTCAATTCAGCTTCTACTTACACGATAAATAAACATGTAGCACCACTCAATAAAACAGAAGGAAATGAAACTAAAAAGCAGTTAGTTACCTTCTGACAGCCAGCCGGTCCGAGTTTAGGCTATTCCAGGGTATACTTTAACATTTTAATGTATTTTTTAATGTTTATTATTTTGAGAGAGAGGGTGTGAGTAGGGGAGGGGCAGAGAGAGAGAGCGGGAGAGGAAGAATCCCCAGCAGGCTTCACGCTGTCAGAGGAGAGCCCAGCGTGGGACTTGAACTCATGAACTGTGAGATCATGCCCTGAGCTAAAATCAAGAGTCAGATGTTTAACTGCCTGAGTCAGCCAGGCACCCGTCCTCTAACATTTTACAACCGACAGAATGCAGTGCCATTCCTGTGATGAATGAGTGTGAGAAGCCACACACCTACTTGGGTTTTTGTGTGATTCAGATGTTCGCACTTGAAGTTGGTTTGAGACATGCAGTCATTTCAAGGAGGTCGATCTGCTCACAGTACTGAACGCTGCACGCTGGCCGTTGCGTGATCAGTTTTAACATCCACTCACGTACGACCCAACTGCTTCCTTACCATCTCCAAACAGCAGCCCCTCCCCCGGCCCCACTCCTTGGACCCCCCACCCCCCACCCCCCGCCCCTGGCCTACAGGCAGCCTCTCTCATTGCCCAGATCCAGCCAGTCACCAGGACCTCTTCTCTGAGCCATCCTCCTCCTCTGCTCTTTCTCCTCTTTCTTCAGAGGGTCTTGCTCAAAACTTAAAGTGAAAATTCCTTAAGCCTCCCTAACCCTTCAGTTTATAAAGCGCTTTTGCCGCCTGAGTTCATTTAGTCCCCACGAGCATCATCTTTTTATATTTGAGATAGCTGAGACTCAGGGTAGTTAAGAAACTTGCTGATTCTTCTAGACCCTGAAGCTTTTCCAGATCTGGCTCTAAATCCTCCTTCCCTGCTCTCTACCCTTCCATCCTGAAGTGACCTGTGGTCACATGGAGGGCTTCATCTCCCAAACACATCTGAGGCTTATTTCCCATGTGCGTGTCCTTGTTCACTCAGGGCTCCCTTCCTGAGTCCTGCCTCCCTACGCCACCTGACCTGCTCAGGCCACCCAGAGTCGACCCACGGTTTTAAACCCATGGCCAGACCCCGTGTTTAGTCCTCTTGGAAGGTCTTCCAGCCCCTGCACTGCTGATGGGCACGTCGTAAGCTCCCCGCTGCCCTATGGATCCTTCTTCTCCATACAGGGGAAGCTGTACAGGGGGGCCCACGGGCCTCCGGATCCCCCCAGATGTTCACTGTACACGCACGTCCTCAGCAGGTCTGATGGGTGGATTGAACAGAGACTCCTAGAGGCACAGGCTCGGGATTCGAACTTGGAGCTAAAACCTTGGCTCGGAGGGACCAGACGGTCAGAGGCTTTGTGAGAAGTCCCCAGGGTCACAAGCTCCTCAGACCCAGTGAAGCAGCTAAGATTAGCACCTCACTGCCTCAGACTGACGGGTCACGGACTCGTGGTTTTGCAGGGGTCTCTCCCCTGGCCCTCAGAGATAACTCATCCTGGAATTCTGAGAACAGGAGACAGGCCCAGCCTCCCCATCGTGCTTCACCAAAAACCACCATCGCTGGTTTTTAATGTTTTTCCCCTGAACATTTTTCCCCCTTTTGTGAGGCCGTTCTTCAGTGTCTGGTCATGAAGACTGCACATCTCAGCAGTTCTGAGCTCCCCTGGCGCTCACGCGGTTACCTTGGCGACGAGACCAAGCGACACTGTGGACATTCTGTCTAGATAGTTCTTGTTGTGGGGCCGCCCTGGGCATTGCAGGGCGTTTAGGAGCATCGCTAGCCTCTACCCACCAGACACTGCAGGGTCCACCCCCCTCAGTTGGGACAACCGAAAATGACTCCGGACTTTGTCAAATGCCTCCTGGCAGGCAAAATCACTCCCAGTTGAGAACCACTGGTCTGAAACCTTGCGGGCCTCTGAGTAAATCCCAACTCTCAAACTGGCTGTAAGTTCTCAGACACAGTCCAGTGAAAGCCATTGAGCTTTCCTGGCTTACTGCTTTGACCCCCGAGCCCGGGATTGGTATGCTCACCGCCTGTGCATCCACACCCAGAACATGCAAACTCCCCCAAGAGCGAATCGCCAGCATTCGTACCTTCTTTTCCCCGGAGCCTCTCTGACGGGGCTGGAAGTTCATTGGGAATCTCACTTGAGGTCTATTTGAAACTTTATTTTGGATCCAGAAGGGTATTGATCATCTCCCAGTGGGCAAAGTTTCTAGCTAACAGGGGATAAAGAAAAGGCTGTTTAAATGATCATGGACTGGGGCGCCTGGGTGGCTCAGTCGGTTAATCATCTGACTTCAGCTCAGGTCATGATCTCACCATTTGTGGGTTTAAGCCCTGAGTCAGGCTCTGTACTGACAGCTCGGACCCTGGAGCCTGCTTTGGATTCTGTGTCTCCCTTTCTCTCTCTGTCTCTCTCCTGCTCATGCTGTCTCTCTCTCTGTGTCTCAAAAATCAATAAACGTTAAAAAAAAAAAACTTAAAAAGAATGATTATGGACTCATAGGAAGCGCACGTTTTGGGAGGAATGATGTGAGCACACTGGGTTTAGTGAGCCCACGGGTCAGAATATCCCCGATGTACATTTACACATGACATGTCAAAGCACTTGGCCACTGCACTGCCAACTGTGGGCCCCTCCCACTCCCTGTGGACCATGCACGTACCTGCTCCAGGTCCATTGGGCTTCTATTCTTGTCCCATCCTTTGTTTCTGGGGCAAGGTCTGGGAGGCAGGAGAGTGTGGCATATTTGAACAACTACAGGGATGTCACTGTGGCTGGAGTGGATTGAGGGAGGGGAGAGAGGTGGGACATGGCCCAGGCTGGGCCCCAGGGTATAACCTGCGTCCATCCCACTTTGACACAGGCCAGTGTCACAGGTGTGACGGCCACTGCTGCAGAAAGTCAGGGACCCCAGGGGCTCTGTGCTTCCTCCAGTGGGAGCCTGGCAGGTGGAAAATAGGCTAATGCTAGCTGGGGGTGTCTCGTACCTCCCCAGATGCAGAGGCGGTCCCCAGTGAGAGTTTACAGCCCCATCTCTGTTTTTGCGCCCAGGAATCTGAGCGACTGGAGCTCATGAATGCGGAGCTGAAGACCCAGATTGAGGAGCTGAAGCAAGAGCGACAGCAGCTCATTCTGATGCTGAACCGGCATCGCCCCACCTGCATCGTCCGGACGGACAGCGTCAAGACCCCGGAATCGGAAGGCAACCCGCTGTTGGAGCAGCTGGAGAAGAAGTGACCATGGGCTGGGAGAAGGAAGAGGAGGAGGAGGAGGAGGAGGAGGAGGATTTGGGAAGAGGGGGGAGGACGAGGGGTCCCAGAGGGCCCTTCCTTGCTGCACGACAAACTTTACAATGAGGCTCAGCACAGCCAGTGCTGGCCGGGCTTTTTTGTGAAACTCCAATCAGCCGCACAAGGGGAAGAAGGGGCTGACGAAACCTAGAAGGACCAAGCGCTGAGACCAAAGTAGACCCTCGGGTGGGGCTGTCCTGCCTGGGGCCCGGCTTGAAGGAGGCAGGACAGAGGCCCCCGGCTGGAGGGACGCCCAACCGAATGGCCTGTCCACCAGGGCACCCACCGAGGGACCTCGGAGCAGCCAGGAAAAGCCATGAGTTGCAAACCAAGTGCAGCTGGGGATGGAACTGAGCGGAACTACGGCCTGCCTGTCCCCAGCCCTGTCCACCGCCCCTGATGCGGGGCCCAGCCATACCGCCCACCTGGGTCCAGCGCGCCCCGCCCGGGAGCGGCAGCCGGGGCGCACCCTCGCCGGCCCCGCTGGAGTCTGCTGTGGGCACGAGGCGCGGGCGCCCTTCCAAAGCACATACTCACCGAATGTTTACAGACTGGCTGTCCAGGCAGGGCTTTTCAACTGCACATGTTTTTTATACTTTCTTTTTTTTTTTTTTTTAATATTTTTTACAAAAAAAAAAGATTTTATACAAGCAATATATATATGGATTTCTATAATCACTCGATGTGATGTAGTATAAATATGCTATGGTTTGTTTGTTACGAACAGTATCCAGCAGTTATGGCCGTCGTGTGTAACTCCTAAGTACTGTAGTAGTCTGTGGGTGGCGGGGTGGCAGGGGCGGGCATGGGGCGCGTTTCCATCCTGGTAAACCCTTCCCTTCATAGTACTCAGTCCTGTATCGCTCAGTAAACGTTACTCTTACTTACTCAGCTGCCTCTTGTGGTGAATGGGGTACGTGGCACGCTCGGGGGGCCTCCCAGTGTGCGGCATCAGATGTTTGGAGCATCTGCTGTGGGCCCTTGGCTTTCATGACAGCCCTCCCAGGTAAGTGTTCATATGCCCATTTTACAGATGAGGAAGTCCAGGCTTGGAGAAGTTAAATCTGAGTACTTCCTTTGTTCACTCACTTGCTCCACAAGCGTACTGAGCGCCTGTCTCTCAGGCACTGAGTAGTCACCAGGCATAAAACAAACCCACGTACGCCCTGTGCACGTGGAGCTAACGGTCCCGTGTAAACCCTGTGCTCGCTGCATACTCTGGCTCAGTTCAGCTCCACAACGGCCTTGCCAGGGAGCAGCCATTGTGTTCAAGTCACAGATGAGGCGTGGGGAGATTAAACTGGCAGCCGCCATTTGTTGGCCTACTATGTGACAAGCACGTATAGTTTCATTTACTCTTGACAGTGTGCAGTAGGCATTGTTACCCCCATTTTGCAAACGACTTAACTGAGGTTCAGAGAGGGTAAGTGGCTTGTCTCAGATTACCCAGCTAGGGAGACACAGAGCTGGTGTGTTTCAGCTTGGCCTCCAAAAGCCATGGCCCTCCACCGGTCGCCAGCTGGCTGCGTGATTATTGATTATCGCTGTGGTGGAATGTCTCATCTGATTAGAAGAGGGAATCTGTGGGGCCTTGGTGACATTTAGTTCTAGAGGGGTCTGGCTAGAGTTCCAGGCTGTGTTGTGATCCTGGAGTGAACCAGTGATCTGGACAGATGTGTGCCTGACCCAGCAGAGAGGGTGTGGATAACTCATCTTGCCCTCAGTTGCACAGCTGAGAACTGAACCCATGTGGCAGGAATGGCTCCGTGTGATCCACAGTAACTGCCATTTATGTGGCACACAGCATATCCCAGGTCCTTTGGTGCACGTTGTCTCACTTGATATTACAGCTCTGTGAGGTGTGGGGGAGCGGGGAGGGACAGGCGTTCTTAGGTCCACTGAGGAGCTGTGTGAGCCAAGGCTTCTCAAGATTCAAGTTCACCTAGCAAAACAGAGGCATAGCTAGGAACCGAACGCTGCTCTTCTGCCTTCTGATTGTGTGGTCTCTGTCCCAACACTGGGGCTAACTCACTAGTTGTCAATGATGAGACTTCATGTTAAGGACAGCAGTGACCTTGGGTTGCTTCCCAAATCATGGATGAGGACTTCTGGAACGGACAGAAATGAGAGCAGGTCATTGACACACCTTTGGCCCCTTATCTACTCATCTCAGTGCCCTCCACCCGACAAGCTTGGCGTGGGCCCCCTGAGCCCTGCCTTGGAAGCAAGGATAGTCTGTCCCCAGCCAGCAGGGGCAGCACATGGGCCATAATCCTTTGATATTTTTCAAGCCACGGGAAAACAGAGATGTGGACTTATAAGGGCCCCTCGAGTGACCCGGTAGCCATTCCTTCAGGACAACCACATGCCACTGGCTATGGTGCCTTTGGTCCTGTGCTTGGGTGCCACAAGCCTGTACTTCCAGGAGAGAGTCCTCCTTAGCCTCTGCGGATGGGCTGTTCTCCCAGAAGCAGTGACTTGTGCTGTGCTGAGCCTGCCCTTGAGGTTTCTTCTTCAGGACCATTGCTATCTCCTATGGGTAGCAAGAGGTAACAATCACAGTCTTCCTCCTGAGAGCTGATGCTTGCATGTTTTCTTTGCATGGCACTTAGATGTGTGGCCCGGCCAGTCCATATGACCTTGCCAAGAGGTAGGTGTCATTATCCTTGTGTTACAGACAAGAAAACTGAGGCACCAAGAAGATGTAACTTGCCCAAGGCCACAGTCCAGTAGGGTATCAGGGCCAAGAAGTTCTTGCAGTCTGACTCCAGGCTGCTGGGCCTCCTCTTGAGGGGAAATGCCCCCTGTTTGTGGTGTGACCTCAGGCCCCAGAGTTTGTGCAGGGGCTGGAAGAGACGGCACACGATGAGTATTCCTAACCCTCAGACACCCATCTCCAAGCTTATGTACAGAAGACATACTTCAAAGGCAAAAATCGGTTTAAGACTCAATCTACTGACTAGCCATGGGCCTCACTTTCTTATCTGTCAAGTGGGAACAGTAATAACCCAAGTTTTCTTTATAGAGTTGTCATCAGGGATCAGATGAGGAATGCATGCAAAAGTGTTTTATGAAATGTAAAACTCCATAAAATGGTAATTATCTTGTTCTCTGTTAGCATGGGGGGTAGTTGTTGATAGTTACCACGTAGTGCAGATTATTTAAAATTCTTTATTCTCTAGAGGTGGTTGCAGAGTTTGTGTTCTGGCCACGTATTCAGTTCCCATGGTGATGCGTGCTGGGATCTGAGATTCCTAGGTTCGGTAGGCTCCTGCATGGCCATAGTCACCTGTGTTGTGTTGAGCTCATTATCCCCTTCCTGCCAGGTGGTCACAAATAAGACCTGTGCCACCTCTGCCCCAGGGCTTCCAAGAGCATCAGCTGTGCAACTTAGAAGAAGAACAGGACCCATTTGCAATCAGATGGGCAGAAACCAGTACGTGTTGGGCAGGATACGAATTAAAGGGACTTGCATTTGCCACTCATGGGAAATCGGTGTGACTCCTGTGTAAAGCAATTTGGCAATTACTGGTGATTCTAAAGCTAGACACGTGCTTGGACCCAGCAATTTCCCTCCTAAGCATATACCTTGGAGGGGCTCTAGGACAGGGGCCCAAGGAAATGGACAAGAAGGTTCACTGACTCTGTTGGTAATAAAGAGAAACTGGAAACAACCTAAGTACTTATGACCAGAAGAACAGATAAACAAACATGTATGTTTATGAAGTCAAATATTATTCAGCAGTTTAAAAGAATGAACTGGGTTTATGGGTATTGCTGTGGATAAATCATGAACTCGGTGTTGAGCTGGAGGAGAGGAGGGCAAGTTGCAGAAGCATGTGTACAGTGTACCATTTATATAATCTTTCGGAACATGTGAACTGATATTTTAGTGTTCCGGGTATGCACAGAGCCGGATAATAGAGGGATGAAAGCATGCACAGGACTGCTATCAAAATCGAATATTAAAGTCAGTAATAGGTGATGCTCTTGGGGGGAATAGGGGGTTGAGGACAGCATCTGCAAGGCTAAGAAGGACGTTGGGTTTCAACTGTATGTATAACATTTCATTTCCTTTTAAAAATCCGAATGCGATGTAGAAGAATGATGTTGCCATTTACCAGAGGTGGGTGATATTCTTCACACTCTTCTGTATGATTGGTATATTTCATAATAAAAAAGAACAAGCCACAGCACAAATAAGTTTTCTTTTTTCCTTCTTTCCTTAGCAAACTCAAAATAAGAACAAAAGTAAGTAAGAATAAGTAAGAACAAAATCTGAAATTGCAATGGAGTTACAGCCTGTGCTCTTTGAATTGGTGCAGATTTAAATAAATGCCTCGAGGGGCGCCTGGGTGGCTTAGTCGGTTAAGCGTCCGACTTTCGCTTAGGTCATGATCTCGCGGTTCGTGGGTTCGAGCCCCGCGTCGGGCTCTGTGCTGACTGCCAGCTCAGAGCCTGGAGCCTGTTTCAGTCTGTGACTCCCTCTCTCTCTGACCCTCCCCTGCTCACGCTGTCTCTCTCTCTCTCTCTCCTAGAAATAAATAAAAACCTTAAAAAAAAAAATTAAAAAAAAAAATAAATGCCTCAAGGGAGGAAAGGAGACCACTCAAAGGGTGTGATTTGTTTAGCTGGCCCTCGTACTCCACAGGCCCAAGCCCTGGGGTGAGGGTGCTTAAGGGTGAGGGCACCTTGGGAAATGCTGATCCCCTCTTTTCAGTGGGTCCTGGTCCCTGCTCTCCAAAAAATGAGTAATTACAGGCATTTTCAAGGTTAATTTGGATGCCATGTTTTCTCCTTAAATGCTGACTTTACAACCCAACCCCTATGTAAAATGCAATCCACTGCACCTTTAAGTTATGGCTAGAAGCAAAACTAAGGGGGAACATTTTAAAGGCACTAATGCAATTTTCACAGGCATAGTCATTTTCTGTTGTTACCCTAACAAATTACCACAGTTTAGTGGTTTAAAGCAACACAAATTTTGATAACTTGAAGTCCTGGAGGTCAGACGTCCGAAACGGGTCTCACTGGGTTGGACAGAGGTGTCAGCAGGCTCTGGTAGGGGAAAATCTGTTTTCTAGCCCTTTCTAAGTTATGAAAGCTGCCCACATTCACTGGTTCACAGCCCCTGCCATCTTTCAGGCCAGCAATGGCTGGTTGGGTCTTTCTCACATCATATCACTCTGACACCAACTCTTCTGTCTTCTCCCTCTCATTTTTTAAGGACTCTTGTGATTATATTGGGCCCACCTGGATAAAAAGGATAATCTTATTTTAAGGTCAGCTGATTAGCAACTTTAGTTCCATATGCAATCTTAAGTCCCCGTTGCCATGTAACATAATATATTCACAGGTTGCCTCTTTGGTGGCCATTACTCCGCCTACTTCAATTGGAATTTAAGAGCTGGAGGTTCTCACTGCTCTCTTCGCTCCCTGGCAAGTTAGGCTGTTTTCCATGTAAGCGCTGGAAGGATAGAGTCTCTGCATGGGACATTCTCAGTGACCAGCACTGTGCTCGGCACAGAGCAGATGGTCAACACACACAACACACAAACACCACACACACACACACACAAAGTCACACATACACTCACAGAGATGTGATACAACATAGACACAAACACAGCTATACACACAATACACAGAGACACGTGAAGATACATAGACACACAAATGTATTCATATAAGGGGTGACTAAGCATAAGTAATGAGATTGATGCCAGTCCTCCTCCTTTATATTACATTTCTGTAATTTTGGAATGAGCTTCTTCTCCATATTGGTAAATCATCTTTCTTGGGAAGAGCTAAATTATGGTTAATGACAGTGTTAATTAACCTAGGCATACTGTTTTGGCTTAAAAACCTAAATATGGAAGACAACTGAGTTTTCTTTCTTTCTTTCTTTCTTTCTTTCTTTCTTTCTTTCTTTCTTTCTTTCTTTCTTTCTTTCTTTCTT